>NW_024348605.1:0-418 GCF_902729225.1 Pteropus medius | reverse complement strand
TAAAATATTTGTTTTTTTTTTTTTTTGGAAAAATGAGTAAATCAATGAAGATCTATCTCCCTCTCCGTCATGGTTCAATCTTATGTGGACTTCCTTCTCAGCACGTGGCTTTTATTGTTTTGCTGTTGGGTTTACCTCATTCTGCTTGGATTATAGTCAGTTGTCTACACAATCTTCTTCCACCACCTGGCCCCAACTCTCTGAACTTATTCCCTACCACTTGTCACCTCAAGCACTCATTCCCGCACCACTGGGCGTCTGCCTGTTTCCTGGACCACACAGAGGCGGCTCCTGCCCCAGGGCCTTTGCATGTGCTCGTGCCTCTGCGGTCACACTCTTCCTCTGGATGTCCACATGGCTCACTCTCTCTCTCCTTCACGAGTCACCGCACAGAAAGCCTTCCCCGACCACAGCCCCA
>NW_024348604.1:0-748 GCF_902729225.1 Pteropus medius | reverse complement strand
GAGGCGCTGGACTGGGGCACAAGCCTTGGTCCTCGCTGGTGCCAGCTTTATTGCCTTGAGCAAGAAACGTACCCTCTCTGCTCTTCTTTCCTCATCCATGACGTGGTGACAACACTGACGTTCCAGACTTGCTGGAGGGGCTGTAATGAGGTGTTGAGTGTGCAAGCGGTGTCACGAGGACTGCCCTCCTGGCATGCTTGCACAGCTAACGTGAAGATGCTTGTTTGGTTCATGTAAACCCTCTGGTCACCTCAGGCAAACCTCCTCCACTCTTTGGGCTTCGGTTTTGGTTTCTCCACATCTACCCCAAGCTGTTGGACATTCCGACAGTTCCAGGAACCTGGCTAGACACAGTTTTGTCTTACCAGATTGCCCACCGATTTCTTATTCTTTTGACAGTGCGTAGGAGCTCAGGCACCAGCTGAACTCTAGGCCCCAGACTAGGCGACCTGCGTACCGCCACGCCCCTCCCTGCAGCTCCCTGCCACAACTCCAATACTACACCTTCTTGGGTGGTTCTGCTTTATGTGCTCAGTGTGAAGCGCAAGCTGATTTGGTTCTTGTTGCAGCTCGTACGCATCCATCTGGTGGCCGCAGGTCTACCGGCTCAGCTCGGGAACTGGAAGACATCTAAGTATAGACAGACTTTTTTCCTCTGGGCAATAGCTTCTTGTCTCTGCCACACCAGCAGCCCCCCAACTGCCACCTACCGGTTCTACAGACTTCTTTGGTCCCCCCGCCTCCCTCT
>NW_024348603.1:0-422 GCF_902729225.1 Pteropus medius | reverse complement strand
ACACTGACTGTGGGTGGCCCTGAAGTCTACAGAAGGATACACAGTGGAATTATACCCATTTTCTGTCCCAAGGAGCTCAATGGGACCCTGAGAGCTTGTCAAACGTATGTACTCACTTCCCGCAGGGGACTGAACAAGGCCACAAAGCCCCAGGGCCTGACAAGCTTGTGTATGTGCCGCAAGTGAGCAATTTCTCAAAAGTCTGTACTTTGGGCTCAAAATGGACATGAACTCAGTGGTTAATGCCAGAACAACCATACGTATATGTGCATATATATGAATATATATGTTCATATATATGAATATATGTGCATATATGGGCATATATATAAATATATGTGCATATATATATCTATATATATATGCACATATATATATGGTGGATTTTTAGGAAAAAAGGCTGTGTTGCCCTCAGGTCTTTA
>NW_024348602.1:0-15563 GCF_902729225.1 Pteropus medius | reverse complement strand
TGTGGGACACATCAAGCTGCCCCAGAGCCACAATCTGCATGACTTTCATACCAGAGGCCCCGGGGCTCCTTCCTCAGGCCTCGGCTCCTTCCCGCTTTCCGCAGTGGAAATCAGACTTCAGGACGGAAGCAGACACCTCCCTCTCCCTCACCTTTCTGCCTGGGATGGTCGTAATGGTCCCCGTGACGCATTCAAAATGAAGAAATGAAAGGCTCAAAGAGCTGATCGCAAAGCTCCTAAGGCACGGAGGCCGAATTCAGACCCACAGCTGTCTGCAGTGTCTCCCAGCTGACCTCTTTCCAGCGGGTGATGGCCCCCATGGACTGAGGGGCCAAAGCATCCCTGGCTACGCTGTCTGTGGGTGGCCGTGAACCCTGCAAGAGGATACAGAGACGAATGAGACGTAGTTTGCACCTCTAGGAGCTCAAAGTGTCAGTGAGTGCTCCTCCAACTTCGCTACCCCAGTACCCGCAGATGACCGAGCATCGCCCACAGAGCCCCAAGGCCCCGGGAGGGCTGTGCATTTGCCGCAAGAGAGCCTTTTCTCGGAAGTCTGCGATTCTGGCTCGAAATGGACGTCACCAGAGAGCTTTTTGCCAAAGCTAACATATACATATATATGCATATACATGTTCATCTATATGCATATATATGTATATGGTGGATTTTCGAAGGAAACCTGCCTGGACCCCTGCTCTACCACAGGAGACAGGCCGCTCCTCGCACCTCCACCTCCCCGCAGTGTGGACACCGGGCGTTCCAGAGCCACAATTCAGCATGATCTCTTTTCATCCCAGAGGCCCCGGGGCTCCTTCCTAAGGCCTCGCTCCTTCCCGCTTTCCGCAGTGGAAATCAGACTTCAGGACGGAAGCAGACACCTCCCTCGCCCTCACCTTTCTGCCTGGGATGGTCGTGATGGTCCCCGTGGACGCATTCAAAATGAAGAAATGAAAGTCTCAGAGAGCTGACGAAGCTCCCAAGGCACGGGAGGCCGAATTCAGACCCACAGCTGTCTGTAGCAGTCTCCCCAGCTGACTCTTTTTCCAGCGGGTGACGGCCGCCATGGACGCAGGGGCCAAAGCATCCCTGGGTACGCTGTCTGTGGGTGGCCCTGAACCCTGCAAGAGCATACAGAGACGAATGAGACGTAGTTTGTACCCCTAGGAGCTCAAAGTGTCAGTGAGTGCTCCTCCAACTTCGCTACCCCAGTACCCGCAGATGACCGAGCATCGCCCACAGAGCCCCAAGGCCCAGGGAAGGCTGTGCATTTGCCGCAAGTGAGCCTTTTCTCGGAAGTCTGCGATTCTGGCTCAAAATGGACGTCACCAGAGAGCTTTTCGCCAAAGCTACCATATACATATATATGCATATATATATTCATCTATATGCATATATATGTATATGGTGGATTTTCGAATGAAACCTGCCTGGACCCCTGCTCTACCACAGAAGACAGGCCGCTCCTCGCACCTCCACCTCCCCGCAGTGTGGACACCGGGCGTTCCAGAGCCACAATTCAGCATGATCTCTTTCATCCCAGAGGCCCCGGGGCTCCTTCCTAAGGCCTCGGCTCCTTCCCGCTTTCCGCAGTGGAAATCAGACTTCAGGACGGAAGCAGACACCTCCCTCGCCCTCACCTTTCTGCCTGGGATGGTCGTGATGGTCCCCGTGGACGCATTCAAAATGAAGAAATGAAAGGCTCAGAGAGCTGATCGCAAAGCTCCTAAGGCACGGAGGCTGAATTCAGACCCACAGCTGTCTGCAGTGTCTCCCAGCTGACCTCTTTCCAGCGGGTGACGGCCCCCATGGACGGAGGGGCCAAAGCATCCCTGGCTACGCTGTCTGTGGGTGGCCGTGAACCCTGCAAGAGGATACAGAGACGAATGAGACGTAGTTTGTACCTCTAGGAGCTCAAAGTGTCAGTGAGTGCTCCTCCAACTTCGCTACCCCAGTACCGCAGATGACCGAGCATCGCCCACAGAGCCCCAAGGCCCCGGGAGGGCTGTGCATTTGCCGCAAGTGAGCCTTTTCTCGGAAGTCTGCGATTCTGGCTCGAAATGGACGTCACCAGAGAGCTTTTTGCCAAAGCTACCATATACATATATATGCATATATATGTTCATCTATATGCATATATATGTATATGGTGGATTTTCGAAGGAAACCTGCCTGGACCCCTGCTCTACCACAGAAGACAGGCCGCTCCTCGCACCTCCACCTCCCCGCAGTGTGGACACCGGGCGTTCCAGAGCCACAATTCAGCATGATCTCTTTTCATCCCAGAGGCCCCGGGGCTCCTTCCTAAGGCCTCGGCTCCTTCCCGCTTTCCGCAGTGGAAATCAGACTTCAGGACGGAAGCAGACACCTCCCTCGCCCTCACCTTTCTGCCTGGGATGGTCGTGATGGTCCCCGTGGACGCATTCAAAATGAAGAAATGAAAGGCTCAGAGAGCTGATCGCAAAGCTCCTAAGGCACGGAGGCCGAATTCAGACCCACAGCTGTCTGCAGTGTCTCCCAGCTGACCTCTTTCCAGCGGGTGACGGCCCCCAGGACGGAGGGGCCAAAGCATCCCTGGCTACGCTGTCTGTGGGTGGCCGTGAACCCTGCAAGAGGATACAGAGACGAATGAGACGTAGTTTGTACCTCTAGGAGCTCAAAGTGTCAGTGAGTGCTCCTCCAACTTCGGTACCCCAGTCCCCGCAGATGACCGAGCATCGCCCTCAGAGCCCCAAGGCCCCGGAGGGCTGTGCATTTGCCGCAAGTGAGCCTTTTCTCGGAAGTCTGCGATTCTGGCTCAAAATGGACGTCACCACAGAGCTTTTTGCCAAAGCTACCATATACATATATATGCATATATATGTTCATCTATATGCATATATATGTATATGGTGGTGGATTTTTGAAGGAAACCTGCCTGGACACCTGCTCTACCACAGAAGACAGGCCCCTCCTCGCACCTCCACCTCCCCGCAGTGTGGACACCGGGCGTTCCAGAGCCACAATTCAGCATGATCTCTTTTCATCCCAGAGGCCCCGGGGCTCCTTCCTAAGGCCTCGGCTCCTTCCCGCTTCCCGCAGTGGAAATCAGACTTCAGGACGGAAGCAGACACCTCCCTCGCCCTCACCTTTCTGCCTTGGATGGTCGTGATGGTCCCCGTGGACGCATTCAAAATGAAGAAATGAAAGGCTCAGAGAGCTGATCGCAAAGCTCCTAAGGCACGGAGGCCGAATTCAGACCCACAGCTGTCTGCAGTGTCTCCCAGCTGACCTCTTTCCAGCGGGTGACGGCCCCCATGGACGGAGGGGCCAGCATCCCTGGCTACGCTGTCTGTGGGTGGCCGTGAACCCTGCAAGAGGATACAGAGACGAATGAGACGTAGTTTGTACCTCTGGGAGCTCAAAGTGTCAGTGAGTGCTCCTCCAACTTCGCTACCCCAGTACCCGCAGATGACCGAGCATCGCCCACAGAGCCCAAGGCCCGGGAGCTCTGTGCATTGGCCGCAAGTGAGCCATTTCTCGGAAATCTGCGATTCTGGCTCAAAATGCACGTCTGTAGAGTGCTTTTTGCCAGAGCTCCCCTAGATATATCTATATCTATATCTTTATCTGTATCTATAGATATCTCTATATCTATCTATTTATCCATCTATCTATCTGACTATCTATCTATCTATCTATCTATCTATCTATCTATGTATCTATAGATTTCTCTCTCTCTTTCTATATATATATTTATATATATATGGTGATTTTTATAACAAAAGGCTGTGTTTTCCTTAGACATTTAAGATCAGACAGGCCGCTCCTAGCACCTCCACCTCCCCGCAGTGTGGACACCGGGCGTTCCAGAGCCACAATTCAGCATGATCTCTTTTCATCCCAGAGGCCCCGTGGCTCCTTCCTAAGGCCTCGGCTCCTTCCCGCTTTCCGCAGTGGAAATCAGACTTCAAGACGGAAGCAGACACCTCCCTCGCCCTCACCTTTCTGCCTGGGATGGTCGTGATGGTCCCCGTGGACGCATTCAAAATGAAGAAATGAAAGGCTCAGAGAGCTGATCGCAAAGCTCCTAAGGCACGGAGGCCGAATTCAGACTCACAGCTGTCTGCAGTGTCTCCCAGCTGACCTCTTTCCAGCGGGTGACGGCCCCCATGGACGGAGGGGCCAAGCATCCCTGGCTACGCTGTCTGTGGGTGGCCGTGAACCCTGCAAGAGGATACAGAGACGAATGAGACGTACTTTGTACCTCTAGGAGCTCAAAGTGTCAGTGAGTGCTCCTCCAACTTCGCTACCCCAGTACCCGCAGATGACCGAGCATCGCCCACAGAGCCCCAAGGCCCCGGGAGGGCTGTGCATTTGCCGCAAGTGAGCCTTTTCTCGGAAGTCTGCGATTCTCGCTCGAAATGGACGTCAACAGAGAGCTTTTTGCCAAAGCTACCATATACATATATATGCATATATATGTTCATCTATATGCATATATATGTATATGGTGGATTTTCGAAGGAAACCTGCGTGGACCCCTGCTCTACCACAGAAGACAGGCCGCTCCTCGCACCTCCACCTCCCGCAGTGTGGACACCGGGCGTTCCAGAGCCACAATTCAGCATGATCTCTTTTCATCCCAGAGGCCCCGGGGCTCCTTCCTAAGGCCTGGCTCCTTCCCGCTTTCCGCAGTGGAAATCAGACTTCAGGACGGAAGCAGACACCTCCCTCGCCCTCACCTTTCTGCCTGGGATGGTCGTGATGGTCCCCGTGGACGCATTCAAAATGAAGAAATGAAAGGCTCAGAGAGCTGATCGCAAAGCTCCTAAGGCACGGAGGCCGAATTCAGACCCACAGCTGTCTGCTGTGTCTCCCAGCTGACCTCTTTCCAGCGGGTGACGGCCCCCATGGACGGAGGGGCCAAAGCATCCCTGGCTACGCTGTCTGTGGGTGGCCGTGAACCCTGCAAGAGGATACAGAGACGAATGAGACGTAGTTTGTACCTCTAGGAGCTCAAAGTGTCAGTGAGTGCTCCTCCAACTTCGGTAGCCCAGTACAAGCAGATGACTGAGCATCGCCCACAGCGCCCAAGGCCCCGGGAGCTCTGTGCATTGGCCGCAAGTGAGCCATTTCTCGGAAATCTGCGATTCTGGCTCGAAATGCACGTCTGTAGAGTGCTTTTGCCAGAGCTCCCCTAGATATATCTATATCTATATCTTTATCTGTATCTATAGATATCTCTATATCTATCTATCTATCCATCTATCTATCTAACTATCTATCTATCTATCTATCTATCTATCTATCTATCTATCTATGTATCTATGGATTTCTCTCTCTCTTTCTATATATATATTTATATATATATGGTGATTTTATAACAAAAGGCTGTGTTTTCCTTAGACATTTGAGATCAGACAGGCCGCTCCTAGCACCTCCACCTCCCCGCAGTGTGGACACCGGGCGTTCCAGAGCCACAATTCAGCATGATCTCTTTTCATCCCAGAGGCCCCGGGGCTCCTTCCTAAGGCCTCGGCTCCTTCCCGCTTTCCGCAGTGGAAATCAGACTTCAGGACGGAAGCAGACACCTCCCTCGCCCTCACCTTTCTGCCTGGGATGGTCGTGATGGTCCCCGTGGACGCATTCAAAATGAAGAAATGAAAGGCTCAGAGAGCTGATCGCAAAGCTCCTAAGGCACGGAGGCCGAATTCAGACCCACAGCTGTCTGCAGTGTCTCCCAGCTGACCTCTTTCCAGCGGGTGACGGCCCCCATGGACGGAGGGGCCAAAGCATCCCTGGCTACGCTGTCTGTGGGTGGCCGTGAACCCTGCAAGAGGATACAGAGACGAATGAGACGTAGTTTGTACCTCTAGGAGCTCAAAGTGTCAGTGAGTGCTCCTCCAACTTCGCTACCCCAGTACCCGCAGATGACCGAGCATCGCCCACAGAGCCCCAAGGCCCCGGGAGGGCTGTGCATTTGCCGCAAGTGAGCCTTTTCTCGGAAGTCTGCGATTCTGGCTCAAAATGGACGTCACCAGAGAGCTTTTTGCCAAAGCTACCATATACATATATATGCATATATATGTTCATCTATATGCATATATATGTATATGGTGGATTTTCGAAGGAAACCTGCCTGGACCCCTGCTCTACCACAGAAGACAGGCCGCTCCTCGCACCTCCACCTCCCCGCAGTGTGGACACCGGGCGTTCCAGAGCCACAATTCAGCATGATCTCTTTTCATCCCAGAGGCCCTGGGCTCCTTCCTAAGGCCTCGGCTCCTTCCCGCTTTCCGCAGTGGAAATCAGACTTCAGGACGGAAGCAGACACCTCCCTCGCCCTCACCTTTCTGCCTGGGATGGTCGTGATGGTCCCCGTGGACGCATTCAAAATGAAGAAATGAAAGGCTCAGAGAGCTGATCGCAAAGCTCCTAAGGCACGGAGGCCGAATTCAGACCCACAGCTGTCTGCAGTGTCTCCCAGCTGACCTCTTTCCAGCGGGTGACGGCCCCCATGGACGGAGGGGCCAAAGCATCCCTGGCTACGCTGTCTGTGGGTGGCCTGAACCCTGCAAGAGGATACAGAGACGAATGAGACGTAGTTTGTACCTCTAGGAGCTCAAAGTGTCAGTGAGTGCTCCTCCAACTTCGGTACCCCAGTACCCGCAGATGACCGAGCATCGCCCACAGAGCCCCAAGGCCCCGGGAGGGCTGTGCATTTGCCGCAAGTGAGCCTTTTCTCGAAGTCTGCGATTCTGGCTCAAAATGGACGTCACCAGAGAGCTTTTTGCCAAAGCTACCATATACATATATATGCATATATATGTTCATCTATATGCATATATATGTATATGGTGGATTTTCGAAGGAAACCTGCGTGGACCCCTGCTCTACCACAGAAGACAGGCCGCTCCTCGCACCTCCACCTCCCCGCAGTGTGGACACCGGGCGTTCCAGAGCCACAATTCAGTATGATCTCTTTTCATCCCAGAGGCCCCGGGGCTCCTTCCTAAGGCCTCGGCTCCTTCCCGCTTTCCGCAGTGGAAATCAGACTTCAGGACGGAAGCAGACACCTCCCTCGCCCTCACCTTTCTGCCTGGGATGGTCGTGATGGTCCCCGTGGACGCATTCAAAATGAAGAAATGAAAGGCTCAGAGAGCTGATCGCAAAGCTCCTAAGGCACGGAGGCCGAATTCAGACCCACAGCTGTCTGCAGTGCCTCCCAACCGAAGTCTTCCCACCGGGTGACGGCCGCCATGGACGGAGGGGCCAAAGCATCCCTGGGTACGCTGTCTGTGGGTGGCCCTGAACCCTGCAAGAGGATACAGAGACGAATGAGACGTAGTTTGTACCTCTAGGAGCTCAAAGTGTCAGTGAGTGCTCCTCCAACTTCGGTACCCAGTACAAGCAGATGACCGAGCATCGCCCACAGAGCCCAAGGCCCCGGGAGCTCTGTGCATTGGCCGCAAGTGAGCCATTTCTCGGAAATCTGCGATTCTGGCTCAAAAAGCACGTCTGTAGAGTGCTTTTTGCCAGAGCTCCCCTAGAAATATCTATATCTATATCTTTATCTGTATCTATAGATATCTCTATATCTATCTATCATCTATCTATCTAACTATCTATCTATCTATCTATCTATCTATCTATCTATCTATGTATCTATGGATTTCTCTCTCTCTTTCTATATATATATTTATATATATGGTGATTTTTATAACAAAAGGCTGTGTTTTCCTTAGACATTTGAGATCAGACAGGCCGCTCCTAGCACCTCCACCTCCCCGCAGTGTGGACACCGGGCGTTCCAGAGCCACAATTCAGCATGATCTCTTTTCATCCCAGAGGCCCCGGGGCTCCTTCCTAAAGCCTCGGCTCCTTCCCGCTTTCCGCAGTGGAAATCAGACTTCAGGACGGAAGAAGACACCTCCCTCGCCCTCACCTTTCTGCCTGGGATGGTCGTGATGGTCCCCGTGGACGCATTCAAAATGAAGAAATGAAAGGCTCAGAGAGCTGATCGCAAAGCTCCTAAGGCACGGAGGCCGAATTCAGACCCACAGCTGTCTGCAGTGTCTCCCCGCTGACCTCTTTCCAGCGGGTGACGGCCCCATGGACGGAGGGGCCAAAGCATCCCTGGCTACGCTGTCTGTGGGTGGCCGTGAACCCTGCAAGAGGATACAGAGACGAATGAGACGTAGTTTGTACCTCTAGGAGCTCAAAGTGTCGGTGAGTGCTCCTCCAACTTCGCTACCCCAGTACCCGCAGATGACCGAGCATCGCCCACAGAGCCCCAAGGCCCCGGGAGGGCTGTGCATTTGCCGCAAGTGAGCCTTTTCTCGGAAGTCTGCGATTCTGGCTCAAAATGGACGTCACCAGAGAGCTTTTTGCAAAGCTACCATATACATATATATGCATATATATGTTCATCTATATGCATATATATGTATATGGTGGATTTTCGAAGGAAACCTGCGTGGACCCCTGGTCTACCACAGAAGACAGGCCGCTCCTAGCACCTCCACCTCCCCGCAGTGGGGACACCGGGCGTTCCAGAGCCACAATTCAGCATGATCTCTTTCATCCCAGAGGCCCCGGGGCTCCTTCCTAAGGCCTCGGCTCCTTCCCGCTTTCCGCAGTGGAAATCAGACTTCAGGACGGAAGCAGACACCTCCCTCACCCTCACCTTTCTGCCTGGGATGGTCGTAATGGTCCCCGTTGATGCATTCAAAATGAAGAAATGAAAGGCTCAAAGAGCTGATCGCAAAGCTCCTAAGGCACGGAGGCCGAATTCAGACCCACAGCTGTCTGCAGTGTCTCCCAGCTGACCTCTTTCCAGCGGGTGACGGCCCCCATGGACGGAGGGCCAAAGCATCCCTGGCTACGCTGTCTGTGGGTGGCCGTGAACCCTGCAAGAGGATACAGAGACGAATGAGACGTAGTTTGTACCTCTAGGAGCTCAAAGTGTCAGTGAGTGCTCCTCCAGCTTCGCTACCCCAGTACCCGCAGATGACCGAGCATCGCCCACAGAGCCCCAAGGCCCCGGGAGGGCTGTGCATTTGCCGCAAGTGAGCCTTTTCTCGGAAGTCTGCGATTCTGGCTCGAAATGGACGTCACCAGAGAGCTTTTTGCCAAAACTACCATATACATATATATGCATATATATATGTATATGGTGGATTTTCGAAGGAAACCTGCCTGGACCCCTGCTCTACCACAGGAGACAGGCCGCTCCTCGCACCTCCACCTCCCGCAGTGTGGACACCAAGCGTTCCAGAGCCACAACTCAGCATGATCTCTTTTCATCCCAGAGGCCCCGGGGCTCCTTCCTAAGGCCTCGGCTCCTTCCCGCTTTCCGCAGTGGAAATCAGACTTCAGGACGGAAGCAGACACCTCCCTCGCCCTCACCTTTCTGCCTAGGATGGTCGTGATGGTCCCCGTGGACGCCTTCAAAATGAAGAAATGAAAGGCTCAGAGAGCTGATCGCAAAGCTCCTAAGGCACGGAGGCCGAATTCAGACCCACAGCTGTCTGCGGTGCCTCCCAACTGAAGTCTTCCCACCGGGTGACGGCCGCCATGGACGGAGGGGCCAAAGCATCCCTGGGTACGCTGTCTGTGGGTGGCCCTGAACCCCTACAAGAGGATACAGGAACGAATGAGACGGCAGTTTGTACCTCTAGGAGCTCAAAGTGTCAAGTGAGTGCTCCTCCAACTTCGCTACCCCAGTACAAGCAGATGACCGAGCATCGCCCACAGAGCCCAAGGCCCCGGGAGCGCTGTGCATTGGCCGCAAGCGAGCCCTTTCTCGGAAGTCTGCGATTCTGGCTCAAAATGCACGTCTGTAGAGTGCTTTTTGCCAGAGCTCCCCTAGATATATCTCTATCTATATCTTTATCTGTATCTATAGATATCTCTATATCTATCTCTCTATCCATCTATCTATCTAACTATCTATCTATCTATCTATCTATGTATGTATCTATGGATTTCTCTCTCTCTTTCTATATATATATTTATATATATATGGTGAATTTTATAACAAAAGGCTGTGTTTTCCTTAGACATTTGAGATCAGACAGGCCGCTCCTAGCACCTCCACCTCCCCGCAGTGTGGACACCGGGCGTTCCAGAGCCACAATTCAGCATGATCTCTTTTCATCCCAGAGGCCCCGGGGCTCCTTCCTAAGGCCTCGGCTCCTTCCCGCTTTCCGCAGTGGAAATCAGACTTCAGGACGGAAGCAGACACCTCCTCGCCCTCACCTTTCTGCCTGGGATGGTCGTGATGGTCCCCGTGGACGCATTCAAAATGAAGAAATGAAAGGCTCAGAGAGCTGATCGCAAAGCTCCTAAGGCACGGAGGCCGAATTCAGACCCCAGCTGTCTGCAGTGTCTCCCAGCTGACCTCTTTCCAGCGGGTGACGGCCCCCATGGACGGAGGGGCCAAAGCATCCCTGGCTACGCTGTCTGTGGGTGGCCGTGAACCCTGCAAGAGGATACAGAGACGAATGAGACGTAGTTTGTACCTCTAGGAGCTCAAGGTGTCAGTGAGTGCTCCTCCAACTTCGCTACCCCAGTACCCGCAGATGACCGAGCATCGCCCACAGAGCCCCAAGGCCCCGGGAGGGCTGTGCATTTGCCGCAAGTGAGCCTTTTCTCGGAAGTCTGCGATTCTGGCTCAAAATGGACGTCACCAGAGCGCTTTTTGCCAAACTTACCATATACATGTATATGCATATATATGTTCATCTATATGCATATACATGTATATGGTGGATTTTCGAAGGAAACCTGCGTGGACCCCTGGTCTACCACAGAAGACAGGCCGCTCCTAGCACCTCCACCTCCCCGCAGTGTGGACACGGGGCGTTCCAGAGCCAAAATTCAGCATGATCTCTTTTCATCCCAGAGGCCCCGGGGCTCCTTCCTAAGGCCTCGGCTCCTTCCCGCTTTCCGCAGTGGAAATCAGACTTCAGGACGGAAGCAGACACCTCCCTCCCCTCACCTTTCTGCCTGGGATGGTCGTGATGGTCCCCGTGGACGCATTCAAAATGAAGAAATGAAAGGCTCAGAGAGCTGATCGCAAAGCTCCTAAGGCACGGAGGCCGAATTCAGACCCACAGCTGTCTGCAGTGTCTCCCAGCTGACCTCTTTCCAGCGGGTGACGGCCCCCATGGACGGAGGGGCCAAAGCATCCCTGGCTACGCTGTCTGTGGGTGGCCGTGAACCCTGCAAGAGGATACAGAGACGAATGAGACGTAGTTTGGACCTCTAGGAGCTCAAAGTGTCAGTGAGTGCTCCTCCAACTTCGCTACCCCAGTACCCGCAGATGACCGAGCATCGCCCACAGAGCCCCAAGGCCCCGGGAGGGCTGTGCATTTGCCGCAAGTGAGCCTTTTCTCGGAAGTCTGCGATTCTGGCTCGAAATGGACGTCACCAGAGAGCTTTTTGCCAAAGCTACCATATACATATATATGCATATATATGTTCATCTATATGCATATATATGTATATGGTGGATTTTCGAAGGAAACCTGCGTGGACCCCTGGTCTACCACAGAAGACAGGCCGCTCCTAGCACCTCCACCTCCCCGCAGTGTGGACACCGGGCGTTCCAGAGCCACAATTCAGCATGATCTCTTTTCATCCCAGAGGCCCCGGGGCTCCTTCCTAAGGCCTCGGCTCCTTCCCGCTTTCCGCAGTGGAAATCAGACTTCAGGACGGAAGCAGACACCTCCCTCGCCCTCACCTTTCTGCCTGGGATGGTCGTGATGGTCCCCGTGGACGCATTCAAAATGAAGAAATGAAAGGCTCAGAGAGCTGATCGCAAAGCTCCTAAGGCACGGAGGCCGAATTCAGACCCACAGCTGTCTGCAGTGTCTCCCAGCTGACCTCTTTCCAGCGGGTGACGGCCCCCATGGACGGAGGGGCCAAAGCATCCCTGGCTACGCTGTCTGTGGGTGGCCGTGAACCCTGCAAGAGGATACAGAGACGAATGAGACGTAGTTTGTACCTCTAGGAGCTCAAAGTGTCAGTGAGTGCTCCTCCAACTTCGCTACCCCAGTACCCGCAGATGACCGAGCATCGCCCACAGAGCCCCAAGGCCCCGGGAGGGCTGTGCATTTGCCGCAAGTGAGCGTTTTCTCGGAAGTCTGCGATTCTGTCTCAAAATGGACGTCACCAGAGAGCTTTTTGCCAAAGCTCCCCTAGATATATCTACTTATCATATCTTTATCTGTATCTATAGATATCTCTATATTCATCTATTCATCCATCTATCTATCTAACTATCTATCTATCTATCTATCTATCTATCTATCTATGTATCTATGGATTTCTCTCTCTCTTTCTATATATATATTTATATATATATGGTGATTTTTATAACAAAAGGCTGTGTTTTCCTTAGACATTTGAGATCAGACAGGCCGCTCCTCGCACCTCCACCTCCCCGCAGTGTGGACACCGGGCGTTCCAGAGCCACACCAGCATGATCTCTTTTCATCCCAGAGGCCCCGGGGCTCCTTCCTAAGGCCTCGGCTCCTTCCCGCTTTCCGCAGTGGAAATCAGACTTCAGGACGGAAGCAGACACCTCCCTCACCCTCACCTTTCTGCCTGGAATGGTCGTGATGGTCCCCGTGGACGCATTCAAAATGAAGAAATGAAAGGCTCAGAGAGCTGATCGCAAAGCTCCTAAGGCACGGAGGCCGAATTCAGACCCACAGCTGTCTGCAGTGTCTCCCAGCTGACCTCTTTCCAGCGGGTGATGGCCCCCATGGACGGAGGGGCCAAAGAATCCCTGGCTACGCTGTCTGTGGGTGGCCGTGAACCCTGCAAGAGGATACAGAGATGAATGAGACGTAGTTTGTACCTCTAGGAGCTCAAAGTGTCAGTGAGTGCTCCTCCAACTTCGCTACCCCAGTACCTGCAGATGACCGAGCATCGCCCACAGAGCCCCAAGGCCCCGGGAGGGCTGTGCATTTGCCGCAAGTGAGCCTTTTCTCGGAAGTCTGCGATTCTGGCTCGAAATGGACGTCACCAGAGAGCTTTTTGCCAAAGCTACCATATACATATATATGCATATATATGTTCATCTATATGCACATATATGTATATGGTGGATTTTCGAAGGAAACCTGCCTGGACCCCTGCTCTACCACAGAAGACAGGCCGCTCCTCGCACCTCCACCTCCCTGCAGTGTGGACACCGGGCGTTCCAGAGCCACAATTCAGCATGATCTCTTTTCATCCCAGAGGCCCCGGGGCTCCTTCCTAAGGCCTCGCCTCCTTCCCGCTTTCCGCAGTGGAAATCAGACTTCAGGACGGAAGCAGACACCTCCCTCGCCCTCACCTTTCTGCCTGGGATGGTCGCGATGGTCCCCGTGGACGCATTCAAAATGAAGAAATGAAAGGCTCAGAGAGCTGATCGCAAAGCTCCTAAGGCACGGAGGCCGAATTCAGACCCACAGCTGTCTGCAGTGTCTCCCAGCTGACCTCTTCCAGCGGGTGACGGCCCCCATGGACGGAGGGGCCAAAGCATCCCTGGCTACGCTGTCTGTGGGTGGCCGTGAACCCCGCAAGAGGATACAGAGACGAATGAGACGTAGTTTGGACCTCTAGGAGCTCAAAGTGTCAGTGAGTGCTCCTCCAACTTCGCTACCCCAGTACCCGCCAAGAGATGACCGAAAGCATCGCTTACAGAGCCTAAGGTCCGGGAGCTCTGTGCATTGGCCGCAAGTGAGCTATTTTCGGAATTGCGATTTGGCTCAAAATGCACGCGTCTGTAGAGAGTGCTTTTGCCAGAGGCTCCCCAGATATATCTATATCTACATATATCTTTATGTGTATCTATAGATATCTCTATATCTATCTATCTATCCATCTATCTATCTATCTATCTATCTATCTATCTATCTATGTATCTATGGATTTCTCTCTCTCTTTCTATATATATATATTTATATATATATGGTGATTTTTATAACAAAAGGCTGTGTTTTCCTTAGACATTTGAGATCAGACAGGCCGCCCCTAGCACCTCCACCTCCCCGCAGTGTGGACACCGGGCGTTCCAGAGCCACAATTCAGCATGATCTCTTTTCATCCCAGAGGCCCCGGGGCTCCTTCCTAAGGCCTCGGCTCCTTTCCGCTTTCCGCAGTGGAAATCAGACTTCAGGACGGAAGCAGACACCTCCCCCGCCCTCACCTTTCTGCCTGGGATGGTCGTGATGGTCCCCGTGGACGCATTCAAAAATGAAGAAATGAAAGGCTCAGAGAGCTGATCGCAAAGCTCCTAAGGCACGGAGGCCGAATTCAGACCCACAGCTGTCTGCAGTGTCTCCCAGCTGACCTCTTTCCAGCGGGTGACGGCCCCCATGGACGGAGGGGCCAAAGCATCCCTGGCTACGCTGTCTGTGGGTGGCCGTGAACCCTGCAAGAGGATACAGAGACGAATGAGACGTAGTTTATACCTCTAGGAGCTCAAAGTGTCAGTGAGTGCTCCTCCAACTTCGCTACCCCAGTACCCGCAGATGACCGAGCATCGCCCACAGAGCCCCAAGGCCCCGGGAGGGTTGTGCATTTGCCGCAAGTGAGCCTTTTCTCGGAAGTCTGCGATTCTGGCTCGAAATGGACGTCACCAGAGAGCTTTTTGCCAAAGCTACCATATACATATATATGCATATATATATGTTCATCTATATGCATATATATGTATATGGTGGATTTTCGAAGGAAACCTGCGTGGACCCCTGCTCTACCACAGAAGACAGGCCGCTCCTCGCACCTCCACCTCCCGGCAGTGTGGACACCGGGCGTTCCAGAGCCACAATTCAGCATGATCTCTTTTCATCCCAGAGGCCCCGGGGCTCCTTCCTAAGGCCTCGGCTCCTTCCCGCTTTCCGCAGTGGAAATCAGACTTCAGGACGGAAGCAGACACCTCCCTCTCCCTCACCTTTCTGCCTGGGATTGTCGTAATGGTCTCCGTGGACGCATTCAAAAGGAAGAAATGAAAGGCTCAAAGAGCTGATCGCAAAGCTCCTAAGGCACGGAGGCCTAATTCAGACCCACAGCTGTCTGCAGTGTCTCCCAGCTGACCTCTTTCCAGCGGGTGACGGCCCCCATGGACGGAGGGGCCAAAGCATCCCTGGCTACGCTGTCTGTGGGTGGCCGTGAACCCTGCAAGAGGATACAGAGACGAATGAGACGTAGTTTGTACCTCTAGGAGCTCAAGTGTCAGTGAGTGCTCCTCCAACTTCGCTACCCCAGTACCCGCAGATGACCGAGCATCGCCCACAGAGCCCCAAGGCCCCGGGAGGGCTGTGCATTTGCCGCAAGTGAGCCTTTTCTTTGAAGTCTGCGATTCTGGCTCGAAATGGACGTCACCAGAGAGCTTTTTGCCAAAGCTACCATATACATATATATGCATATATATGTTCATCTATATGCATATATATGTATATGGTGGATTTTCGAAGGAAACCTGCCTGGACCCCTGCTCTACCACAGAAGACAGGCCCCTCCTCGCACCTCCACCTCCCCGCAGTGTGGACACCGGGCGTTCCAGAGCCACAATTCAGCATGATTCT
>NW_024348601.1:0-712 GCF_902729225.1 Pteropus medius | reverse complement strand
GAAATTACAATTATGGTTAGAAGAGTCTTTTCTGCATACAGAAATATCCAACCTTTTTATTCTAGGCTTCATAGAGTCTGGCAACTCATTGTCTTTTCATTTACCATGAAAAGACATTGAAATGTCTTTTCATTTCAATTTCATGAGGAAACCTGCAACCTAGAATAGAACTCTAGGTAAAATATTAACCGCGTGGTGTGTAAAGAAGCTTTTTCCTTTGCAGATATGAACTGATAGTAGATAAAAGCAGACTCGGGAGTAAGAATCCTACCAAAGGGAAATCGGAACAGGCACAAGCAGATGAAAAGAAGTTTTACTTCGGTGGCTCACCCATCAGTCCCCAGTATGCTAATTTTACCGGCTGTATAAGTAATGCCTACTTTACCAGGTATAATATTTTCGTTTTTTATAAATCTGCATGATTGATAAAGAAGATCAGATCAATAATGAAAATATTTACATTATTAAAACTGAGAACTATGAAAATATCAGAGGCATTAGGTGTAATAATTAAAAGCTTTCATGTTCTTGAGCAACTAACATACTTGAGTTTGTATTTTTTGCCCTTTAATTTCTGTACAACCTTGGCTAAGTAAACTTTCATTTATCCACTTGCAAAATGCAGATAGTAATAGTGCCTGCCTTGTTATGAAGATTAAGTGAGATAATGTGCATCAAGCACCTGGCATACAGCAAGCTGTAACTATTAGAT
>NW_024348600.1:0-476 GCF_902729225.1 Pteropus medius | reverse complement strand
ACCACAATAAGTTCAATAAGTTTAGCTAACCTCCCACATCTCACATGGATACAAAAAGAAAAGAAAAAAAATGTTTTTTCCTTGTGATGAGAACTGTTAAGATCTATTCTCCTAGCAACTTTTAAACACACTATACAGCAGAGTTAACTATAGTGATGGTGTTATACTATGTTCTTGGAATTACTTATCTTATAACTGGAAGTTTGTACCTTTTGACTACCTTTATCCAATTCTCCCTTTCCCTACTTTCAGCCTCTGGTAACTAAAAATCTGATTTCTTTTTCTCTGACTTATTTCATTTAGCATAATGACCTCAAATTCCATCCATGTTGTCACAAATGGCAGGAATTTCTTTTTATGGCTCAATAACATTCCATTGCATATGCATATATATACACACACATATATATATATATGTATATATATATGTGTGTGTGTATATGTATATATGTATATATATGTGTATATATATAAAC
>NW_024348599.1:0-393 GCF_902729225.1 Pteropus medius | reverse complement strand
TATACTATATGGTAGAAATATAGCAGTAAACAAAATGGACAAAAACCCATTATGTACTTTTAAATAAAACATTTGTTGCTTTAAAAAATGTATTTGAGGATCCTTTAAAATAACGGTGTCTAGTGTATTTAAAATACAATTTTTCAAAAACCTGAAACTTAATTTAGTGGCAAATGTTTTTTTCCAATTTGTATAAAAAGGGAGATTGGCTCCAATTTGTATAAAAAGGGAGATTGGCTCTCCAGGACTAGGTGTGTGAAATATCCAGCCTTCATCACAGGACAGGGATCAACTTGTTTAAGCTAAACTACATTGATTTCCAGTACAAGTGCTTGTTTGAGAGGCTGACATTTGTTTATGATGAGTAAAGCAATCGAAAGACCACACACACAC
>NW_024348598.1:0-314 GCF_902729225.1 Pteropus medius | reverse complement strand
AAAAAAAAAAAAAAAATATTTACGAAACACATACTACGTGTTAATCATCTCACTGGAAACCAGGGAGGTGGGGAGGGACAAGCTAGTTCGGTACCTGCCTTAATGGAGCTTATAGTTGTGGAGATTTAAACAAAAAAAATCTAAACGATGGACTCCCAGTAAACTCTCCAATTGGGATCAGGTGCTGGGAAGAAAGGACTAACAGGTGTTACAGGTGTACCAGGAGTGCCCTAAGACTGAGGCATGCTGGGAAGGCCTGGCTGAGCTGCTCTCTGTAGCTGGAGAGCAGAGGGCTGAATGGAGGGAGAGCGGAG
>NW_024348597.1:0-10041 GCF_902729225.1 Pteropus medius | reverse complement strand
GACATCCTAGCAGCACTATGGAAACTAAGGGGATGTACAGTGTCCCTGTGTTGAGCAGGGTGTGGCATCTCTGAGGTCCCGGAAGCAGGCTAACAGGGAGAGGAAGGCCGGGAGGCATTATAGGGTCTGGGGCGGTTAGCAAGCAAACTTCCAGCAGTTCAGGAAGACCAGACCCGGGATGTACCAAGTGTCTCAAAATTGAGACAACAGGTCACTCTTACTTCAATGATTGCATAACTACAGTTAATAAAAATATACAGAGAGGAATGAATGAGGGGATTGCTCAGGAGGGAGATTGCCTCCTTGAAAATAATCTGTCTTTAAAAGCTTTCTCTGACAGGCGGAGAAGGCCTTCTTACACGGTTATTCTCTTGTGAAGTTGTTCTGAGTTTTCATTAAGGAAATTCCCACACAGGGCACAGCCTGGTGTGTAGGCCTCAAGGGGCCATCAGGCTCCATGGGACAAGGTGTCAGTTCACTGAGTGGAGCCCAACCCTGAGTTCAGGTGTAGAAGAGAGGTTTGGAGAGCAACCCCAGGAGCTGGGAGAGGCAGGGAAAGAATCAGAGAGGACCCTCCTAGAGGAAGGATCTGAGAAAGACATGCAACGGTTGGCTACTGCAAGGGTGCTGCCCTCTAAAAAATGGAGAGACGGGGTGGGGGTGGGAATGAAGGAGAGAAATTAAACAATTAGGTTGTATCTATAAAATATGCATAATAATGGTACCTCGACTATTTTATTGGTTTGTTTTGTGAAGAATCTATTCAATGATAAATGTGGACAGAGCAAATACTATACAGGTTCTCACATACTTCTGAACACACTCTAATCCTGAAAGTGCTTGTGAAAGTAGAAATGTGGAAATTAGCTTCCGTGTTATAGCCAGGTTTCCATTCTTAGAATACTAAAAATATCAACTTCCTAATTACACATCGTTACTTAGAAACGATCTATAATACATTTACTTTGAGCATCTCAACACATTCCTCATGTCCAATTATTTCCACGGCTGTTCTTGCAGGAACCTGGACTGAGTCCAGGGGCTTCTTACTGAAGCTTTCGATCCTGCTTGGGCTGCAGTTAATTACTTTTCATTTTTGGATCGAGTACCGTACTAAGTTTATGAAAACTGTGATTCTTATTTCTGGTACCATCGTTTTTATGCTTCAATTTTCCATCCAATTTTGCAATCAAGAGAAGCAAAATGGAACAATTTTCAAATGATCTCCCAAACACTGCTGAGACCTTTATAGGCTGAGTGGAGTGGGTCTGTGGCGCCTCCTTGTGACGGCCGGGAGTATTCTTTGTCCGTCGACTCGCCAGTTTATGAAGGTGGGTCAGGGAATCAGCATTTAATGTTCAAAAGTACAGATTGATTACAAGCTAAATATAAGAATGCACAGGATAGACTGTATGTCAGTTTAGGGTGTGAGCTTCAGCAGCCAGCAGCCCGACAAGAGCTGTTCGCATGTGTGAACGATCAGACTTGCCCAGGACTTCCTTTTACACAGTGTGCCTTGCACAAGGCCTTCCTCAAAGTAGGAGTTCAAAACCTGTTTTCTGAATGCCTTTTAAAAAAAGGCTTCAAAAGGTCTTCAGAGAAATCTGAGGCCACAGCCGAAATGTGCATTATCGATTAATTAAATAAACATATTCATGCAAGAGAAACAAGCGTGATCAATGAAAATGCCGACTTCTAAGTGAATTAGCATTGTATTAAACTGATGAGGAAGAAGGGAAAAATGCATTACATCTTTTCTATTTCTAAAGCTGAGATCTTTATTTTTGTAGAGAAATGGTTGAGCCTATAGATCTGTGAAGGTAGGATTAGGGCCAAGATAGGGGATATGAGGAAGGTTCTGGCGAGCTCTGTGGTTATTAGGGCTCTAGAAAGAAAGAAGAGGGGAGAATAGAAAGGAGTCTGAGGGGAGGTAGTAAGTAACATGGCGGTATAAACCTCTCTGTTAAACCCCAGACTAAAAAACCCTGTGTATACAGACACGATTTCTTACTTTGGAAGTAAAGAATGAATTAGAAAAAAAGGCTAAGCTCCTGGTTGGGGTGGATGTGAGCGCAGGAACGAGGAAAGCTGAGGAAGGTAAAATGCCGTGAGATCATGAGTCCAAGGAAAGGTAGAACGTGGAGCCAAGAGCGACCATGAGAAAGTAAAACGCTGCGCCCACAGGCATGCACGCAGAACCTCCAGGTAAACTGGAGGCTTTGCTTGTTAAGGAGGAGCTAGCCTGGGGCAGACGTGCTTGGACTAGTCTGTGGTTCTACATCTGCTCCATTAACAGAGACAGAATCCCGAGGACCCTGGGTTCCCATCCACACAGCACCTGCTAGAGGACAGATGTCACAGAAACAGGTGCTCTCTTAGGAGAGAAAGATTTTGAGTCAAGCTACATCTCTCTATAAAGATGTTGCTGACCTGGCAGGTGTCTGAAGCAGAGAGGTGAAGGAGGTTGGGAGGAAGTCTCCAGGCAACCTGGGAGAGCTGGGTCTCCTTGGTCAAAGTGTCCATAGGCTTTTCCTATGAAACACAATATGACCAGAAAGTCTGCCCAGCACAGCGCAGCAGTTGGAAAACAAGCTAGGCCGAAACTGTCTTTTGCCTCAGAGGCTGCATATAGGGTGTAGGCTTGCTTCAATTTGTTCTGAGTGCATAAGATGTCAGACTCTTTCACCTGTTCCCAGCTCTGAATTTGCAGGTCACTGAGGTCAGTGTGGGAGGAGGAGGATGGTTACAGAGAAAGACTTGTAGCAGAGAATAGAAACCCTCACAGCTCAAACTGGGTGAGAGGGCTCATTGATGACTCTGAAGGGATACACAGATCCAAAATCTCCTGAAGACTCCCTAAATAGGTCCTGAGATGGGCCTCTGGAGGAGTTATCCCTTGTTACAGGTGTGAGTCAGGCAGCCACAAACATGGCAGTGGTGACCAAATAGCGATTTTCTGCATCCTCCTCCCCCTCCCCCCTTTTTATTGTTTTGAAGAAGCAGAAAAAGCTTTTTTTCTCTATTCTTCTTCATAAGTTTGTTTGTTTGTTTGTTTAGTGTGGCTAAAGGCCAAGCCTTGGAGCAGATGCCTCTATACTTTGGTAATGACCCTGCACATGACATCTACACAGAGTGGCCCTGGCCTTGATGAGCGCTTACATGTGTCAGGCTCCGTTTCAAGTTCTTTCATAACAATGACGCCAGGTAGGTTTGTTACGACCGTGTTAACGCTTGAGGCAGAGAGGTTGAGAGTTTGTCCCAAGTCCCACAGGTAATGGTGGCAGAGATGGGATTTAGATCTGGGCAGTTTTCCTCTAGACCTTCAGGCCCTCGTGACAACAGCACAGTGTTTCTTTCATGAATCTTTAAAAGGAAAAAGAGACACAGAATCGAGAAGGGGCTGGTGAGCTAAATGCGCTGAAGTTCTGTAAGTACTGGCTTCTGAAATCTCTGGTGAACAGAAGTCACCAGTTAGTTCAGTTCTCTCTGTGACATCACCTAGGTATGGCAGGCAGAGGTGAATGAGTGTCACCTGCAACCAAAGGAGTACCAGGGAACCCTGTGTTGGACATCTTTTAAGAGTTGGAATAGAAGTGGCAGAGCTCTTGTTTCCATCCTGTTGATAAAAATAATAAACTATAAATAAAAGTGGGAGAGATGAGGGAAAAAATATCTCCCTTCCTAACCTCCTCCTCCACCTCCAGAATTTAGCATCAAATGATTTTCTTGGTTCCATTTTTTCAGCAGTAGTGCAAAAACCATACATTTCATCAATATAGAAATGAAACACACACACACACACACAAAATGACCATTTTTTAATAGAAGAAATAAGATATGAGGCAGGGACATTAGTATTAAAGATTTAGGAGAAATAAGCAAGTGTGCCCCACACCCAGACATCTTCCGGTCACAGGTTGAAGGTGAGGGCAGTTTTAAGACAGCTGTCCATGCAGAGTGGAGCAGGGTGGTGTCCATCTGAACCCCTCCCGCATGGGCCAAGGTCTCCACAGAGGCTAAGGGGAGAACAGAGAGGCTGATGTGGTATTGGAGGTGGGAACCTGGAGCTGAGCAAGAGTGCAGCATAGAGAGTATCTGGACAGATATGAGGGGCACTGTCATTCCCTAGGAGGGGGGACGATCCACAAAGGGCCATCTGCTATGCAGTGGGGGACATTAGCCAAGGACAATACGATCTGAAGTTACATACTAAAGTTACATACTAAAGCCTAGGACACTTGGGTTGGTCACTTCATTTTATACCCAGAAAAACTACTCTTTAATCAATTCATATTCTTTTTCTATTAAAAACTGTGACCAGTACTTCAGTGCCCAAGGTGCTCCTCAACTTTCCCTGAGACCTGTGAGTGCCAGACGGTGGCTTGGTGCTGGGGATACAGTGAATCAGAGCATGAGCCTGTCCCTGAGGGCTCTAAAGACCCGAGTGAGGGCATATGAACAGATACAGTATGCTACAGTATGAGTAAATGCTGTGACAAAGATCAGCATAAAGTGAAATGAGGACACAGAGGATGGAGAAACTGGCACCTTTTAGGTAAATTAGGAAGAGACATTCGAGCTGGGTCTTCAAGGAAGAAAAGGAGTTTTCCTGGCCTTCTTCATGTGAGAAGATTTAGAGGTGAAGCCTCATTGTAGTTAGGATAGAACTGGGGATAAGACAGGCATGTGGGGTATTTGTCTGAAGCCTTTTTGAATATAAGTGTGGGTGTTGCATTAGTTTGCTAGAGCTGCCATAAGCAGATACCACAGACTGGGGGGCATATACCACAGAAATGAATTTCCTCACAGCTCCAGAGGCTGGAAGTCCAATCAAGCTGTTGGCAGGATTGGTTTATGCTGAGGCCTCTCTCCTCGGCTTGCAGATGGCCTTTTGTCTGTACGGGTCAATCCATCTGGTGTCTGTCTGTGTGTCCAAATTTCCTCTTCTTGTAAGGATAACAGTTGGAGTGAATTAGATCCCACCCTAACATCCTGTTTTTAACTTAATCACCTCTTGAAAAGCCTAATATCTGAATACAGCCATACTCTGAGTTCTTTGGGGTTAGGGCTTCAAAATATTCCTTTTGGGGGACCCAATGCAGCCCATAAGAGATATTTTGCTTTGTTATGAGTGCAATTCCTTCATATCAGGTTCATGGCATGAAGTGTTTTATATAAATGTGCCAGTTAATATCTTGGAACTCTGTTGGATGTGGGGGAGGAGACAGGCTGAGGGTAAGGCTAGGAGAGAAGTTAGCTGGGTTTGCTGGGATGTGTGGGGTGGGGGTGGTGAGAGAGAGATGAAATGGGGAGAAGGACCCTCCTGCTCATTCCCACGGTGTTGACCTGGCTCTCTGCCCTCACTTGCATGACTTGATAAATTGGAATGAGTCAGGCTGTGATTGAGTCTTAATTTTGTCTCTGATAAGCAGTGTGACTCATGACAAGTTACTTTGCCATTCGAAGCCACAAAGTCCTTATTGATAAAGTAGATACCAAAAATCCTTTCCTAGTCCGTGATCTGCTGTGAAGAGTTCAGTTGGGGCACGTATGTGCAGTATCCTTTGAAAATGCAAACAGCTGTTAAAATCTGATGATAATTTCTCCATCTCTCCTGCACAGACGTGAATCTTTAAGTTTGCACTCTGCTTTGTGACCAGTGCTCCTGAGTGTCAATGAGATAACTTTTCTCTGGGTGGGAAGAGGGCTAAGGGCTAAGGCTCTGTTTATGAAGATGGTCAGGAGCATGTCCACTGAGACACTGTTCTATTTCTATGGAACGGGCTCTCTCTTCCTGATACGCTGGCATTGTAATGCTCTGAATTATCGATGCCTTTTCTTTTTTCCGCATCGTTTATTTATTATTTCCTCCTTCCTCTGTATTATTTTCCATGATGTATTTTCCTTCCTTCCTTCCTTCCTTCCTTCCTTCCTTCCTTCCTTCCTTCCACCTTCCTTCCTGCCCTTCTTTTCTTTTTCCTTCTTTTCCTTTTTTTCCTTTTCCTTTTTCCTTCCTTCCTTCTTCTTCTTCTTTTTCCTTCTTCCTTTTCCGTTTCCTTTTCCGTTTTTCCCGAGCTTTTTCCTTTTTTTTTTTGTTTAGATATAACCAACATACCATGAAATTCACGATTGTGTGTAATTAGTGGTTAAAAAACCAATTTGTGTATTCACAAAGTTGGACAACTGTTGTCACTATCTACTGGCAGAAAAAAGAGACACTGTACCCAACTGCTGGCAACCACTTATCTACTTTATTTTTTAAATATTTAACTGAAATATAATCCACATACCATATAACTCACCTTTTAAAAGTATATAAATTAGTACTTTGTAATACACAAAGTTATACAACCATCACCGTGATCTAATTCCAGAACATTTCCGTCACCACGAAAAGAAATTCTGTATCCATTAGCAGTCCTCCCCATGTCAACCAACCCCCAGTCCTTTGCAGCTACTCTCTATTTGTATGGATTTGCCTATTCTGAACATTTCATATAAAGACAAATTATAACGCGTATTCTTTCGCATCTGGCTTCTTTCATTTAGCATACTGTTTTCAATGTCCATCCATGTGGTAGCATGTATCAGTTTGTTGTTTATTTTTATTGCCGAATAGTATTCCATCGTATGGAGATACCACATTTTGTTTATTCATTCATCAATTGACAGACACTTGGACATTTTCCACTTTTTGGCTATTACAAAATTATACTACTATGAACATCTGTGTGCAAGCTTTTGTGTGACCTTGTTTTCAGTCCTCTTAGGTATAATCTGGGAAGGGAATTGTTCTGTCATATGATAATTCATTGTTTACCTTTTTAATCAAAAGTTAAAAGATCTGCCAAAGTGATATTGAAAGTGGCTGCACCATTTTGTATTCCTGACAATGATGTGTGAGTGCTCCAATTCCTCGACATTCTCACCAACACTTTTTATAGTCCATCTTTTTGATAATAGTCATCCTAGGGGGTTTGAAGTTGGTATCTCATTTTGGTTTTGATTTGCATTTTACTAATGACTACTGATGTTCAGCATCTCTTCATATGCTTTTTGATCATTTATATATCTTTGTTGGAGAAATGCCTGGTCAAAGTTTTTGCCTATTTTTCAATTGGATTATTTGTCTTTAAATTGTTTCATTGTAAATGTTCTTTATGTATTTATTATTGTAATTAATATATTTTATATTTATTTGTTATATGTATTCTGGATACTAGATTCTCATCAGATACATGATTTCCAAATATTTACTCTCGTTTTGTGGCTTTACAGGTTTTTGATAGTGTCCTTTAAGACACAACATTTTTAATTTTAGCTAAGTCCAATATTCTATTTTTTCCTTTGGATGATTGTGCTTTTGGTGTCAAGGTGTTGTATGGGGTTTCTACAGGTAGAGAGGGGTCTCCTCAGGAGCCCCAGAAAGAGTTCTTTCCATCACTGCAACTCTGAGTGTTATTGAGCCCTCAGTCTTTTAAGTCTGTGGTACATCTTTTGGGGGAAGATCCTTGCCCTCAAAGGACATGCTGTAGAGCTGGAAACAGCAGGAGCACCCCTGGGGAATAAGAGCTTTGGAGAGCAGGACAGCACACCACAGGTGTTGACTGTGCTGTAGTCAAGAAGGGAGTGTGGCAGAGCTGGAGGTGGTCAGGGAAAGTGTTCGATGAGCCTTGAATTATCAAGGCACAGGATGAGGGAGAGTACCAGCATTTATTTCTAACTACTAACACATACTAAGTGCTAGGCACTCTGCTTGGTTCCTTACATCCTCGATCAAGGTCAATCCCTGCTGCCTATGAAGCAGAAAAGGAAATGATGCTGGAGAAGTTTGCCAGTTCTTACTGAAATCACAGATGTGATGAGGGTGGTATGGGCCTGACCAAGAGCTTCCCACTGTGTCACAATGCCCTTAGCCTGGGAGATGTAGAAGGAAGCCAGCACGGGAGTGAAGGGGGTGCAGAAATGAGTCTTTTCTCTGGTTACCCTTATGTTGAGTTAGTCCTTCTGTCCTGTGCACCACATGTTGACTCTTCCTCCATGTTGGAAAGTAAAAGTGTCGCACGTTGCTGAGGCAAATCCTTCTATCGGCTCTTCTCTTCTTCCTGAAACATGGCTTACATGCTTTCAGTGCCTTCTTCATCTCGCTCATCTCTTTGTCCATATGCTTCTGAGCAAGTGAGTGCCCAGCAAGATGTAGGGAGCAGCAGAATCACGGTGGGGACCAGCCAGGTTGTCTGACAATCGTGGAACCTATACAACCGACTAGAGCCTGTTTTGAATGATCAGAGAATTAAGAGCTGTCCCACACCTTTCTACCACATGTTGTCTTCTACAGTCATTCCTCTTTCTCCTGCACCCTGCTGGCTCCCAACCCAATCAGCTCTTCCATCAGCTGCTGTGTACCAATCCCATGTCTCTTCCTTCCACAAAAAATCACACAGAAACCTCGATATTTGGAACAGAGAAGAAACATTAAGAAGGAAAAGTGTGTTTACCACAGGGTGGAAGAGGCGGAAGGGTGTTTAGCAGCAGAGCTGAGAAACCCATAGGGTAGGCAGATAGGTAAATATGAGCCAGAGGGAGAGGAACAATGAAGGATTAATGAGGCCCCAAGACTGCTCTGCAGAAGAATGTACACAACAGGACATCTCCAAACTAGATGGACAGGATAGATAACTAGTGGCGCCTGGTGCCTTCCTCACGCCCCACTTACCATACTCCCCAGTGGTCAGTTAACTACAGATGACCATTATATGACTGTACTCTGGAGGCGCTCAAGGGATACGGGCAAATTAGTTAACTGAGCATGCGCCTACCCTCAAAAGGTGTACGATGTCCCGCCTACCCGCACACACTGTGCTTGCCCAAGCCAGGAGTGGGAGATTCTGAGGGAAGAGCAGGGGATTCACGCCATTGGAGGTAGGAGGGACAGAAGGAAAACAAAGAAATCCTCTGTCCCATATAAACTCAGACCTGAATTCTCAGAGCACTCGATTTTCTATGGAGCTACTCACGTGGACTTTCTCCCAAGTGTACGTTACTTTGCTTGCTTTACTTAATAAAAATAGCTTCCTATTTTAACATAAGGATTATTTTAAGTTGAAGGCAATTGAGGAGAAGCAGATACAATAAAAACCTGTCTGCTACCTGTATTTGCTTAAAAATAGCACATAAATTTTCTCCCTTCTCTACCAGAAAGGGCAAAAGTTAATCACTGAAGGCAGTTTTAGACCCTTATCACCCTGGAGAAGGCACCAGAGAAATCTACATAACAAACTTTGCTAACTAGCCTTTATCTACCATTAGTTTCCCATAGAGTAGCTTTCCTATAGTTTACTGTCCCTAAAGACTCAAGTTTCTTCTTTGTCTTGTCACTTCTCTAAAAATGTATTGTTCCTTTGCTAAAATGCCATATAAGTCCAAGTTCTAACCAATACTTTGAGTTACTCACCTCTGTATTTCCATGTGTAAATACGATGCACAAGCTAAAAAACTCCTGCTTTTCTCTTTTCAATCTGTCTTTCATCAGCCCAATTTACACACCCCAAGTAGAGAACCTAAGAGGTTAATAGGAAGAAAATTTTTTCCTGTCCTACTCCACCCACACAGACTATAGTGATTTGTTTTCATTCTGACAGTCTGAGCTAATACACACCATTTGCAGCTAAGTTTCTCGAACAAAAAAGAAAGAAAGAAAGAGAAAGAGAGAGAGAGAGAGAGAGAGAGAGAGAAAGAAAGAAAGTGAAAAGAAAGAAAGAAAGAAAGAAAGAAAGAGAAAGAAAGAAAGAAAGGCAGCAGAGAAAGAAAGAAAGAAAGAAAGAAGAAAGAAAGAAAGAAAGAAAGAAAGAAAGAAAGAAGAAAAAGAAAAGTTTGCCACTTTTCATCTGCTTTGTCTTTCTTCTCTGAGAGTTAGACCTTCAAGCAAATCTTTCATGGGGGATCCAAGGACTGAGCCCTGGACTCACACTATACAGCCATCCAAGTACCAGTAACAAATCCATGAAAAGAATTGGATGGCTCAAACCAAACACATAGACA
>NW_024348596.1:0-389 GCF_902729225.1 Pteropus medius | reverse complement strand
TAATCGACTGTCCTTTCCCGTCTTAGTAACTGATTTAAATCCATCCTTCCTTCCTTTTTTTCCTCCTTCCCTTCTCCTTTCTTCCTCCTTCCCTCCTTCCCTCTCTCTATAATGATTTTGGAGCTTTCTAGCCAGAGACTTAACTTTGATTCAAGTTAAATTTTTTTATTTTCTCACAGTATGATTCCTGCCAAATGCCTTCAGAAAGGAGCTGATGTCTCCAACCCTGCAATTGAAATGTTGATTAGTTCGCTTCTGGGAACATGTGATTTGGAAGAGGTAAAGGGGGTGGCCGCAGGCGGGGAGGGGAGGTCGGGAGCACAACTGCAGAGCCCTTCCCCTGCTCCTTCAGTTTCAGACTTGCCTGGTCCGGCATTGCAAGCATGCTT
>NW_024348595.1:0-884 GCF_902729225.1 Pteropus medius | reverse complement strand
AAATAATTAATTAAGAGAGTTTCTCTACATAAAATCTTCTGTATCATAAATAAAGCAGAATAGGAGTAGAGAGGCACCATTTGTAATCCCTAAAGATTTAATGAATCTAGGTATAATTACCAATGATTGCCAACATACCAAAAAGAGAAAGATCAGAAAGGGTACCTCCCCAGGGAAGCAGATAACACCATCTATAAAGCAGTCTTGCCCCCACGAAACAACAACAACAACAACAACAACTACAACAACTAACCTGAATCTGACAGCTTCTAGATCTACTGATACATAGGAAAAACAGGGGCTAGGGGAATAAAGTAAACATCACTGTGGATTCAATCATCCACACTGGGAAGAGTTCCCTGGGAAATATACAGGACAAACAAGCCAGTTCTTTTCCAATTAAATTAGTAAAGAAAAAAATCGTGCAGAAGGAGAGCTATAAATTAAAAGAAACTTAAGAGAAACAGCAACTGATTGCAGTTTATGAACCTTATTTATAATTTTAAGTCATAGTCATACAAATACAGGCGAAAATGTATAAGAATTGGAAATGTAAACATTGCTGAGATATTCGATGATGTTAAGGAATTATTTTTAGTTATTTTTAGATATAATAATGGTATTTTGATTATGTGTTTTTAAAGATTTCTTGTCTTTTAGAGATATACACTGAAATATTTATGGGTGAAATAATACGATGCTGGAGATTTACTTTAAAACAATGTAGGAAGAAGTATAGATAAAACAGGAGTGTCTATCTGTTGAGGCTGGGTGAAGAGTTCATTACATCCATCTCTTTACTTTTGAAAACAATTTAAATTTTGAATTTTTTGAAATAAAAGATTAATTAAAAAAATAAAACAAAGACAGCCTTGGAGGAAAAA
>NW_024348594.1:0-901 GCF_902729225.1 Pteropus medius | reverse complement strand
ACTGGAAACCAAAAGAAAAGCGATTTCTTTACAGCGGGCTGAAGAGACACCTTTATATAACAAATCTTCTTTCTGGAAAAACAGTAGAATACACTTCTATTAGTGGCCAGGTGGAGAAACAGTCCATTAAACATCATGAACAACCAAGGTGACAAGCCATCTCAGAAAGAAAGAGAAAAATTTCCAGAAACTAAGCTTACAGACATAGAAATAAGTGACTTAAATGACAGAGAATTCAGGATGGTACTTCTGAAAGAACTCAATGAATTCCAAAATGAGTCATATCAACAATTTCATGAATTAAAAGACCAACGAGATTAGCAGAGCAAGGAGACTGAAAAGAACAGAATAGATCTTCTGGAGATTAAAAAAAACACACTTCAAGAGCTAAAAAATGAAATAGTAAGCTTGGGAAATAGAGATGACCAACTGGAGAAAAGGATCAGTGATACTGAAGACAGAAATCTAGAAATAAATCAGAAGGAAGAAGAGAGAATCCGAAGAATAAAAAATAATGAAAGAGAAATACAAGAACTAGTTGATACCATCAGGAGAGGAAACATATTATTAACGGGCATTATCGAAGGTGAGGAAAAGGAACAGGGACTAGGAAGCATTTTCAGACAAATAGTGGACGAGATTTTTCAAATCTAAGGAATAAGCTGGAGCTTGGAATTCAAGAAGTCAACAGAACACCCACTTATCTAAACCCAAAAAGGCCTTCACCAAGACACATTGTATCAAAGTTATCAAAAATCAATGACAAAGATAGAATTCTCAGGGCAGCCAGGAAGAAGAAAACAGTAACTTAAAAAGGAAAACCCATTAGATTATAGTTGGAATTCTCAACACAAACCTTACAAGCCAGAAAGGTATAAAATCAAATATTTAAAATATTAAG
>NW_024348593.1:0-822 GCF_902729225.1 Pteropus medius | reverse complement strand
AAGCAGGAGGCCCCAGCCGAAGCTGGCTGCGCGGCAATGTGCTGGTGGCTGGAGAAACAGCGCCTTAGAGTCTGCACCCCACGCAGGTGGGGAGCACCCCACTTTCAGGTGTGCCCGAGGCCCGCGGCCGGCAGCTGTGCAGAGCGGGGCCTCCAGAACCCCTGCAGGCCTCGCGTGCCAAGATCCTTCTCCCTGTGGGCAGCTCTACCCGGCGTCTGTAAATATTGCGGATTTGAGAGCGTACAACTTAACAAAAAGGTCAGACTTCTGTGCATCAAATGTCTACACTGAAGCCGTAGTGACTGCACCCACACCTCTCAGTTTCCTTATGTGAATGTGAATGATCATTTCAGGCTCTAAACCTGTCATCTGCTTTTTCCGGCTGAGCCATCGGCCAAATCAGATAAAGGCAGAAACATGATGCGCCACTCACGGACGTGGGAGGCCCTGTGGTCCGGGCCCTGTGGGTCGTCCAGACCCCCTGAGGGCAGGTCCTCCTTCCCGAGATCCGGCCGGGTCGGGGGCAGTGTGGGTGGACGTCCACTGGGCAGGGGGCAAGATGCTATCTTGGTGCTAAGTGAAAGCTGGTCTAAGCCGAGGCCGGTCCCGCCTGCGGCTCCACATGTGCGTCCTGGCGGAGGCGCGGGGCGTGCGTGCAGCCACAGCCTTGGAGCGGGTGGGGACGCATTTCTTGAAACGCCTCCTGTGGGCAGCTCTACACGGGGTCTGTAAAAGTGTGAGCTCGATGAAGCCACCTGCTGTCCTCTGTCCTTTCGTTTATCACCTTCCACCCAAACCAAACAGGACTGGCCCCTCTCCCCA
>NW_024348592.1:0-566 GCF_902729225.1 Pteropus medius | reverse complement strand
CTGTCACCACACCGCCTCCTCCACAGTCTGGTTTCTCTGGGTAACAGGAGAAAGATGCCGAGCTTCCTGCCTGCCTGGTGTGCTCACCGGGAAAGGCAGAGCGGGCAGCTGATCCGCACACACCGGGCTGAAATATTCACAGTGCGTTGTTTTTATATCGACTTTATCGTGCAGACCGTGCAGGCCTCGTGGGGTTGAGCTCAAAACCGAAAGCAGGGCAGGGCGGATGGGGTCTGGTACTGGCTACAAAGGATCTGGGACTAAAGAAAAGCAAAATAGAACAAACTAATTTCTTTACGCTGCTTCTTGAATAGGATTAATGTCCCAGGTCCTTCATTTCTCCAAATGCCAGATGCCTGGGCAACAGGGCCAGAATGAAGGTGAGGCAGGTAAGGTACCGGCCCGACACTGAGGGTGAGCATCAACTTAAAGGTGACACCTTAAGCGCTTCCTCTCCTCGCCCTGGGTCCAGACACACTGGGCAGCGTAAACGTCGTCATTCAGTTGGGTCTTAACTTGAAAAGTAGATTAAGAAGCTACAAACCCAACCGAGGTCTGCAGCTGTT
>NW_024348591.1:0-13351 GCF_902729225.1 Pteropus medius | reverse complement strand
TCAAAACACGTCAATGTTTATCACCTAGCCTGGTACACAGAAGCTAAACAGTAACTAGCACTCAAGTCCAGCGCTTTCCCCCAATGGTGACTAACACAGGAAAAACAGCGAGAACCAGGGACACATAACCTGGAAAAAATTACACTCAAACGGCCACAATTGGCCTTCATAATGGCATTCATTGGCAATGCTTCCACTTGCTCTGCCTCCAGTCTGTCAAGACCCTCACGGAACAGAGCTTGGAGCTTCGATCTCTGCGGTCTCAGGGGAACTCGGGCCGACTCGGGGAGTCATTAGAGCCAGGGACAGTTTCATCCGAGGAAGAACTGGCGAACTGGCAGAGTTGTTTCCCACAGGAGCAGCAGCTGTGAGCCTCTCCCGGTGGAACCCATCGGCCTCTTGCCCTCGACCTCTCTCGTTCTCAGCGTCCCTCCTCACCCGACCTCCCGCTCCCTCGGTCCCTCAGTTTCTCGCAGCTTCTTGTCGTGCCACGATTTCTCGGACCACTCTGTCCCCCAGGTTCCTCGAAGACGCCCAGGCTCCATCTCCGTCCGCTTCTCCCGGCCCCTCCTCCAACATATTTCCTCATTTCGGGATCTCCCACCACCCCTCAGCTCGCTCCCTGGACAACCCGGACCCAGCCCTACTGCCACCGCCCAACAACCGCCCCGCGAAGGCGCCGCGTCCGTCATCTAAATAACCGCCGCGAGGGCTTCAACTTCCGGTCTCCAGCGCCCCGCGCGCGCCCACTGCCGGTGCTGCGCTTGCGCATGTCGTCCCCGCGACTCGGCCCCGCCGCGCCACTGACGGAAGAGCCAATGGGCAGCTGCGAACGCTCACACATCACTCTGCGCCTGCGCCCGCTCTCGCTCCGGCCCCGCCTCCCTTCGGGCGGAGTCGAGAGAGACGCTTCGCCCACTAGGGACCGAGGGAGGCACTTCGACCCGGGCACTGAAAGGCCACTTGCCTCCCGGGATCACCCGGGCGCTGGGATTTTAACCCAGCTTAGGGGAGGAGTTTGAGTTAAAACTCCCTCTTTGGGTTATAATAGTGGCCGGAGCCCAGACACTATTAAAACACTCCTGAAATTTACTCATTATAATTCAACAAAGCAGGAAAGGGGTGAAGAGTGAGGCTATTTGAAGCACCATGGTCAGAGACATCTGAAAAGTGGCATCTGAGCAGAGAGCTAAAAAAAGTGAAAGCTGAACACAGTGGGAACCGTGGACACGCCCTCGGGGAGAGCATTCTAGGTAGAGGAAACAGCAAATGCAAAAAATGAGATGGCGACAGGCTGGGTGGATTCAAGGACCGGCAAGCGGGCGTGTGTGGCTGGAGTGAGGGTGGCTGTGTAGCAGGGTACCAGGTGGGGAGAGGAGGTGGATGGATCATACACACCATGCTGAGGACTTGGGCTTCTAATCTGTGTGAGCTGGCAGCCCTGGGAGGAATCTGAGCAGAGGACGAACGCGAGACACCATCTGACTTAGATTTTTAACAGAATCTTCTGGGTCCCGTGTGGGACGCAGACCCTAGGGAACAGAGATGAGTAAAGAGCACCAGGGTGAGGCAGCTGGACTAGGTGAGAGAATGTGGTGGCTGGACCAACATGACTGCAGAGAAGATGGTGAGATTCTGAACAAATTTTAAGGTAGAACCCGGAGGGTTGGATAGGCCATGTATTGGCCACGGAATGTGAAAGAAAGAGAGGCATCAATGATGGCCTCAAAGTTTTTCCCCCAACACCTGGAAATGTGGAGTTGCCATGAACTAAGATCAGGAAGATGCAGGAGGAGGGCTGAGAGAAAGAGAAACCCCGAGTTCCATTTTGAGCATATTACATTGAATTTATGGCTTGGACATCGAGTTGGGACGTCAAATGGGAAGGTGGATGTGTTCACATCAACAACGGAGACCAACCTTGAAAATTCCTTAAGCGGACAAAACCAGTTGAGTCACTCAAACAAAGCTGGATTTGGCTTATTTTGCAAGACCGACCCGAATCAGTTCTTGCTTATGCTTCCGGAAATTATAAGCAAAACTCGAACTATTTCCCAAGTTAGGTGTGAGGTAACCACTGACCAATTCCCTATTATTGAAGAAAATTCTAATATTATAAACAATCACTGTGAAGAATAAACAGTCACTGCTTTATAACAATATATGCCTAAGCTTCATTCCATGTTTTGGTTTGAGTGCTCCCTTGCAAACTGCTTTTTGATATGTGCACGATAAGCTTTTACTAATGATGACTTCAGTGATTCATTGGTTTTACTTTTATTTCTTAACTTTTGACGGGTGTAATTATCAAACATTTGGAGAACAAGTTGAATATAGAGAGGTCAATTCATATGTCATTACCCAAAGAAGAACAAGAAGAAATTGACTAAACACTCTGCTTAAAATATGCAAAACAGAACCATGACTCTTGTAAAGGAACATGAGAAGTAAACCACAATATGCAATCGAGAAGGAAGTCACAAACTACCAAACCAGGATTGGGTAGCAAACTTAAAACTAGCTCATGAAAAAGCCATTAAGCCCTTGTTCTTTGGAAATTTAAGGAAGTCTATACATTCATGGTAAAAAATAAAAAAATCAACAGAAAAAACAAACTAAAAAACAAAAAAGGGGAAGCTACAACAAACAAAAAAGATTAATGAGTAACGAACTTCTACCTAAAAATTGCACAGTGTATCTTTGAAAGCTTTTGTGATATTGGCTCTTTTAACAAAAAAGAAGGCTGATGCAATAAGAGATGGAAATAAATGTCAAAAAACCATAAAGACTTTTTATAAAATCTTCCAAAGCAGAACTTTCCTGAATATACAAATTGTTCCAGACATAATTCATGCTACAAGGCAGTTTTAGACTTAATAATTCATGTAGGAGAATTCTAAACAATGTTCCAAGGGATAAAATATGAATTGTTGAGGACTTACTGTGTGTCCTTATATCAGATACAGAAAAAAAAAAAAGAGAGAGAGAGAAAGATAGCAAGAAAGGGATCTCCACCATCGGGGAGCTCACAATCTGGTTGGAAGAAAATGAGGTTCAAAGAAATAAAAGTAGTTCGGCTCTTTCTAAGGCCTGGGGTGGGTGGAGGAGAGACAGAAATTCAAGTGGCACAGATGTGACACTCTTGGGGAATTTACAGTTTAGCCAGGAACTTGTGTTCCGGAAACTCGGAAACATGGAAAAGAGAACACTAACTACTGCCTTCCTGGGAGGAGGAGGAGGAATCAGGGAGGTTTGCTGGACAAAGTGTCCCGTGCGCAAAGCGTTGAGGGAAATTGGCCGTAATTGAGAGGAACGGCATGGGAGGCAAGGAAACGTGGGCTCAAACCTCAGCTCTGGAACTTCCTTACTGTGTGACCTTGGGCAAGTGACCTCCCGCCCCTGGGCCTCGGCTTATAAAATAAAGCATCTCCCCTACCTTTCTGGCTTGTTGTAAGAATTACCTTAAAGGTGAAACTGTGAGTAAGGTGCTGCATGACTCTCCACACGGGTGACGCGACTGTGTGACGTAAAAGGCCTGAGCAAGTGAGACTCTAGAGCAACCTCTGCCTAACAGGACTTTCTGTCATGATGAAACTTTTCTATATCTGCTCTGCTCAATATGGTTGCCACCAGCCACGTGCAGCTATTAAGCACTTAAACTACGACTAGTGCGACCAAGGAATTATTTTTAATCTAAATTAATTGAATAAATGGGAATTTGAATGGCCACAGACAGTCGATGGTGACCAGTCGGGCAACATGGTTCCGAAGGGAATTCCAGGCAGCGGCACCAGCTTGAGAAGAGGCCCAGAGGCAGGAAAAGAAACAGCCCACGGGGTCTGTATTCGTTTCACGTGGCCACTTAACGAGTTACCGTAAACTTAGTGACTTAAAACAACACAAATGCAATCAAGTGAGTTTTGGAGATCAGAAATCTGATATCGAGGCCTTGGCAGGTCTGCGTTCCTCCCGGGGGCTTCAGAGAGAATCCACTAGCTGGACTTTTTCGGAGGCTGCTTGCGTTCTGTGGCTCGTGGGCCCCTTTCTGATGTCACTCTGACATCTGCTTCCATTATCACACCTCCTGCTACTGACTCTGATCCTCCTGCCTTCCCCTTAGAAGGACCCTTGTGATGACACAGGGCCCACCTGGATAGTCGTGGATCATCTTCCCATCCCAAGATCCTTAACGTAATCACATCTGCAAAGTCCCTTTGGCCGTGTGAGGTCACCTATTGACAGGTTCAGTGGGTTGAGATGTGGGCATCTTTGCGGGGCACGGTTCTGTGTGCTACAGGGTCTGAGTACGTGTCCAGCGGTGGAGAGAAGTCTAGGGTACCAAGCTACGGAGATTGGCCATGGGCTTCCCCCGAAAATCAATCCGTACCCTGGCACCGTCTCCCCACCTCTGCTGCTATTACCCTGATCCAAGTCACCATCACCTCCTGCACTATGCATTACCCTGGTATCGTCTCGCTTCCCTCTCGCCTCCCCACGAGTTCGGTCTCCACCAACAAGCAGAGGCATCCTGTTAAAAACTAAGTCAAAGCAGGACGCGGCTCTGCTCTGAATGAGATCACCTGCTTTAGGGAAAAAAAAAAAATTACAAACTGTTCAGTTAGATATGAATTTCGAATCAACAACAAGTAAGTTTTTAATGTTTAAGGATGTCTCAAATGTTGCCTGAGACACACTCATGCTGGAAAAAAAAAATAGTTCGTTGTTGTCGATCTGAAATTCGAATTGGATTGGGTGTCTTTGTATTTTCATCTGGTGACAGTAGCTCAAGACCCGCCCATGGATCCCCAAACATGTTCTATGGCCTGGACGGGTCTCCTGGAGTATGCCAGCACACTCCACCTCAGGGCCTTTGCACTTGCTGTTTGTGCTGCTTGAGATGCTTTTTTCTCTCCTTTCTTCGGGTTTTGGGCTCAAAGCTCACCTGACCCGAGGGGCTTGTCCTGGCTGACCTATACTCCTGCCCCACTCAGCCCCCTTTGTCCCTTTAAGGTTCGGCACTGATCACGTTGGACCTATTCCACATTTCTTCATTCCTTTGTTTCTTGTCTGTCTTCCTCCATGAGAACATCAGCTCCCTAGGGGCAGGGAGCTGTGTCGGTTTGGGTCACCGCTACATCCCGGCGCCTCGTCTTGCACATAGCAGGCGCGTGATAAATGTTTGTCACGTGAATAAAGGAATAAATGACTCTATCATTGAACCCCTGGATCTACCTGTGCCTGAAGCCCCGTTGTGTGAAATGGGATAGGAGGATTAAAAATTAGTTTCCTTCCAGCCTCACCTCCGTCTCAGAGACCTGGTCATGGCTGCGGGAATTCCTATTGATCACACTTTCATCATTGCTTCCCAAGTCCTTTAGGGCCCAGTGACACGCAGCTGGCAGCGACTGGCAAATTTGAGCCCTCCCGAAATACAGGATGAGCATGGGATTGAGGCAGCTATTTGCCAGCGCAAGTCCTGCAACAAAGGGTTCAGCCCGCAGGGCCCGGGTCCAAAGTGTGGAGGAGGGGTCAGCCATGGATATCACCAGTCGCAGCACATGGTAGGGGGCCCAGCAGACCAGAAAACACACCGCAGCAACTAGGCCCAGGGGCCAGCGGTGTCGGCCTTCTCGGTGCAGGACAGCACCGTGGCAGCTGGCCATGTCCACCAGGGGCCCCAGGAAGCCAAAAATAAACTGCATGGCAGTCACTGTGTTCTCAGCTACCGTCCAGCTGCCGTAGTCCAACACACACTCCAGCTGGGAAGGGTAGGTCTGCTGGAGCACCTGATGGTAGATGGCCACGGACCCGGCCAGCAGCAAGGCCAAGGTCCAGGTTCCCAAACAAGCTAATGGCCTCCACCGTAGCCGCCGATTCTCAGTCCACCAGGTGGGCTTGAGGACCAGCAAGAAGATGTCCAAGCTGAGAGCAGTCAGGAGTAGGACCTTGGTGTACATGGACAGAAAGATGAAAAAGGGCAGGGCCCGACAACCCATCACCCCATATGGCCAGTGGCCCTGCAGGATGATGGGCAGCACCAGGGCAGGGAGATCCAGACAGCAGAATAAGTCTGCCACACCCAGGTGGTAGAACCAGGTGATGTAGAGGTTCTGGTAGGACCCTAACCTGGTTATCCAGGCAAGCATAACATTGCCCGGCACCCCAACCAGGAAGACCACAACTAACAGCAGGAGTAAGGCCAAGCGGAGAGCTTCGGTGGGGATGCAGTCGCCAGCTGCGCAGTTCATATGGACATCCGGGGTCTCGCCATACGACTCGTACTCGTGGTTGCCAGTAGTATCCACCATCTCTTCCCAGACACCTGGACATGAGACAAAGGCCACGAAACCACAGGTGAAGACTCTGAGGCCCTCAGAATCGTCGGGGGAGGAAACCCCAGCCCATCAGCATCTCAGACAGGGAGATGCACCAATGTGAGAACCTGAGCGCCTTCAAATGCCGGCATTTTAGAACAGCACGATGTGAGAACTAGCTCATTCACATCTTGGAATTCTAGAATCTTCCAATACAGAATCCCAGCCCATTAGAATATCGGACTTCTAGAAAGCTAGTGTCAGAACACAGTCAAGATCAAATCTCTTGGGATTCCCAAATATTAAACTCTTAGAACCCTAGCCGATCACTACTTGGAATTACGTGTCTGATTGAACTTTCATCGTTGATAAAGATGCTTTCTATCGACGGCGTCCACTCCAGTAGCCGTCAGCCGGAGGTGGCTACGGAGCATCCGAAACGGAGCCGGGGCAGTTGAGAAACTAAATTTTCCGTGTGACGTAGTTTTAATTAATTTGAATAGCTCCACCTGGCTAGCGGCTACCTGATTGGACCATGAAGTGCTAGAACACTGAACCGTGAAAACGCTCTCCTATCACCGGCCTGGAATTCTAGAATTTGAAACATCCGAATCTGAATATCCATCGAGACGGGGAAAGGTTCGTATGGATTCACGGCCAAAGGATTTGGCTCGGTTCTTCTTCATCTGCAATTCTGGAGCTAGGTGCGATGAAAAACGCGACTCTGGAACAATGTCGTCCTCTTTTTTTTAACACCGACTGGGTCATCGTGAAGCACGCAGACAGCAAAGCACACGCCTCGCACAGGTGCACTCGCTAGCTTTCACAATCAGCCAGAGCACAACTGTGTGACTGGCCACCAGACTGAGAAACAGAACATTTCTAGAATCCTCCCAGAGCAATTTTTATAAGGAATGATAGTGTGAAGAAAGCAGGAAAAAGAATATGTTGAATTCTCTACGAGTCATTCATTCATTCATTCATTCAACACAGCCCCCTAGTGCCTGCTCTGTTCCAGGCACTTGACACACAGTAGGGTAGCCGTCTCCAACCTTTGCGGCACCAGGGGCCGGTGCTCCCATGAGAATCTAATGCCTGATGATCTGAGGCGGAGCCGAGGCGGTGATGCTGGCGCTGGGGAGCGGCTGCAGATACAGACGAAGCTTTGCTCACCTGCTGCTCACCTCCTGCTGTGCGGCCCGGTTCCTGACACGGACCAGTACCAGTCCGTGGCCCAGGGGCTGGGGACCCCCGCAGTAGGGGACAAGACTGAAGGAGTCAGACAGAACGGAATAAATGAGCACAATATCCAGTATTTCCAAAGCTGATAAGTGCTATGGCAAAAGGCAAAAACAGTACACGGGGAAGTTTTAATTCTCTGTGTTGGAATTTTAAAGGAGTGGTCAGGGAGGGCTTCTCTGAGGAGGTGAAGTTTGACCAAAGCCACAGAGGAGGTGAGGGAGAGAGCTGTGTGGGGATCTGGGAGAAGAGAGTTCCAGGCACACAGAACGGCCGGTGCCAAGGCCCTGAGGGGGGAACATGATGGTCATGGTCAAGGAACAGGGAGGCCAGAGTGACTGGAGTCAGGTGGATGAAGGAGCTGACGGGGAATTAGGAGCAGAGAGACATCAGGGGCCACGTGGGGGCATTGTAAGGACTTTCCCTTTAATTCCACGTGAGGTGGGAAGCATGAGAGAGCAGAGAAGCGACATGGCCTGTCACAGCGATAACTATCGCTGTTGGTATTATTAATATTATTATTAGAAGCCACCGCTTAGCATCTCGTGCAATGTGCCGGGCGCTGCTTAAAGCACTTTAAATGTCATACTGTTTAATCCTTATAACAGCGCTCTGACTTTAATACCACCATTATACCCATTCTGCAGATGAGGCAGAGAGAAGTTAGGTAACTGACCTGAGGTCAGTCAGCTAAGCAAGTCAAAGCCCAGTCTTTGACCTTAGCCCCACTCTGAACTCACCCTACAACATTATCATGCAAAAATCTTACATTCCAGAGAGTTAGAAGGCAGGACAGCCAGCTGCCCCGCTAGGAGACCCAGGGTCTGTGACTCAGTTTCACCTGGCTCTCTCTAGACCTCCCTGTCTGAGGAACGAGAGTCACCGAGGTGAAGCTACCCCCCTGGGTTTTGGGAGACCTTGAGGAGTTAATACGAGTCAACACTTGGCATAGAACGACCCGACCCCCACTGCCCAAGACTCCAGCCACGGCTGACACAACAGGAAAGACAGAGGGGAAGTTGGGGCGCTCACCTCTGCCCCCTCCGCCCTGCCAAGTTGCTTCCAGGAGGCCAGGCCATTCCACAGGTGTGTGTTTGGGTCTGGCACTCTGCTTTCATATGATTTTCATCACTGGAGTAAACGCGAGCAGGCTTTAAAAGCTCAAACCCTCACCAGCGGTGTGGCCTTGGGCAAGTCCCCTAACCTCTCTGTGCCTCGGCGTCCTCATCCACAAAATGAGAGTAATAATAATACTAGACTTACCTTGCAGGGGGTTTCGAGACTCCACCAGGCCGATAGCAGTAAGGGGCTCAGAATGCAGTGCCAGCGTTTGCCGCTGTCACTTCTTCGGGTTATCTGGGAGCAGCACCCCTCCCCACCATGGGACCCCACCCTTCCCTGCTCTCACCGATTAAAAGCCCGGCCGTTTTCTGCAGATAACCAGTTCAGTCTATGCTGTTTCTCTTTCAACACATTCCACAGAAACGGGCACGGCCGACGCTCCCCGCATCATCCCTCCGTCTTTCCGGCTCCCCGTGCCTCGGGTCCCTTTCCCCGTCTGCACACAGGTTGCTTCCCCTGCACGTAAAATATAATCACCAGGATGATTATTTTATAATCATTCAAATGACAGATGACATTTATCAAGCGCCTGTGGTGTACCAGGCAGAAATAAGCCTCATGGCAACCCTGTGAGATGAGTAGCCGCGTTATTCCCACGTCCCAGGATGTCAGGATAATTCCTATTATTCCCATTTTCTGGAGCGTAGGCCCTTCCCTGCTTTGGGCTAAGTGCTGGTATGCGCAGATACTCACCAAAAGACATGTTCTGAAACATTCAGCACACGATGGGAAAGCACCCAAATATCCTCTCACGGGTGGCGCTGCATTCACGCGGCGGAATGTCCCACGACGGTGAGAGTGGATGCGGTTGGCCCTGCCGCACGTCACGTGCAGGGCAGAGAGCTGGACACGCAGGAGATTCGCCCGGAGGACCCCACGCACATCAAATTTTAAATGGGCAGAAGGATTCTACACGAGCGGGGGGCAACCGACGGGCACGAGAGGGGACTCGGACTGGGCTCCTGCTGTTCCTGGGCCCTGGGTGCCAGTTACCTGGGCACCAGTCCCTGGAGACACACAGAGCTGCCCAGGGCTGATGCGCATGCCTCTCCAGTGCGAGTGTCGTACAGGACGACAAAGGTAAAAGACTTTCCTTAAGAAGTAGAATCCGTGAGTCAAAGGGCTCGTTCCCCTGGGCACGTGGCTGTTTCCCTAGACGTCGCGGGGTTTGAGAATGGCTGTTTCCTAGGGACCTGAGAGGGATGATACATTTGAATCCTTGCAAAAGATTTCCTGTCGGCCTGCCGGAGTCCATTCCCAGAGTCTGGACTCTGATGTGGGCTCCCATGTAACAGGGATTAAGATTCTGTTTCTCGAATTCGAGTTCCAGTGCCCTCCCTGTCTCCTCCCCTCCTTCCCTCCATCCTCCCCTCCCTCCTTCCCTTCATCCTTACCTTCTCTTTCGAGAGGGGCCCCAACGTGGCCCAACAGCACTTGGGAGCATGATCTGGGCCCACAGCCAGGACCCCTGAGGTCTGGGGGTCTCTCCCTGGTGTCTGGCAGCTGGTGGGCTTCTGGACGTTACCTCCTCTGCCACCTTACGGCCCCCGGGACATCTTTATAACACAGGAGAAGCAGGAGCGGCCTTTTCCTCCTCCCAGGGTGCGCTCCTCCAGTATTCCTCCCTTGACTCACACGCCCCCAAATTGCCAGAGCAGCAGATGAGGTTGGCGAGGGCTCGGTGGGCGGAGAGCTGCCCATGTCCCCAACCCTGGTCTCAGTGTCATCAGCTTCCTCGACACCGGACCGGTGCATCCAGGAAGGGTCTCGGTCGCCACTGCAGGGCCCTCTGAGGCACTTCTCGATAAGCACCCACTGTGCCCTACGCCCATCATGGACTCCTACTGTGCACCCAGCCCCTCCTGTCTGCCCTTTGCGGAGCCCCGTGGACAGATAAATATTTCTCCCTCCGCGTTCTGAGGGAGACGGCTCAGGGTCGTGTCCTCCACAAAAAGGCCAAGGTCGCCGAACACAGGACATGAGGTCCCAGAGGCAGACAGAAGACAGACAAGGCCCTAGCCCCTCTGTGGGCCTCGGTTTCCCTGCCATCTTGGCGCGTGGGCTGAGAACATGGACCCGAGATCCAGAATGATCAGACAATCCCAGGTACACGTTGATGTGTCTTGGGGCCTCTGCCCCCCGTGAACCTCAGCGCCCAGGGGCTCCTACCTGAGGACTCTGTTCCTTCCTGCTTTTTCAATTTGATATCAGACTTCTGGACTGGAGCAGACACCACCCTCTCCTTCAGCTTTCTGCCTGGGTTTGTCGTGGTGGTTCCTGTACACTCATTCAAAATTCAGAAAACCGAGTCTCATACAGGTGATAACACAGCTAATAAGTGACAGAGTCAGATACAGGCCCACAAGTGTCTGAAGTTTCCCAAACTGACCTCTTTCGACCAGGTGAAGGATGCCATTTAGGCTTCTTCCTCGACAAGGATGGAGGGGCACATGGGACGATGGAAGGGCGGCCCAAAGCATCCCTGAGCACACTGTCTGTGGGTGGCCCTGAAGTCTGCATGATACAGAGAGGAATTAGACATACTTTCTGCCCCGAGGATAGATGAACAGGGCCCAGAGAAGGAGTAGGTCATTCAGAGTCACTTGGAGAGCAGGCATTGCCCTGCATCCAGCCAGTACCCTGTGCGATCACCTCGAGGCGGGGTCGCTCACCAATCACAACGTCCACGGGCAGCTGGGTCAGCAGGGACCCGATGGGGTGAGGGCCTCTGAGCTGTCCAGGGCGCCCTGGTCCTGGAGGTAGAGGATGGCTGTTTCCAGCCGGGCTGGTGGGGACGGCTGATGAAGGGGAAGGTTCGGGGGTCTCCCAGGTTCATGCTCTTCATCTGGAATGAGAACCGAACCCCCCGGGATGGGACACAGGAGCCGCCGTGGAGCACTGAGAGGGTTCGGATCACAAACTCGTGATACTTTAAGACACTCGAGGTCAAGGCCCATGGTACAGAGGCAGGGGAGAAGCGCCATCGTCTGCCTGTCTGCCCGGCACGTCTTCTCCCAGACCCTGGCCATGGAATGAACACATGATCTAAGCCAGACCATTCGAGGTTTCTCAGCCCCCCTCCCAGCCCTCATAGCAACTAAGAAATAACCACGTGACCTGAGCCGCGCCAATCAGAATCCTTTCCTGGGACTGCAAACTAGAGCTGGGAGAGAGAAGTTCCAGCATCCTCTCTGCTCGTGAGGGGCCAGGACGGAAACCCAGAGCTGCTGTGGTTATTTTTCCATCGCCTGGAAATTAGCCCACCCACCACCGATGGAGAATTCCTTAAGTGTTCCTCAGCAAGACCCGCCTCCCCCATGATGGATACTCAAAGCCACGAAATCCCCTTTTCTGCTTACAAGAATTTCAGCTGCGTTTCTCTCTTTTGACCAAAAAATCTCCATGAATTCAGAGGCCAGAGGCACAGCAGGTGGTGGAGAAATTGAAGTAAGCACCTGTCATTGGGTCTGGCATGAGCCAGAGGGAAGCTCAGAGAGCGTGGGGGCTCAGTCCGAGTGTCCAGCTAGGTGACCTGCTCGCCTGGCCCTGACCTAGAGGCGACCGGCCATTCCTCCCTGCTCACCGAACCCTGATGTTGTCTGGGAGATCACCCGATACCCACTGAAAGACCTTCAAATTAGAAGCTCGGGTGGGAAGTAAGGCGTGGATTTTTTAAGTTCTCCGGATGATTCCAATGTGTATCTGGGGCTGAGAATCAGTGCTCCAATCCAGTCTGGCAATGCCACCGCCGGACAATTACAGGTCATAGAGAGGGCACACATAGCCAGTTCTGCTGACAAGACAGGCTGGGAAATGAGCCAGGGGTTCCCGGGAAAGGCTCCCATGGTCTTATAAAGGAGACCCCCAAAGGAGCAGGTCGTTGTTCCCGTCTCTGGAGAGTAAAGAAGGAGGAGATGATGCCCACGGCTGCCGGAGCCAGGTGGCACTCACGATGCAGCCTCAGATGGAATCCCAGCTGTGCCGCTTGCGAGCTGGGTGTGTGACCTGGGTCACGCTGCTTTACCTCTCTGCATCCGGTTCCTCGTCCCTACTTTGGATTGATAGGATTACCTACCCCACAGGGTTTCTGTGAGGATCAATTATGTACGTAAAACACAGAGCTTAGCCCAAAGTAAGCACTAGGTGAGTGGTTTTTTTTATCATCATCATCATTAGGCGAGCTCCTGAGGCTGGAAAGACAGAAAAAGCCCAGGTCCTTTACGACATCACTGATTCATTTAAGTAACCGAACCTGAAACCTCTCCACCTCGGGGCTTCACGTTAGAGAAAACGGTACAGTTTCCTTACAGTCCGAGCCAGCGTTTCTCAAATAGGAGATTACACGGGTCAGGAACTCCACGAAGTGGGTCATGATCAGCATCTTTTAAAAATGAAATCAAATGAGACACTATCACATGCAAAAAGGGGCTGGTGTGTACCGCTCACACACGCGTGAGCTTGTGGCTGATTCTCCCCACCGCCTCCCACCTGCTTTTCCCTCCTCTTCCCGAGCACAGAGACTACACTTCCCAGCCTCCCCTGCAGTGCGCTGTGGCCAGGGGAGCTCTAGCCTGGTGGTGGAGGGAAGTACATCCCCGCGGACCTGACCCTCAAAGCCCCACAAACCCTTCTCCAAGGAGGCTGACGGAGGCACAAGAGGGAAGCGGTCTGGGTCC
>NW_024348590.1:0-1653 GCF_902729225.1 Pteropus medius | reverse complement strand
GAGGCAAGGCCAACGCGAGGACATGGAATAGGTCACAGCAGCGGGGAAAAGGGTCCTTCGGGAGGGGGCAGAGTGCAGGGTCGCCGTCCCTGAGAGGGGCGCTCTGGGGGAGGCCGCCGGGGACTGGCCGGGCTGGGAGCGGGGGGTGGGCGGAGGCGGCGCCCCGAGTTCTGAGCTCGGCCCGGGAATTGCGGGGATGCGGAGGCGGGCTGGGCGGGGCGGGGTGTTTGCGGAGCTCCAGGTGGTCCTGCCCTCGCCCCGCAGGGACTGACACGAAGGAGATTTCGACTAATGGCAAAAGCGAGTGAAATGAGCCGAGGACAGGCTGGGGCGGGCGCTCGCCAGACGTGGTGGTGCTGACCATGCAGGATGGAAAGAGTGTTCACACACGGGCCACAGACACAGCGCAGGCCGCCGCTCCTCCTGCTGCGCGAGGCGCCCCCCGCCCGCGGCCGGCGCCTCACCTTGGACTCCCGCTCCTCCAGCAGCGTCTCCAGGCGCTTCTGTGCCGCGCGGCCCTCGTGGTCGTCGCTGACCAGAAGGATGATGTGGTTCCAGCTGTAGACGCGCATCATCTCGAACCAGACGCTCGACTGGTGGGAGTAGGGCGGCACGGTGCGCAGGAAGCTCAGGTGGATGCTCTGCGGACACGTGGAGGCTGAGAGCCTGGGCGACCCCGGCGCCCCCGCCCCGCCCCCGCCCCGTCTGAGCGGCGCGCGCCCCCTGCCGGGCGAGCCGGCTCAGAAAGTTCTCGCTGGCAGATGGCACCTCGAAGACCCCACTGGGGCTTCCCGCCGGCGCTTCCCAAATTTACACGGCTGGTGTTCGTCAGGGGTCCCTCACTCTGGGGTCTGAATGTTTCCTCTCGTCTCTAGAGGGTGTGCTTGCCGGCCTTGCCCTGCCTGTCAGCCACGCACTGCCAGGGAGGGACCGGGCATGGAGCAGGCTCTGTCCTCTTCAGCCCAGGTCCTCTGCGTCTGTCCAGGTAGCACTGGCATGTCCCAACAGTGTCTCCGCGGACCCACACTGATCTAGTGGTCCTCTGAGACCCCCAGACTATCTCTCATCCTGCTCCCTCTTTGTGGCCTGGGGGCAGTGCCTTGGAACCTGAATGCAAGAATGCCCCGGGGGCTGTCACTGGGGTCTGGGACTGGCTTGGACCCAGGCCTTCCTGGTCCATGTGCTGGGAGCAGATGGGCTGTGGATGGGACCGGGAGGGAGGCGGGGCGGAGCTGTGAGGTGTGGCTATTAGGTTTGCCCTTGTGCTCGACCCGAGTTCGGCCATGGCCTGGATCTGGGCTGGGACATGTGACAGGCCGGGGCCCTGTTCCGGAAGGCGACCCTTCCTCCAGCCTCCTGTGCGCCCCCTCTTTCCTGGGTAGCAACACTGCTGTCCTCTGTGCATCTGGGGGGGCCGCTACTCAGAGAGGTAAAGGGGCAGTGGCCGGAGGGCGCAGGAAGCCTCCGCTTCCCCACAGCCAAGCAGGCCTCTGCTGCCTGCCAGGGCTTCCTGTCGGTGCCTGTCACCTCTCGTAGGCCATGTACCCGAGCGCGTGTGGGGAGCGTGTGTGTGAGTGTGGCTATGAGTGTGTTTGAGTGTGGCTATGAGTGCGTGTCAGTGTGGACATGTATGAGCATGTGTGTGAGTGTGGA
>NW_024348589.1:0-1525 GCF_902729225.1 Pteropus medius | reverse complement strand
GCGTCCAAGGACACGGTGGCAGCAGAGAGCGCAGGGAAAGGAAACCGAAAGGACCCAGGAAGGGCCCGCGGTGGGTGGTCCAGGCCCCGCGTGGACGCCGGTCCGATACCGGCTGCGGTGCTAGGCGCTGGGGAGAAATTTGTACGTGGGTCCTGGCTGCAGACGACACCCTGGCAGGCGGAGCGGTCACGGCGGAGGGCAGCCTGGCCAGCAGGACCTTCTGCCAGGTCGGGAATGTTCTAGACTCGCCACGTCCAGGTGGCAGCCACTGACCGGCCGCAGGTGGACCGAGCACCTGTAAAGGGACGGGGGGAGGTCAGGACCGCACTGACCATCTCCACGCCATGTCGATTCGTGTAAATCTAGGGAGCCGCGTGTGGCTGGTGGTCGCCAGGCCTGCCAGGACCGGCCAGGAAACAAGTACTAAGGAATCCGGATGGAAATGGCGTTATTCAGATTCGGGTGGAAAGAAGCCACCACGCCCACCAGCTGACTACCGACAACCTAGGAAGTTAGATGTCGTTCCTTGTTTGAAGAACTGCGTCCCCAGGCAAAGCTGGGTCTGATGTGCACCGAACGTGATTTTATCTTCACCCACTGTTTCAAGTTGTCCCTGGGCCACGTACTAAGTGGTTCCATACTTCTCAGATGCTACCTTTTCCTACTGATAAAACATAAAAGAATTGAAGGGAAAAATAAAGATGCCAGGCTCCTAGACCATGAAAAAATGAATTGCTCGGTTTCGACCCAAGTGACCAAAAAGTCCCCAACTTCCTCAAGGTCGGGATTGTAAGCGTGAAAAGGAAACCTAGAGAATTCAGAAAACACCGGCTTCGAATTATCACCGTCAGCCATCGCTGCAGTGGCTCCTGCAGACCAGGTTATGCCACGTCGAGGGACCCGCACGCGTCTAGATTCATAAAAATATAAGAAAATGATTAACCTAAATAACGAGAGGTGCTCGGCAAGGTCAAGGTTCCAGGAAAAGTCTTTGAGTGGAAAGATAGGACTCTGGGATTAATCTGAGCGCAATCTAAATATCTAACACACAGTCTCCGTGCTGTCGCTGGCAGGGGAGGCAGAAAACGTGAACCTGCAGCCCTAGCGATGACAACCAGTGTATAATCTAATAGGTCCAGGCTAAAGCTTAATACTCTGAAGACTTAAAACCCTCTTGGAAACTTTAGCGGAAGCAGGCGTAAGCCGATTTGAGCAGAGAGACAAGGGAAAGTTTAGAAGAGGAAAAATACTATAATTGTGCAATAGCTCTCCTGGAGAACAACCCCCGAGGCACAGAACAACACCACTGGCCTGAAAGCGAGCCAGGAGGGTAAAGCACAGAAAAATTACCTGGCCTCGGGGTCAAGAGGAGGCTGGGAGAGCGAATGGAGCTATCCAGTGACAACACGGCCACAGAATTATCCAGCTGTGCTGTTCAAGAAGACCTCCGCTGTCTCCCCCAAGAGTTCCTAGTGGCAACCTCTCGAAGGGTCCTGTTTGCCCGAGGACTCGCGGCCATCCTGTG
>NW_024348588.1:0-441 GCF_902729225.1 Pteropus medius | reverse complement strand
CTTTATTTTGGAGCGTGAGTGGGACGAGAGGCACGCAGGCGGGAGGGGAAATGAAGTCCCCTGGAGAAGAAAGGGCGGGTCCCAGGCAGCCTCGGGAAGGTCCTCAGGTAGGGCGACGTGCAAGGCTTGAGAAACCAAAGACAGGTGCAGAACAGCAGAAACCTGGGATGAGAGGTCCAAGGGCGGCCTGGAGGGGCGGCCTGGCGTTCGGGCTGCGGGCCAAGGGCAGCGCGAGGCGTTCACGCTAGAGCGCAGGACATGGCGCGCGTGGACTGTCACACGGCTTGCCTGTGAGGGTGCGAGGCACGCGTCGCAGGGAGGGGGTTTTTAAGGGCGAACGAAGGCTGACCGGCGGGCGGAGGCGGCGCTCACCCTGACGACAATTCCCTGGGCTGGGCACAGACCGTGGCCACGGGGCTAAAGAGAAGCGACCGAGCACGC
>NW_024348587.1:0-542 GCF_902729225.1 Pteropus medius | reverse complement strand
ACACTAACCCTCACACTCAACCTCATCCTAAGCACAACTCTAACATTAACCATAACCCTAACTCTAACAGTAACCATAAACCTATCTCTAAACCTAACTGGAAACCTAAACCTAATCTTAATTCTATACTGAATCTTAGCCCTAACAACAACCCTAAAACAAATCTTTACCTTCAACTTAACCCTCATTCTAACCCTCACCGTCATTTAAACCCAACACTGAAACTAACCCTAAAACTAACACTTACACTAACCCTAACCCTAACATTTACCGTAACCTTAACCCTATATCTAACTCGAACATTATTTCTAAACCTAAAGAAAACCCTCACACTAACCGTAACCCTCACCCTCATCGTAAAACTAAAACTAATCTTAATCCTACCACTATCCCTAAACCTCACCCTAATGATAACCCTAACTTTAACCCTAAAGCAAACCCTCACCCTCACCCTTGCACTCATGCTAAACATAACCCAACACTAAACTTAAACAAAACCCTCACACTAACCCACACACCCACCATCAACCTAACTCCAACCG
>NW_024348586.1:0-382 GCF_902729225.1 Pteropus medius | reverse complement strand
CCCACCTCCACCCATGCAAGGCTGCTGAGTCCATGGCTGCTGGCGTTTACCAGGAACGAAGAAATGGAACCCATTGCTAGTCACGCCCTGTCCTCTAAGAGGATCTGCATGGGTGCCGAGCAAGTCGCACCCCTGAAGCTCTCATGGAGCTTCAGGTGCAAGCTGAGAAGGAGCAGGCTGGGCCAGTCAGGCTCCTTCTGGTAGACCCCCGGGGTCTCTAGCAAAGAGCTGAGATTGGAGGCCGGATGTGACTTTGTGATTCCCGGAGCCCTGAAAAAAGAAGCCATTCTCCATCTTATCCACACGTCCTACTGGTTTTACAAGGTAATTGGAAGGGACTGTCCCCGAGGAGGCATCCATCAGCCAGATCCAGGCGCCTCTG
>NW_024348585.1:0-11002 GCF_902729225.1 Pteropus medius | reverse complement strand
GTCTGAATTCGGCCTCCGTGCCTTAGGAGCTTTGCGATCAGCTCTTTGAGCCTTTCATTTCTTCATTTTGAATGCGTCCACGGGGACCATTACGACCATCCCGGGCAGAAAGGTGAGGGAGAGGGAGGTGTCTGCTTCCGTCCTGAAGTCTGATTTCCACTGCGGAAAGCGGGAAGGAGCCGAGGCCTTAGGAAGGAGCCCTGGGGCCTCTGGGATGAAAAGAGATCATGCTGAATTGTGGCTCTGGAACGCCCGGTGTCCCCACTGTGGGGAGGTGGAGGTGCTAGGAGCGGCCTGTCTTCTGTGGTAGACCAGGGGTCCACGCAGGTTTCCTTCGAAAATACACCATATACATATATATATGCATATATATATGTATATGGTAGCTTTGGCAAAAAGCTCTCTGGTGACGTCCATTTTGAGCCAGAATCGCAGACTTCCGAGAAAAGGCTCACTTGCGGCAAATGCACAGCCCTCCCGGGGCCTTGGGGCTCTGTGGGCGATGCTCGGTCATCTGCGGGTACTGGGGTACCGAAGCTGGAGGAGCACTCACTGACACTTTGAGCTCCTAGAGGTACAAACTACGTCTCATTCGTCTCTGTATGCTCTTGCAGGGTTCAGGGCCACCCACAGAGAGCGTACCCAGGGATGCTTTGGCCCCTGCGTCCATGGCGGCCGTCACCCGCTGGAAAGAGTTCAGTAGGGAGACACTGCAGACAGCTGTGGGTCTGAATTCGGCCTCCGTGCCTTAGGAGCTTTGCGATCAGCTCTTTGAGCCTTTCATTTCTTCATTTTGAATGCGTCCACGGGGACCATTACACCATCCCAGGCAGAAAGGTGAGGGAGAGGGAGGTGTCTCCTTCCGTCCTGAAGTCTGATTTCCACTGCGGAAAGCGGGAAGGAGCCGAGGCCTTAGGAAGGAGCCCCGGGGCCCTGGGATGAAAAGAGATCATGCTGAATTGTGGCTCTGGAACGCCCGGTGTCCCCACTGCGGGGAGGTGGAGGTGCTAGGAGCGGCCTGTCTTCTGTGGTAGACCAGGGGTCCACGCAGGTTTCCTTCGAAAATTCACCATATACATATATATGCATATAGATGAACATATATATGCATATATATGTATATGGTAGCTTTGGCAAAAAGCTCTCTGGTGCCGTCCATTTCGAGCCAGAATCGCAGACTTCCGAGAAAAGGCTCACTTGCGGCAAATGCACAGCCCTCCCGGGGCCTGGGGGCTCTGTGGGCGATGCTCGGTCATCTGCGGGTACTGGGGTAGCGAAGTTGGAGGAGCACTCACTGACACTTTGAGCTCCTAGAGGTACAAACTACGTCTCATTCGTCTCTGTATGCCCTTGCAGGGTTCAGGGCCACCCACAGACAGCGTACCCAGGGATGCTTTGGCCCCAGCGTCCATGGCGGCCGTCACCCGCTGTAAAGAGTTCAGTTGGGAGACACTGAGACAGCTGTGGGTCTGAATTCGGCCTCCGTGCCTTAGGAGCTTTGCGATCAGCTCTTTGAGCCTTTCATTTCTTCATTTTGAATGCGTCCACGGGGACCATTACGACCAACCCAGGCAGAAAGGTGAGGGAGAGGGAGGTGTCTGCTTCCGTCCTGAAGTCTGATTTCCACTGCGGAAAGCGGGAAGGAGCCGAGGCCTGAGGAAGGAGCCCCGGGGCCTCCGGGATGAAAAGAGATCATGTTGAATTGTGGCTCTGGAACGCCCGGTGTCCACACTGCGGGGAGGTGGAGGTGCTAGCAGCGGCCTGTCTTCTGTGGTAGACCAGGGGTCCACGCAGGTTTCCTTCGAAAATCCACTATATACATATATATGCATATAGATGAATATATATATGCATATATATGTATATGGTAGCTTTGGCAAAAAGCTCTCTGGTGCCGTCCATTTTGAGCCAGAATCGCAGACTTCCGAGAAAAGGCTCACTTGCGGCAAATGCACAGCCCTCCCGGGGCCTTGGGGCTCTGTGGGCGATGCTCGGTCTGCTGCGGAGACTGGGGTACCGAAGTTGGAGGAGCACTCACTGACACTTTGAGCTCCTAGAGGTACAAACTAGGTCTCATTCGTCTCTGTATGCTCTTGCAGGGTTCAGGGCCACCCACAGACAGCGTACCCAGGGATGCTTTGGCCCCTGCGCCCATGGCGGCCGTCACCCGCTGGAAAGAGTTCAGTTGGGAGACACTGCAGACAGCTGTGGGTCTGAATTCGGCCTCCGTGCCTTAGGAGCTTTGGGATCAGCTCTTTGAGCCTTTCATTTCTTCATTTTCAATGCGTCCACGGGGACCATTACGACCATCCCAGGCAGAAAGGTGAGGGAGAGGGAGGTGTCTGCTTCCGTCCTGAAGTCTGATTTCCACTGCGGAAAGCGGAAGGAGCCGAGGCCTTAGGAAGGAGCCCCGGGGCCTCTGGGATGAAAAGAGATCATGCGGAATTGTGGCTCTGGAACGCCCGGTGTCCACACTGCGGGTAGGTGGAGGTGCGAGGAGCGGCCTGTCTTCTGTGGTAGAGCAGGGGTCCACGCAGGTTTCCTTCGAAAATCCACCATATACATATATATGCATATAGATGAACATATATATGCATATATATGTATATGGTAGCTTTGGCAAAAAGCTCTGGTGACGTCCATTTCGAGCCAGAATCGCAGACTTCCGAGAAAAGGCTCACTTGCGGCAAATGCACAGCCCTCCCGGGGCCTTGGGGCTCTGTGGGCGATGCTCGGTCATCTGCGGGTACTGGGGTAGCGAAGTTGGAGAGCACTCACTGACACTTTGAGCTCCTAGAGGTACAAACTACGTCTCATTCGTCTCTGTATCCTCTTGCAGGGTTCACGGCCACCCACAGACAGCGTAGCCAGGGATGCTTTGCCCCTCCGTCCATGGGGGCCGTCACCCGCTGGAAAGAGGTCTGCTGGGAGACACTGCAGACAGCTGTGGGTCTGAATTCGGCCTCCGTGCCTTAGGAGCTTTGCGATCACCTCTCTGAGCCTTTCATTTCTTCATTTTGAATGCGTCCACGGGGACCATTACGACCATCCCAGGCAGAAAGGTGTGTGAGAGGGAAGTGTGTGCTTCCGTCTAGAAGTCTGATTTCCAATGTGGAAAGCTCGAAGGAGCAGAGTCCTTAGGAAGGAGCCCTGGGGCCTCTGGGATGAGCTGGGACTCCCTCTCATTGTGGCTCTGGGACCCCTTCTGTCCACAATCCGGGAAGGCGGATATGCTTGGAACGGCCTGCCTTCCTTAAAGACCTTAGGGCAACAGAGCCTTTTTTCCTGAAAATCTACTATATATTTGTGCATATGTATTCATATATATTCACATTCATATATATGCACATATGTATATGCTAGCTCTGGGATTAATCACTCAGTTCACATCCATTTTGAGCCAGAAATGCATACTTTTGAGAAATAGCTCACTTGCGGCAAATTGACATGCTGGTCAGTCCCTGGGATTTTGTGGGCAATGTTTTGTCCTCTGAGGGTAGTGGGTTCATACGTTTAACAAGCTCGCAGGGTCCCATTGAGCTCCCTGGGATAGAAAATGGTTCTAATTCCTCTCTGTATCCTTCTGCAGACTTCAGGGCCACCCACCGGCAGTGTGCCCAGCGATATTTTTGGCCGCCCTTCCATCGTCCCATGTGCCCCTCCATCGTTGTCGTGGAGGAAGCCAAAAGGCATCCTTCTTCTCGTAGAAATAGGTCAGTATGGCAAACTTCGGATACCTGTTGGGCTGTATGTGACTCTGTCACTTATTAGCTGTGTGATCACATGTATGAGATTCTGTTTTCTGAATTTTGAATAAGTGTACAGGAACCATGATGAGCAGCCCAGGCAGAAAGGTGGAGGAGAGAGAGGTGTCTGCTCCAGTCCAGAGGTCTGATATCAAATTGAAAAAGTAGGAAGGAAGAGAGGCCCCAGGACGGAGCCCCGGTGTCTCTTGGATGAGCTGGGACACGGTCTCATTGCAGCTCTGGGACCCCCTGTGTCCACAATGCGGGAAGGCAGAAGTGCTTGGAACGGCCTGCTTTCCTAAAGACCTGAGGGCCACACAGCCTTTTTTCCTAAAAATCCAATATATATATATATATATATATATATATATATATATATATATATATATATATATATATATATATATATATATATATATATATATATATATATATATATATATATATATGGATATATATTGATATGGATATATATTGATATATATTTGCATATATTCATATATATGTATATACATATATATATGGTAGCTCTGGGATTAAGCACTCAGTTCACGTCCATTTTGAGCCCAAAGTGCAGACTTTTGAGAAATTGCTCACTTGCGGCAAATACCCAGGCTTATCAGGCCGTGGGCTTTGTGGGCAATGTTCAGTCCTCTGCGGGTTGTTGGGTACAGACGTTTGACAAGCACTCTGGGTTCCGTGGAGCTCCTTGGGGTGGCTCCATGTCCTGAGCGTCTTTCGTCAGCTCTGGAGGAGGTTGGGCAGCGCAAAGCATCAGAAGCCGCTGTCCCCACCATCCTGAATTTTCTTGGGGTCAGGTGCAGAGGATTTCAAGACCATTGTTGGGAAAGCGAGCGGGGGTGTGGGGCGGCAGCAGAAGACGCTGCTTAAGAGCACCTGCTCTGGTCTTCAATTGCCCCGTGTTCAAACCCGGCTCCTCCCCCACCACGTGTGCCCAATTGCCTCATTCTCACAGGCGGTTGCAGGAGGAGCCGGGTTTGAACACGCAGCAGTTTCTACCCTGCCTCTTACTACCTCAGCTTCTCAGTTACCTGTGGATGGTCCTAACGATATTCACCTCCGAGGGTTTCGGTGTAGATACAAAGTCATTTCATGTAAGTGTCAGCCCTTATTTTTTCCGAGGTCCTTAGGTTCAGAAGTTGCAGTGGGATTCAGGGGGCAGGGACAGAATGAGGGGGCCTGAGCCCTTTCATGCGTCCCGCAGCCGCAGCAGTTCACCCCCGTGGAACGCGACGGCCCTGAGAGATGCCTGGCCAATGCTGGGGGCTGGGGACCGCTCTAAGTTGAACCCGGGACTCCACATCTCTCCCTCGCCTGCCCCGTAGTCCGCCGGGGTGGTCCGAGGGCAGCAAATAGGCCCCGGAGCTGCGCGCAGCTTCAGGCCCCTCACGGCCCTCCACGCCCATGCCCGGTGTCACAGAACACAGCGCTGGCCACCAGGCGCTGACGTGGCCGAAACAGACACAGCCGTCTGCAGGCCTTTGCAGGAATCCATGAGCCGACTGGACACGCGGTCGTGACCTTGGAGAGGGAGCATTGACCCTCTGTGCCCTCCCCGCCTTCAGATGTGGCTGGGGTGAGGTTGATGCTCCTGGGATCTCAGGCCTGTGAGGCCCCAGCCCCTCCTGCTCCCCCAGGCATCGCATGCTGGGAGGGGCTGTGAGTTTTGTAAAGAAACATATTTGCCCTTGGGGTCCCTCAGCTTCTGACTGCAGAGCAGGGGCGGAGCGGGGAGATGTGAGAACTGAGAAGGAGGGGCTGGCGTTGGCACCCGTGTGCATTTCTGGGCATGTCTGTGATTGGGGGACAGGTTGGGGTTCAGGCTTAAGGAAAACTCCAATACTCTAAAGCAGCGTGACGGGGGAACTGTGGGGTGGTAGTGAACAGCCTGTGGGGTCGGCGTAGAGCTTCTGCACAGGAAGTCTCTGGCGGTATGGTGGACAGGGGTTTCTCAGAGCATGGTCCGCTGCCTGGGGGGACCCTGAGGCTGCTGTCAGACATCAGGGCTGGCCGGGTGCCGACTCCTGTATAGCGACCTGAGACCTCTGGGTTCTGAGATGGAGTGTCTGGGGTCTTGGTTCAAAGCCGGGGTCTCTGGGTACTGAGCAGCAGCTAGGCCAGATTACGGGGAGGCGGGGGCACAGCCGGGGTCTCAGGCCTCTTGGATGAGAAGGGACCAGGTCGCATTGTGGCTCTGGAAGCCCCTGTGTCCACACTCTGATTCTGTCACTTATTAGGCGTGTGATCTCTCTGAGATTCAGTTGACTTATTTTTGAATGAATGAGCATCCACGGACCCCCACGACCATCCCAGGAAGAAATGTGACCGCGGATAGGTGACTGCTCTAGTCCAAAAGTTTCTATTCAAACTGAGAAAGCGGGAAGGAACAGAGTCCTAGGAAAGGAGTCCCGGGGCTTCTTGGATGAGCTGCAACACTGTCTCATTGTGGCGCTGGTACCCCCTGTGTCCACCCTCCGGGAAGGCGGATGTGCATCGAACGGCCTGCCGTCCCTAAAGACCTGAGGGCAACCAACATTTTTTCCTAAAAATCCACGATATATATATGTGAATATATATATATATGGTAGCTCTGGCATTAAGCACTCAGTTCACGTCCATTTAAAGCCCAAAGTGCAGACTTTTGAGAAATTGCTCACTTGCGGCACATACACAGGCTTGTCAGGCCCTGGGGCTTTGTGGTCTTGTTCAGTCCTCTGCGGGTAGTGGGTACATACGTTTGACAAGCTCTCAGGGTCCCATTGAGCTCCTTGGGACAGAAAATGGGTCTAATTCCTCTCTGTATCCTTCTGTAGACTTCAGGGCCACCCACAGTCAGTGTGTCCAGCGATGCTTTGGGCCGCCATTCCATAGTCCCATGTTCCCGTCCAACCTTGTAGAAGAGGAAGCCAAAATGGTATCCTTCGCCTGGTAGAAAGAGGTCAGTTTGGCAAACTTCAGACACTTGTTCGGCTGTATGTGACTCTGTCCCTTATTAGCTGTGTGATCACGTGTATGAGAATGAGTTTTCTGAATTTTGAATGAGTGTACAGGAACCATGACGAGCAGCCCAGGCAGAAAGGTGAAGGAGAGGGGGGTGTCTGCTCCAGTCCAGAGCTCTGATATCACATTTGAAAAACAGGAAGGAAGAGAAGCCCCAGGACGGAACCCCGGGGCCTGTTGGATGAGCTGGAACACAGTCTCATAGTGGCTCTGGGCCCCACAGTGTCCACTCTCCCTGACGGCGGATGCGCTTCGAACGCCCTGCCTTCCTTAAAGACCTGAGGGCAACAGAGCTTTTTTTCTTAAAAGTCCACCATTTATATATGTGCATATATATATGGTAGCTCTGGCTTTCAGCACTCAGTTCACGTCCATTTTGAGCCCAAAGTGCAGACTTTTGAGAAATTCCTCACTTGCGGCAAATACACAGGCCTGTCAGGCCCTGGGGCTTTGTGGGCAATGTTCAGTCCTCTGCGGGTAGTGGGTCAATACGTTTGACAAGCTCTCAGGGTCCCATTGAGCTCCTTGGGACAGAAAATGTGTCTAATTCCTCTCTGTATCCTTCTGCAGACATCAGGGCCACCCACAGCTGTGTGCCCAGCGATGCTTTGGGCCGCGCTTCCATCGTCCCATGTGCCCCTCCATCCTTGTGGAGGAGGAAGCAAAAATAGCGTCCTGCCCCTGGTAGAAAGAGGTCAGTTTCGCAAACTTCAGACACCTGTTGGGCTGTATGTGACTCTGTGACTTATTAGCTGTGTGATGACGTATATGAGACTCAGTTTTCTGAATTTTATATATATATGAATTTTAATATATATATGTGCCTATATATATTCATATATACATAGGCACATATATATATGGTAGCTCTGGCATTAAGCACTCAGTTCAGGTCCGTTTCGAGCCCAAAGTGTAGACCTTTGAGAAATTGCACACTTGCAGCAAATACACAGGCTTGTGAGGCCCTGGGGCTTTGTGGGCATTGTTCAGTCCTCTGCGGGTAGTGGGTTCATACGTTTGACAAGCTTTCAGGGTCCAATTAAGCTCCTTGAGGCAGAAAATGGGTCTAATTCCTCTCTGTATCCTTCTGCAGAGTTCAGGGCAGCACACAGACAGAGTACCCAGGGATGCTTTAGCCCCTCCGTCCATGGCGGCCTTAACCTGCTGGGTAGAGGTCAGTTGCGGGGCTCTGCAGACAGCTGTGGGTCTGAATTCGGCCTCCGTGCCTTAGGAGCTTTGCGATGAGCTCTTTGAGCCTTTAATTTCTTCATTATGAATGCGTCCACGAGGACCATTACGACCACCCCAAGCAGAAAGGTGAGGGAGAGGGAGGTGTCTGCTTCCGTCCTGAAGTCTGATTTCCACTGCGGAAAGCAGGAAGGAGCCGAGGCCTTAGGAAGGAGCCCTGGGGCCTCTGGGATGAAAAGAGATCATGCTGAACTGTGGCTCTGGAATGCCCGGTGTCCACACTGCGGGGAGGTGGAGGTGCTAGGAGCGGACTGTCTTATATCAAATGTCTAAGGAAAACACAGCCTTTTGTTATAAAAATCACTATATATATATAAATATATATATAGAAAGAGAAAGAGAAATAGATAGATACATAGATAGATAGATAGATAGATAGATAGATAGATAGATGGATAGATGGATAGATGGATAGATGGATAGATATAGAGATATCTATAGATGCAGATAAAGATATAGATATATCTAGGGGAGCTCTGGCAAAAAGCACTCTACAGAAGTGCATTTTGATCCAGAATCGCAAACTTCCGAGAAACGGCTCACTTGCGGCAAATGCACAGCCCTCCCGGAGCCTTGATGATCTGTGGGCGATGCTCGGTCATCTGAGGGGACTGGGGTACCGAAGTTGGAGGAGCACTCACTGAGCTCCTAGAGGTACAAACTACGTCTCATTCGTCTCTGTATGCTCTTGCAGGGTTCAAGGCCACCCACAGACAGCGTACCCAGGGATGCTTTGGCCCCTGCGTCCATGGCGGCCGTCACCCGCTGGAAAGAGTTCAGTTGGGAGACACTGCAGACAGCTGTGGGTCTGAATTCGGCCTCCGTGCCTTAGGAGTTTTGGGATCAGCTCTTTGAACCTTTCATTTCTTCCTTTTGAATGCGTCCCCGGGGACCATTACGACCATCCCAGGCAGAAAGGTGAGGGAGAGGGAGGTGTCTGCTTCCGTCCTGAAGTCTGATTTCCACTGCGGAAAGCTGGAAGGAGCCTAGGCCTTAGGAAGGAGCCCCGGGGCCTCTGGGATGAAAAGAGATCATGCTGAATTGTGGCTCTGGAACGCCCGGTGTCCACACTGCGGGGAGGTGGAGGTGCTAGGAGCGGCCTGTGTTCTGTGGTAGACCAGGGGTCCACGCAGGTTTCCTTCGAAAATCCACCATATACATATATAGGCATATAGATGAACATATATATGCCTATATATGTATATGGTAGCTTTGGCAAAAAGCTCTCTGGTGACGTCCATTTTGAGCCAGAATCGCAGACTTCCGAGAAAAGGCTCACTTGCGGCAAATGCAAAGCCCTCCCGGGGCCTTGGGGCTCTGTGGGCGATGCTCGGTCTTCTGCGGAGACTGGGGTACCGAAGTTGGAGGAGCACTCACTGACACTTTGAGCTCCTAGAGGTACAAACTACGTCTCATTCGTCTCTGTATGCTCTTGCAGGGTTCAGGCCACCCACAGACAGCGTACCCAGGGATGCTTTGGCCCCTGCGTCCATGGCGGCCGTCACCCGCTGGAAAGAGTTCAGTTGGGAGACACTGCAGACAGCTGTGGTCTGAATTCGGCCTCCGTGCCTTAGGAGCTTTGCGATCAGCTCTTTGAGCCTTTCATTTCTTCATTTTGAATGCGTCCACGGGACCATTACGACCATCCCAGGCAGAAAGGTGAGGGAGAGGGAGGTGTCTGCTTCCGTCCTGAAGTCTGATTTCCACTGCGGAAAGCGGGAAGGAGCCGAGGCCTTAGGAATGAGCCCCGGGGCCTCTGAAATGAAAAGAGATCATGCTGACTTATGGCTCTGGAACGCCCGGTGTCCACATTGCGGGGAGGTGAAGGTGCTAGGAGCGGCCTGTCTTCTGTGGTAGACCAGGGGTCCATGCAGGTTTCCTTCGAAAATCCACCATATACATATATATGCATATAGATGAACATAAATATGCATATATATGTATATGGTAGCTTTGGCAAAACGCTCTCTGTTGACGTCCATTTTGAGCCAGAATCGCAGACTTCCGAGAAAAGGCTCACTTGAGGCAAATGCACAGCCCTCCCGGGGCCTTGGGGCTCTGTGGGCGATGCTCGGTCATCTGCGGGTACTGGGGTACCGAAGTTGGAGGAGCACTCACTGACACTTTGAGCTCCTAGAGGTACAAACTACGTCTCATTCGTCTCAGTATGCTCTTGCAGGGTTCAGGGCCACCCACAGACAGCGTACCCAGGGATGCTTTGGCCCCTGCGTCCATGGCGGCCGTCACCTGCTGGAAAGAGTTCAGTTGTGAGACACTGCAGACAGCTGTGGGTCTGAATTCGGCCTCCGCGCCTTAGGAGCTTTGCGATCAGCTCTTTGAGCCTTTCATTTCTTCATTTTGAATGCGTCCACGGGGACCATTACGACCATCCCGGGCAGAAAGGTGAGGGAGAGGAGGTGTCTGCTTCCGTCCTGAAGTCTGATTTCCACTGCGGAAAGCGGGAAGGAGCCGAGGCCTTAGGAAGGAGCCCCGGGGCCTCTGGATGAAAAGAGATCATGCTGAATTGTGGCTCTGGAACGCCCGGTGTCCACACTGCGGGGAGGTGGAGGTGCGAGGAGCGGCCTGTCTTCTGTGGTAGAGCAGGGGTCCAGGCAGGTTTCCTTCGAAAATCCACCATATACATATATATGCATATAGATGAACATAGATATGCATATATATGTATATGGTAGCTTTGGCAAAAAGCTCTCTGGTGACGTCCATTTCGAGCCAGAATCGCAGACTTCCGAGAAAAGGCTCACTTGCGGCAAATGCACAGCCCTCCCGGGGCCTTGGGGCTCTGTGGGCGATGCTCGGTCATCTGCGGGTACTGGGGTAGCGAAGTTGAGGAGCACTCACTGACACTTTGAGCTCCTAGAGGTCCAAACTACGTCTCATTCGTCTCTGTATCCTCTTGCAGGGTTCACGGCCACCCACAGACAGTGCACTCCAGGATGCTTTGGCCCCTGGCGTCCATGCCACCCGGG
>NW_024348584.1:0-539 GCF_902729225.1 Pteropus medius | reverse complement strand
AATAGTCATGTAGCAGTTTACATTTTTAGCAATTACACATAAAAACTGGTTTGTTTGTATAAACTCTTTTACTCTTCTGGAGTTTATGGAGGTAGCCTTTATTATGTTAAATTTTACTATGGATTATGTTAAATTTTACTATGGATTTTTAACTTTATAACTTTAATACTATTTTTTTAGTTCATTTTGGATTTTCCACCCTGAAAAATATTTGTATTTCTCTCTCTAAAAATCATAATAATATTGATGGCATATTGAAATTTCCATGACACATCTAAAGAACTGTGTAGTGTCTATATATAGAATTAAAATTTAACATCAGAATTACTTGTATATGTCAAGACTTGAAAAAAATACATTTTAACAATATTTACTGCATATTATAATATGCTATTTTTTCTATTTTAATGCATTTCATAAAGATTTATTTATATTGTCAAAATAATTTTACTTATGGACTAAATGGCTAAAATATTTACACATTGCCTCAGTACTCCTAAAAATCTATCTTTTGCTTTGGTCCTGAATCTTGTATCTCT
>NW_024348583.1:0-644 GCF_902729225.1 Pteropus medius | reverse complement strand
CATGCGCAGGGGCGTCGGAGTTGCTGCCCGCCTGCTGCTGCGGGGGTTCACGGCCTGGGACGTCCCCCTGGAGGGCCCTGGTCAGACGGAAGCACAGACAGAGGCAGGGAAGCCCACGGCCAGCCTGGTCTCTCACCTCCCCATGGACACGACGTAGCGGGGCTCCGGCATCTGGTCGTAGACCTGGAAGAGACGGCAGGTTTGCGGGCGGCAGGGCCAGGCGGGCAGTGGGGCCGGGCAGGCGGCGGGGCCGGGCCTACCTTGCGGAGCGCGGGGGCCATCTTGTTGGTGAGGGTCCCGGCCACGATCATGACGTCGGACTGGCGCGGGCTGGCCCGGAAGACCACGCCGAAGCGGTCCATGTCGTAGCGGGGCGCTGCCATGTGCATCATCTCCACGGCGCAGCAGGCCAGGCCGAAGGTCATGGGCCACAGGGAGCTCTGGGGGCCAAGCGGTCAGCCGTGAGTGGAAGGTGGCCCGTGTTTAAAGACACAGAGCACTCTTACACAGAAACGTCTAGAATCCTAGCCTTTCGTGACAAACAGGCCCCTCGGACACCTGCCACCAGCTTGAGTTGCTGCCCTGGCCCGAGGCTGCCCCACAAGGTACAGTGAGCCAGGCAGCCACCCTTCTCAGCGACCACG
>NW_024348582.1:0-503 GCF_902729225.1 Pteropus medius | reverse complement strand
TGGGCATTCATTTTTTGGGGAGGGGGCTAAGTTTTCAATTTATTACTAAATAACGCTTAGGTTTATTCTAACAAGACCAAAGGCTTAAAAGTGAGAAAATTAAAGAAAAAGTAATTTTTCTTTAATTCCTGGTGTTCATAAAAAGAAGTGCAGGAAAGGTGGGTTTGGTGACCACCATGGACCATCCACGGTAGTTTTCTGGTGGTGAGTACCGTCGGGTGTCCAAGAGCTTTGTCCCTCTAAACCTGCTCATCTTGCTAAGGATTACAGCCTTATCTACAGGAGAGACAGCCCTTCCAAAACCCCTAATTCATCAGGAAGCATTCACAGGGTCCGGAGTCTCACCCCTTCTTGTTAGCTACGTCCCTAGAGGCTTCACTCACCGCCCCCAGCCCCAGGCGCTCCTCCCTGTCCTGAAGCACAGTGCACAAGCAGAAGAGGATAAAATCTATAGACTAACTTTAGGTTTAGGCATTGTACCAAACTCAAATTTCTACCCCAAA
>NW_024348581.1:0-323 GCF_902729225.1 Pteropus medius | reverse complement strand
CATGTGTGCACTAACCCACGGACATAAGGACACATATGCACGCATGCGCACACCCACGGACATAGGGACGTATATACACGCATGCGCAAAGCCACAGACATGTGTGCACACATACACACGTGTACATGCCACAGACATATGTGCACACGTGTACACACATGCACACACCCACAGACATATGTGAACATTCACAGCACAGTCCCCTCTAGTTCTTACTTTGTCACTCTCCTGGCTTTCAGCCGTGGCAGCTGCTGGCCCCCATCCCCCAGGGGCTGCACCTTCCCATGGGACACAGAGGGGCACTTGGGCGAGAGCCTGGCAAA
>NW_024348580.1:0-432 GCF_902729225.1 Pteropus medius | reverse complement strand
GGCCCCGGGAGGGCTGTGCATTTGCCGCAAGTGAGCCTTTTCTCGGAAGTCTGCGATTCTGGCTCAAAATGGACGTCACCAGAGAGCTTTTCGCCAAAGCTACCATATACATATATATGCATATATTTATGTATACGGTGGATTTTCGAAGGAAACCTGCGTGGACCCCTGGTCTACCACAGAAGACAGGCCGCTCCTAGCACTTCCACCTCCCCGCAGTGGGGACACCGGGCGTTCCAGAGCCACAATTCCGCATGATTTCTTTTCATCCCAGAGGCCGCGGGGCTCCTTCCTAAGGCCTCGATCCTTCCCGCTTTCCGCAGTGGAAATCAGACTTCAGGACGGAAGCAGACACCTCCCTCTCCCTCACCTTTCTGCCTGGGATGGTCGTAATGGTCCCCGTGGACGCATTCAAAATGAAGAAATGAAAGG
>NW_024348579.1:0-446 GCF_902729225.1 Pteropus medius | reverse complement strand
ACAACCCTTGCATCTTCCTCCCTTTCCAGCAGGATCACAAACAGTGGCTGACAAGTTAACTGAGGGGCTATACAAGTTGTGGTTGGGAGCGTTTCTATCTCTGCAGAAAGGTGTGAGCCCTGAAAGATTCACTTCATTTTGTGCTTCTTTTCCTAGATGTCGTCTCTGAAGAAAATCCCTCCGGAGTACCAGGTAAACGCCTATGAATCCTCAATCTACATTCCTTCCATTTCTTGTTCCTCAGAAACTTTTCATTTCTGCAATCCTATGTTTCTCTCTATCAATATACAGCTTAAGAAAAAAATGTAAAACATAAGGGTCTGCATCCTCTTTCTTGCATTTCTCTACTTAATTGTGTCACTATAGCTGAAAAAGTTTTGCCACCATTGTTCAGTAAACCCTGAGTGAGCCATCACTTTGTCTTTCTCTTCTCTTCTCTTATATTT
>NW_024348578.1:0-335 GCF_902729225.1 Pteropus medius | reverse complement strand
CTGGGATGGTCGTAATGGTCCCCGTGGACGCATTCAAAATGAAGAAATGAAAGGCTCAAAGAGCTGATCGCAAAGCTCCTAAGGCACGGAGGCCGAATTCAGACCCACAGCTGTCTGAAGTGTCTCCGAAATGAACTCTTTCCAGCAGGTGACGGCCGCCATGGACGGAGGGTTCAAAGCATCCCCGGGTAAGGTGTCTGTGGGCGGCCCTGACCCCTGCAAGAGGATGCAGAGACGAATGACACGTAGTTTGTACCTCTAGGAGCTCAAAGTGTCAGTGAGTGCTCCTCCAACTTCGCCACCCCAGTACCCGCAGATGACCGGGCATGGCCCAC
>NW_024348577.1:0-473 GCF_902729225.1 Pteropus medius | reverse complement strand
CAGTATACTGACCTTAGTTTCCCCTGTGTTTCCTTCCAACTCTAGAGCAGATTATATTTCAATTCCATAATCAACAAATAGTTCTGAAAAGCAAATAGAGAGTGAGGTCAAATAGAAACCCCAACGGGCTGTATAGAAAGTCTTCTCATCTCCTTTGTGGAAATTTCCAGCCTTCATATTCACTCATCAGGATGTCCTCTTTACACGCTCATGCCATTGAAATCTTTGGGCTGCTCCAGACTCCACCTGAAGATGACACAGCTGTACCAGGCTAGATGATCTTTTATGTTGTATCTGCATTCATTGCTTTCTCTATTTCCTTTCCTTTGAGATATTTCCAGCATCAGGAAGTTTCACTCACCTTGACCATTGTTTTCACATATTTGGGCTACACACATGGGGTTGTTGTTTAATTTGCATCCAAGAGGATGGACAGGAAGGAAAGCAGACAGTAGAGATATCATCCATTTCCT
>NW_024348576.1:0-308 GCF_902729225.1 Pteropus medius | reverse complement strand
TGAATAACTGTAACATTCGTGAAAATAAGAACAGATATATTCGAGTACCAGGGTAAATGCTTTCAGTTATGTTATCACACTGAAGTTCAGTATTCTTGTAAAGAAGACATTATCGTCCTTATTTTTTTGAAGATTAGAAAGTCAGAGGGTGAATAACTTGCTGAAGGTTTCGCAGCTGGTGTCAGAGTTAGAACTCGTACCAAGTTCTAACTTTGATATCTGTGTTCTTTCAAATACTTTATGTTGTCTCTCATGATGTTAAACTCTTGATGGTTAGAATAGTTAATCTAATAACCAGAATCTATGAA
>NW_024348575.1:0-389 GCF_902729225.1 Pteropus medius | reverse complement strand
GGCATGCACGCCGCCCTGCCCCCGGGGCCTTGCGCTCAGGGGTCCTGGCACACCCGGGGCCTGATGCACCCGGGGCCTGACGCACCCGGGGCCTGACGCACCCGGGGCCTGACGCACCGGGGCCGGGGGGAAGCCTGGCGCACCCAGGGTATGGTCCATGGCTCCACCCGGGGTGCAAACCCAGGACCTTCTGCTTGGAAAGCAGACGTGCTAACCACTACAGTATAGAGCCACCCCAGAATCATATTTAATGTCTTTCCACTTTCAGATAGTAATTTCTCAATGTCTTGCCATTATCTAATTGCATATGACAAAAACAAATTTGAATTTGTTTAAGCCAATTGGGATGTTTTGGCTTCATCAGAATTTTCTGTTTCTCTCTGTCTCTC
>NW_024348574.1:0-558 GCF_902729225.1 Pteropus medius | reverse complement strand
ACTTTCTATGGCTCCCACTGCTCCCTCACCCACAGCCTCTCCTCACACCTGGCTCCCTCTGGTCTCAGGGCCCTGGCCCTACACACGCATTCTGCCCAACCTTCCACATGTCCTAGGACCTACAGCCTCAGTCAGGCTGCCCTAACCCTAAGAGGCGCTCTGGGCCCTGGAGTCCCCTTGCACGCTTGGGAGTTTGCCCATGTGTGTGCTGTCCTGTCCTGTCACTGCGAGGTCCACAGTGCCCACGACAGACCAGCTCCAGAGCTGCTGCCCAGTAAATACTGGTCACTTAGGAGCACAGGCTAGCAGAGCCAATCCCCATGGTCTGGGTGATGGGGGATTCCTGAAGATGACCTGAAGTTGGGTCTGGGAGGAAGAGCTGGACAGGGCAGGAGCAGCACAAAAAGTTTGGGAAAGGGTGATGAGCGAACACAGGGAGCTGGACATCCCGCCCCCCCACCACCACCCTAGACCCCACAGGCCTAGGCCCACAGTCTGTCACAGGAACATAAGAGCTGCTCAGCTCGTGAGGGAGGCACCTGCTCTGTGCCTGTACCC
>NW_024348573.1:0-2863 GCF_902729225.1 Pteropus medius | reverse complement strand
CATATATATGTTCATCTATATGCATATATATGTATATGGTGGATTTTCGAAGGAAACCTGCGTGGACCCCTGGTCTACCACAGAAGGCAGTCCGCTCCTAGCACCTCCACCTCCCCGCAGTGTGGACACCGGGCTTTCCAGGGCCACAATTCAGCATGATCTCTTTTCATCCCAGAGGCCCCGGGGCTCCTTCTAATGCCTCTGCTCCTTCCTGCTTTCCGCATTGGAAATCAGACTTCAGGACGGAAGCAGACACCTCCCTCTCCGTCACCTTTCTGCCTGGGATGGTCGTAATGGTCCCCGTGGACGCATTCAAAATGAAGAAATGAAAGGCTCAAGAGGTGATCGCAAAGCTCATAAGGCCCGGAGGCCGAAATCAGACCCACAGCTGTCTGCAGTGTCCCCCAACTGACCTCTTTCTAGCGGGTGACGGCCTCCAGGGACGGAGGGGACAAAGCCTCCCTGGGTCCGCTGTCTGTGGGTGGCCGGGAGCTCTGCACCCTGAGGATACAGAGAGGAATGAGACGCTGTTTGTACCTTAGGGGCTCAAAGTGTCAGTGAGTGCTTCTGCAACTTCTGTACCCCAGTACCCGCAGACGCCCGAGCATCGCCCCTCAGAGCCCCGAGGCGCCGGGAGGGCCGTGAATTTGCCGCAAGTGAGCCGTATCTCGAAAGTCTGCAGTTCCGGCTCAAAATGGACGCCACTAGAGAGCTTTTTGCCAGATCTACCATATACATATATATGCATATATATGTTCATCTATATGCATATATATGTATATGGTGGATTTTCGAAGGAAACCTGGCTGGACCCCTGGTCTAGCAGAGAAGACAGGCCGCTCCTCGCACCTCCACCTCCCCGCAGTGTGGACACCGGGCGTTCCAGAGCCACAATTCAGCATGATCTCTTTTCATCCCAGAGGCCCCGGGGCTCCTTCCCAAGGCCTCTGCTCCTTCCTGCTTTCCGCATTGGAAATCAGACTTCAGGACGGAAGCAGACACCTCCCTCTCCCTCACCTTTCTGCCAGGGATGGTCATAATGGTCCCCGTGGACGCATTCAAAATGAAGAAATGAAAGGCTCGAAGAGGTGATCGCAAAGCTCATAAGGCCCGGAGGCCGAAATCAGACCCACAGCTGTCTGCAGTGTCCCCCAACTGACCTCTTTCCAGCGGGTGACGGCCTACAGGGACGGAGGGGCCAAAGCCTCCCTGGGTCCGCTGTCTGTGGGTGGCCTGGAGCTCTGCACGAGGATACAGAGAGGAATGAGATGCCGTTTGTACCTCTAGGGGCTCAAAGTGTCAGTGAGTGCTTCTGCAACTTCTGTACCCCAGTACCCGCAGACGACCGAGCACCGCCCTCAGAGTCCCGAGGCGCCGGGAGGGCCGTGAATTTGCCGCAAGTGAGCCGTATCTCGAAAGTCTGCAGTTCCGGCTCAAAATGGACGTCACTAGAGAGCTTTTTGCCAGATCTACCATATAGATATATATGCATATATATGTTCATCTATATGCATATATATGTATATGGTGGATTTTCGAAGGAAACCTGTGTGGACCCCTGGTCTACCAGAGAAGGCAGGCCGCTCCCAGCACCTCCACCTTCCCGGAGTGTGTGGACACTGGGCCATACAGGCAGAGCCACACCAGCATGATCTCTTTTCATCCCAGAGGCCCCAGGGCTCCTTCCTAAGGCCTCTGCTCCTTCCTGCTTTCCGCATTGGAAATCAGACTTCAGGACGGAAGCAGACACCTCCCTCTCCCTCACCTTTCTGCCAGGGATGGTCGTAATGGTCCCCGTGGACGCATTCAAAATGAAGAAATGAAAGGCTCGAAGAGGTGATCCCAAAGCTCATAAGGCCCGGAGGCCGAAATCAGACCCACAGCTGTCTGCAGTGTCCCCCAACTGACCTCTTTCCAGCGGGTGACGGCCTCCAGGGACGGAGGGGCCAAAGCCTCCCTGGGTCCGCTGTCTGTGGGTGGCCTGGAGCTCTGCACGAGGACACAGAGAGGAATGACACGCCGTTTGTACCGCTAGGGGCTCAAAGTGTCAGTGAGTGCTTCTGCAACTTCTGAACCCCAGTACCAGCAGACGACCGAGCATCGCCCTCAGAGCCCCGAGGCGCCGGGAGGGCCGTGAATTTGCCGCAAGTGAGCCGTATCTCGAAAGTCTGCAGTTCCGGCTCAAAATGGACGTCATTAGACAGCTTTTTGCCAGATCTACCATATACATATATATGCATATATATGTTCACTATATGCATATATATGTATATGGTGGATTTTCGAAGGAAGCCTGTGTGGACCCTGGTCTACCAGAGAAGACAGGCCGCTCCCAGCACCTCCACCTCCCCGGAGTGTGGACACTGGGCGATACAGAGCCACAATTCAGCATGATCTCTTTTCATCCCAGAGGCCCCGGGGCTCCTTCCTAAGGCCTCTGCTCCTTCCTGCTTTCCTCATTGGAAATCAGACTTCACGACGGAAGCAGACACCTCCCTCTCCCTCACCTTTCTGCCAGGGATGGTCGTAATGGTCCCCGTGGACGCATTCAAAATGAAGAAATGAAAGGATCGAAGAGGTGATCGCAAAGCTCATAAGGCCCGGAGGCCGAAATCAGACCCACAGCTGTCTGCAGTGGCCCCCAACTGACCTCTTTCCAGCGGGTGACGGCCTCCAGGGACGGAGGGGCCAAAGCCTCCCTGGGTCCGCTGTCTGTGGGTGGGCTGGAGCTCTGCACGAGGATACAGAGAGGAATGAGACGCCGGTTGTACCTCTAGGGGCTCAAAGTGTCAGTGGAGTGCTTCTGCAACTTCTGAACCCTAGTACCCGCGAGATTTGATCGAATGCCTCAGAGCCCCGAGGC
>NW_024348572.1:0-516 GCF_902729225.1 Pteropus medius | reverse complement strand
TTTTTTTTCTTTTGGTTTCCAGTAGGTGGCGTCTAAGCGTCTTAGATCTCTGCTTTATATAAAGTTTTAATAATGTCTTTTTTTCCTTATAGATGTTTAAAAATGCTCACTACCCTCAGTCTCAGTTTCTGTCGGTGTTAGTGACAGTTTCAGTAGCCTTTGCTCAGATTCCCCTGGGGCTTTGTGGCGTTCCATCTCGGAGGGTATGAGGGAAAAGGCTCTTGGGTTAGGGGTTGGAGGCTGCGGCTCAGCCTCAGTTTTGCAACTGTAGCTGGTAAAAACCAACTGTAGCTGTTTCTCTGCCATTCCTGCTTTTCTGCCGTCCCTGTTTTTCTGCCTTCTAGCCTAATGATTGGGCACTGCCGCCAGCTGTGTAGAACTCATACCACTCTCAGGCAGGGCTGTTCATGGAACTCGCCACTCCTTCTCCCCTCCCCCTCCTCCTAGAGGGAGCTCCATCTTCGAGAGGCAGCTTCTTTGTTCTACCAGTCTACCTCCGGACACCCAGAGTTCTGA
>NW_024348571.1:0-478 GCF_902729225.1 Pteropus medius | reverse complement strand
TATGGCAAAAAAAAAAAAAAGTAAATGCATACAGATTAGAAAGGAAGAAATAAAACTTTATTTTCAGATGACATGATTGTGTAAAAATCCCAAAGAAATATTTAAAAAATTTCTAGAACTAATCAGTAAGTTTATAAAGGTCACATGATACAAAATAAACTACAAAAAGCAATTTTTAGTGCCTGTATGCTAGAAACTAAACAACACTGATAAAAACAATCAAAAAGATCTAAAACAAATAAAAGAGTGAGAGATACTATGTTTAAGGTTTGGAAAACTCGACATAGGAAACATGCTAATTCTCTTCAAGTTGATGTACAGGTGTAAAAAAGTTTCTATCAAAATCCTAAAAAAAAGATTATAGACACAGACAAAATCATTCTAAAACTTATATGAAAAGGCAAAGGAATTAGAATAGCTAAAACAATTTTTAAAAAGAAGAATGAAGTAGGAAAATACAATTTCCCTGTTTTTAAAA
>NW_024348570.1:0-1877 GCF_902729225.1 Pteropus medius | reverse complement strand
TAGTATTGAAATTGTATTGAAATTGTAAGGGCAGCCAGGGAGAAGACGGTAACTTAAAAAAGTAAACCAATTAGATTATCATCGGACTTCTCAGCACAAATTTTACAATTTTATATATATATATAGATATAGATATAGATATAGATATAGATATAGATATAGATATAGATATAGATATAGATATAGATATAGATATAGATATAGATATAGATACACAGTATCCTTTGCATATTCATAATGGTAAACACACACAAAAGATTCAGAACCCAAGTATATAACATAAAACAAGAACGAGAGGGAAAACCCACAAGAGTCAACCACAATAAAGAAAACAAAAACACAGGGAGAAGGAAGCAATGAAAACACCGAGCTACCAGAAGGCAAAAGACAAAATATCTATAAAAAGACCTCATATTTCAATAATTACCCTAAATGTTACTGGACTGAACTCACCAATAAAAAGGCACAGCATTGCAAAATGGATCAAAAAACAAAACACAGCCATATGCTGCCTCCAGAAGACACATCATAGCTCCAAAAACTAATATAGACTCAAAGAGAAAGGGTTGAAAATGATATTTCAAGTAAATGGCATTCATGGAAAAGTGGGAGTAGCAGTACTAATATCAGACGAAATAGACTTCAAAATAAAAATAGTATAGAAACATACTGAGGAACACTTCATAATGATAAAGGGAATCATGCACCAAGAAGATATAACATTTATTAATATCTATGCTCTCAAACAGGGAGCCCCAAAATATGTAAAGCAATTACTAACAAAACTAAAGAAAGAAACAGACGGAAACACTATCGTAGTAGGGGACTTAATACTCCACTGTAGGATATGGACAGATTATCCAAACAGAAAATCAATAAGGAAGTAACATCCTTAATTGAAAGATTAGACCAAATGGACATAATTGACATTTATAGAGCCTTCCATTCCAAAATAGCTGCTTATACATTCTTCCCTAGTGCACATTAAACATTCTCAAGAATCGACCACATACTGGGACACAGAGATACACTCAACAAATATAAGAGGGTTGAAATCATACCAACCATATACTCTGATCATAATGCTTTGAAATTAGAGATCAACTGCAAAAAGAAAGCAGGAAGAAACACAAATACATGCAGATTAAACAACATGCTACTGAAGGATAACTGGGTCAGATAAGAAATAAAAAGAGAGATCAAGAGATACATAGAAACAAATGATAATGATAGTAGAACATATCAAAACTTTGAGACACAGCAAAAGCGGTCATAAGAGGAAAGTTCATATCATTACACGCCTACCTCCAAAAACAAGAACTAGCTCAAATAAACTACCTACCGCTTCATCTTCAAAAACTAGAAAAGGAAGAACAAATGAAACCTAAAGTCAGCAGAAGTAAAGAAATAATCAAAATTAGAGCAAAAATAAATGAAATCGGGAAAAAAAAACAATAGAAAAAATAAATAAAACAAGGAGTTGGTTCTTTGAGAAGGTTAATAAAATTGACAAACCCCTCACTAGACTCGCTAAAGAAAAGAGAGAAAGGACACAAATAAACAAAATCAGGGATGAAAGAGGGGAAATTATGACAGACACTGCAGAAATACAAAGGATCACACAAGAATACTATGAAAAAGTATATAACACCAAATTTAATAACCTAGAAAAAATGGACCAGTACTTTAAAAGATACAACCTTCGTAGACTGAATCAAGAAAAACTGGAAAATCTAAATAGACCGATCAGCATTATGGAAATTGAAACAATCATCAAAAACCTACCAAAAAGTAAAAGTCCAGGACCAGATGACTTCACCAGTGAATTCTACCAAACATTCAAAGAAGATTTAATATCTATTCTCCTCAAACTCTTC
>NW_024348569.1:0-422 GCF_902729225.1 Pteropus medius | reverse complement strand
CTAAGGCACGGAGGCCGAATTCAGACCCACAGCTGTCTGCAGTGTCTCCCAACTGAACTCTTTCCAGCGGGTGACGGCCGCCATGGACGCAGGGGCCAAAGCATCCCTGGGTACGCTGTCTGTGGGTGGCCCTGAAGCATGCAAGAGCATACAGAGACGAATGAGACGTAGTTTGTACCTCTAGGAGCTCAAAGTGTCAGTGAGTGCTCCTCCAACTTCGGTACCCCAGTACCCGCAGATGACCGAGCATCGCCCACAGATTACCAAGGCGCGGGGAGGGCTGTGCATTTGCCGCAAGTGAGCCGTTTCTCGGTAGTCTGCGATTCTGGCTCAAAATGGACGTCACCAGAGAGCTTTTTGCCAAAGCTACCATATACATATATATATGCATATATATGTATATGGTGGATTTTCGAAGGAAA
>NW_024348568.1:0-674 GCF_902729225.1 Pteropus medius | reverse complement strand
GTGTCTCGATTATTTTACTAACTAGCAGTTAGTAATTAATAAAACCGGTATATCTGCAAGTGTATAGATACGAGTTTCACATATGCTTTCTGTGTGTGTACACACACACACACACTCTCCTTATATACAAGCGTGCGTGTACCGGGAGAGTATGCTCAAAAGCTTTTTTCTCTCTGCTGCGGGAGTGAGTGCCCCAGATGCCCCACTTCTGAGCCTCAGACACGGGACAAGTCGACACATCAGTGCGCGTGACCCCAAGCTCTTTTGAATTTATGCATTTTGGGGCGTGGGGTTTCCTAACGCGCATCTCGTAGTGGAGGAAGGAGCCTTCCCACCTGGGTACCATGCGCAGGGGACACACTCGTACTTGTCCCAAGGAGAGTGGCCGCCGAAACAACTGCGCAGGGACGGACACGAGGCGGCGGCGAAGCCCGGCTTGCCTCCACGTCAGAACATCACGCACAAACGTTATCCCGAACTGCCGTCTCGGCTCCCCAAGAGCTGTTCAGCTTGTCCTAAAGACACCAAGCGTCCACTACCTCCACTCGCCGCGGACTGGGAACACACGTTGTCCACGCAGCCTTACTCAGGTGGCTCCAATATGCCAAGAGTCCTTCCTCTCGGACGGACCGACCAGGCCCCTCCAGGCACTGCCCAACGACAGTGGCCGAGGC
>NW_024348567.1:0-467 GCF_902729225.1 Pteropus medius | reverse complement strand
ATACAGCACCCCCTGTTGCATAATAAATGCTTAGCAGCAACTTATTAAAATCAGGAACAAAAGCTCTTCGGTGGGAGTTAAATGTTTCTTCCTCTAAGAGAGTCTGTCCAGAAAGACACAGCTAAAAACCCAGCTAACCGCCTTCCCCAACTGGCCACAGTCTACGGAAAACACGGAGCCGCGGGGGTGAGCGGGGTGAGCGGGCTGAGCGCAGACAGACGCACCGGGCGCCCCGGCCCGGACACCGCGCTGTCCACGCGCAAAGGCGGGTCTGCGGCCTCGGCGGGCCGGGCCCCTCGCCGTGTGCACCTGGGCGGCGGTGAGCCGTGTGCACCTGGGCGGCGGTGAGCCGTGTGCACCTGGGCGGCGGTGAGCCGTGTGCACCTGGGCCGTTGTGAGCCGTGTGCACCTGGGCCGTTGTGAGCCGTGTGCACCTGGGCCGTTGTGAGCCGTGTGCACCTGGGCCG
>NW_024348566.1:0-4948 GCF_902729225.1 Pteropus medius | reverse complement strand
GAGGTGGGAGTGGTGAGCGGCCTGTCTCCTGTGGTAGAGCAGGGGTACCCGCAGGTTTCCTTCGAAAATCCACCATATACATATATATGCATATAGATGAACATATATATGCATATATATGTATATGGTAGCTTTGGCAAAAAGCTCTGTGGTGACGTCCATTTTGAGCCAGAATCGCAGACTTCCGAGGAAAGGCTCACTTGCGACAAATGCACAGCCCTCCAGTGGCCTTGGGGCTCTGTGGGTGATGCTCGGTCTTCTGTGGAGACTGGGGTACCGAAGTTGGAGGAGCACTCACTGAAACTTTGAGCTCCTAGAGGTACAAACTACGTCTCATTCGTCTCTGTATGCTCTTGCAGGGTTCAGGGGCACCCACAGACAGCGTTCCCAGGGATGCTTTGGCCCCTGCGTCCATGGCGGCCGTCACCCGCTGGAAAGAGTTCAGTTGGGAGACACTGCAGACAGCTGTGGGTCTGAATTCGGCCTCCGTGCCTTAGGAGCTTTGCGATCAGCACTTTGATCCGTTCATTTCTTCATTTTGAATGCGTCCATGGGGACCATTACGACCATCCCAGGCAGAAAGTTGAGGGAGAAGGAGGTGTCTGCTTCCGTCCTGAAGTCTGATTTCCACGGCGGAAAGCGGGAAGGAGCCGAGGCCTTAGGAAGGAGCCCCGGGGCCTCTGGGATGAAAAGAGATCATGCTGAATTGTGGCTCTGGAACGCCCGGTGTCCCCACTGCGGGGAGGTGGAGGTGCTAGGAGCGGCCTCTCTTCTGTGGTAGACGAGGTGTCCACGCAGGTTTCCTTCGAAAATCCACCATATACATATATATGCATATAGATGAACATATATATGCATATATATGTATATGGTAGCTTTGGCAAAAAGCTCTCTGGTGACGTCTATTTTGAGCCAGATTCGCAGACTTCCGAGAAAAGGCTCACTTGCGGCAAATGCACAGCCCTCCCGGGGCCTTGGGGCTCTGTGGGCGATGCTCGGTCTTCTGCGGAGACTGGGGTACCGAAGTTGGAGGAGCACTCACTGACACTTTGAGCTCCTAGAGGTACAAACTACGTCTCATTCGTCTGTGTATGCTCTTGCAGGGTTCAGGGCCACCCACAGACAGCGTACCCAGGGATGCTTGGCCCCTGCGTCCATGGCGGCCGTCACCCGCTGGAAAGAGTTCAGTTGGGAGACACTGCAGACAGCTGTGGGTCTGAATTCGGCCTCCGTGCCTTAGGAGCTTTGCGATCAGCTCTTTGAGCCTTTCATTTCTTCATTTTGAATGCGTCCACGGGGACCATTACGACCATCCCAGGCAGAAAGGTGAGGGAGAGGGAGGTGTCTGCTTCCGTCCTGAAGTCTGATTTCCACTGCGGAAAGCGGGAAGGAGCCGAGGCCTTAGGAAGGAGCCCCGGGGCCTCTGGGATGAAAAGAGATCATGCTGAATTGTGGCTCTGGAACGCCCGGTGTCCACACTGCGGGGAGGTGGAGGTGCTAGGAGCGGCCTGTCTTCTGTGGTAGACCAGGGGTCCACGCAGGTTTCCTTCGAAAATCCACCATATACATATATATGCATATAGATGAACATATATATGCATATATATGTATATGGTAGCTTTGGCAAAAAGCTCTCTGGTGATGTCCATTTTGAGCCAGAATCGCAGACTTCCAGGAAAAGGCTCACTTGCGGCAAATGCACAGTCCTCCCGGGGCCTTGGGGCTCTGTGGGCGATGCTCGGTCTTCTGCGGAGACTGGGGTACCGAAGTTGGAGGAGCACTCACTGACACTTTGAGCTCCTAGAGGTACAAACTACGTCTCATTCGTCTCTGTATGCTCTTGCAGGGTTCAGGGCCACCCACAGACAGCGTACCCAGGGATGCTTTGGCCCCTGCGTCCATGGCGGCCGTCACCAGCTGGAAAGAGTTCAGTTGGGAGACACTGCAGACAGCTGTGGGTCTGAATTCGGCCTCCGTGCCTTAGGAGCTTTGCGATCAGCTCTTTGAGCCTTTCATTTCTTCATTTTGAATGCGTCCACAGGGACCATTACGACCATCCCAGGCAGAAGGGTGAGGGAGAGGGAGGTGTCTGCTTCCGTCCTGAAGTCTGATTTCCACTGCGGAAAGCGGGAAGGAGCCGAGGCCTTAGGAAGGAGCTCCGGGGCCTCTGGGATGAAAAGAGATCATGCTGAATTGTGGCTCTGGAACGCCCGGTGTCCCCACTGCAGGGAGGTGGAGGTGCTAGGAGCGGCCTGTCTTCTGTGGTACACCAGGGGTCCACGCAGGTTTCCTTCGAAAATCTACCATATACATATATATGCATATAGATGAACATATATATGCATATATATGTATATGGTAGCTTTGGCAAAAAGCTCTCTGGTGACGTCCATTTCGAGCCAGAATCGCAGACTTCCGAGAAAAGGCTCACTTGTGGCAAATGCACAGCCCTCCCGGGGCCTTGGGGCTCTGTGGGCGATGCTCGGTCATCTGCGGGTACTGGGGCAGCGAAGTTGGAGGAGCACTCACTGACACTTTGAGCTCCTAGAGGTACAAAGTACGTCTCATTCGTCTCTGTATCCTCTTGCAGGGTTCACGGCCACCCACAGACAGCGTAGCCAGGGATGCTTTGGCCCCTCGTCCATGGGGGCCGTCACCCGCTGGAAAGAGGTCAGGTGGGAGACACTGCAGACAGCTGTGGGTCTGAATTTGGCCTCCGTGCCTTAGGAGCTTTGCGATCAGCTCTTTGAGCCTTTCATTTCTTCATTTTGAATGCGTCCCCGGGGACCATTACGACCATCCCAGGCAGAAAGGTGAGGGAGAGGGAGGTGTCTGCTTCCGTCCTGAAGACTGATTTCCACTGCGGAAAGCGGGAAGGAGCCGAGGCCTTAGGAAGGAGCCCCGGGGCCTCTGGGATGAAAGAGATCATGCTGAATTGTGGCTCTGGAACGCCCGGTGTCCACACTGCGGGGAGGTGGAGGTGCGAGGAGCGGCCTGTCTTCTGTGGTAGAGCAGGGGTCCACGCAGGTTTCCTTCGAAAATCCACCATATACATATATATACATATAGATGAACATATATATGCATATATATGTATATGGTAGCTTTGGCAAAAAGCTCTCTGGTGCCGTCCATTTTGAGGCAGAATCGCAGACTTCCGAGAAAAGGCTCACTTGCGGCAAATGCGCAGCCCTCCCGGGGCCTTGGGGCTCTGTGAGCGATGCTCGGTCATCTGCGGGGACTGGGGTACCGAAGTTGGAGGAGCACTCACTGACACTTTGAGCTCCTAGAGGTACAAACTACGTCTCATTCGTCTCTCTATGCTCTTGCAGGGTTCAGGGCCACCCACAGACAGCGTACCCAGGGATGCTTTGGCCCCTCCGTCCATGGCGGCCGTCACCCGCTGGAAAAGTTCAGTTGGGAGACACTGCAGACAGCTGTGGGTCTGAATTCGGCCTCCGTGCCTTAGGAGCTTTGCGATCAGCTCTTTGAGCCTTTCATTTCTTCATTTTGAATGCGTCCACGAGGACCATTACGTCCATCCCAGGCTGAAAGGTGAGGGAGAGGGAGGTGTCTGCTTCCGTCCTGAAGTCTGATTTCCACTGCGGAAAGCGGGAAGGAGCCGAGGCCTTAGGAAGGAGCCCCGGGCCTCTGGGATGAAAAGTTATCATGCGGAATTGTGGCTCTGGAACGCCCGGTGTCCCCACTGCGGGGAGGAGGATGTGCTAGGAGCGGCCTGTCTTCTGTGGTAGACCAGGGGTCCACGCAAGTTTCCTTCGAAAATCCACCATATACATATATATGCATATAGATGAACATATATGCATATATATGTATATGGTAGCTTTGGCAAAAAGCTCTCTGGTGACGTCCATTTCGAGCCAGAATCGCAGACTTCCGAGAGAAGGCTCACTTGCAGCAAATGCACAGCCCTCCCGGGGCCTTGGGGCTCTGTGGGCGATGCTCGGTCATCTGCGGGGACTGGGGTACCGAAGTTGGAGGAGCACTCACTGGCACTTTGAGCTCCTAGAGGTCCAAACTACGTCTCATTCGTCTCTGTATGCTCTTGCAGGGTTCAGGGCCACCCACAGACAGCGTACCCAGGGATGCTTTGGCCCCTGCGTCCATGGCGGCCGTCACCCGCTGGAAAGAGTTCAGTTGGGAGACACTGCAGACAGCTGAGGGTCTTAATTCGGCCTCCGTGCCTTAGGAGCTTTGCGTTCAGCTCTTTGAGCCTTTCGTTTCTTCATTTTGAATGCGTCCACAGGGACCATTACGACCATCCCAGGCAGAAAGGTGAGGGAGAGGGAGGTGTCTGCTTCCTTCCTGAAGTCTGATTTCCACTGACGAGAGGGCCGGGCGCAAGGAGAGACCCCAGGCCTCTGGGATGAAAAGAGATCTGCTGAATTGTGGCTCTGGGCGCCCGGTGTCCACTGCAGGAGGTGGAGGTGCTGGGAGCGGCCTGTCTTCTCTGGTAGAGCAGGGTCCACACAGGTTTCCTTCGAAAATCCACCATATACATATATATGCATATAGATGAACATATATATGCATATATATGTATATGGTAGTTTTGGCAAAAAGCTCTCTGGTGACGTCCATTTTGAGCCAGAATCGCAGACTTCCGAGAAAAGGCTCACTTGCAGCAAATGCACAGCCCTCCCGGGGCCTTAGGGCTCCGTGGGCGATGCTCGGTCATCTGCGGGGACTGGGGTACCGAAGTTGGAGGAGCACTCACTGGCACTTTGAGCTCCTAGAGGTACAAACTACGTCTCATTCGTCTCTGTATGCTCTTGCAGGGTTCAGGGCCACCCACAGACAGCGTACCCAGGGATGCTTTGGCCCCTGCGTCCATGGCGGCCGTCACCCGCTGGAAAGAGTTCAGTGGGGAGACACTGCAGACAGCTGTGGGTCTGAATTCGGCCTCCGTGCCTTAGGAGCTTTGCGA
>NW_024348565.1:0-903 GCF_902729225.1 Pteropus medius | reverse complement strand
CTCAATGATGAGTGCTATGAGATTGTCCTAACATCAATCAGTGGCTGACAGAGCTCCCTTGAAGACTTTCAGGAATGGACTTTGTGGCTGTTTGCTCTTCTTTCAGGAATGGACTTTCAGGAATGGACTTTGTGGCTCTTTGCTTCTTACTGCTATTACATGGAGGGCAGAGGTATAGGATTTGGGTAAAGGGGGTGAGGAGGAAATAATGTAGAAATAAATGATGAACCCCAAGTTACAGATTATATATACATAAAATATATATCACAGATGTGTATTATAATATATGTATTTATGCTACATATATATCTGTGTGCAAGTGTGTGAGTGTAAAATGATAGCAAAGAATTCTATTATGAGCTTAACCAGACCTTACACACATTTTCCTTATAACCTTGAAAAATGAGAACAAGTTATTTCACAGTGAGTCAAATTTGGCAAAAGATACTTTGAACTACTTTCACTTATTGATTTGAAGATTTTGTAGTCAGGACACACATTGTACTCTGATGTTGGTAAGTCATGTGCTTATTCTCAGCACGCCAATGATAAAATAGAAACACTGCATGTGAATTATAGATACCTTGCTTAGACTTTCCATTTGACTTGCTAAATCTATCAAAGTGTGTTTTGTTCCATTTTATCATAAACATTAGTATTGACATTTTAGTGTAGTCTAACATTCTTATGTCTACTTAATCTTAAAAGTCATAGAGATAACCCAAATAAAAGTACTCTACATAACAGATATTTAGTTTTCCTCAATTACAACATAAGGTAAAATGGAAACTTGGCAAATATTCTATGTATTACTGTGTATTATGTAGATCGTATATTTCACAGACAACTAATATAAAAAATATATGCTTCTCACAAAAAGAAGAGAAGCTCATTTTGTCTTTG
>NW_024348564.1:894-1380 GCF_902729225.1 Pteropus medius | reverse complement strand
GCAAAAAAAAAAAAAAAAGACAGGCCCACTTAAGGTGGACATGGACTTTCCTCAAGGAAGCGACAGGCCTAGGCCGGGACTGCCTGCCGAGCCCGCTTTCGCTTGGGGATTTCTACGTTCAGACCGCCCTGTGTGGCTACTCCCGGTCTCTGAGTGTGGGGCCCGCCGAGCCGACCTCCCCGAGCTTTCCGGGCCCGGCCTGGGGCCCGTTTCTCCGACGCATCCTCACACGGGGTCCTTCGCTGCCTTTGCTGGGCCCTCTCCCCGCTCCGTCCCTCCCCAACACCCCACCCGGGCAGCTCCAGGACGGTCACCTCGGCCCCAGGCTTAGGCCCCTCCCGGCGCAGACCGCACCTGAACTGTCCCAGGTGTCCAGGTCCCTCCCTGCCGTCTCCCCCGGGACTTCTGCCAAGGGGCAGGGCCACATCTGCCCGGCTCCTCTCTGAGCTTCCGGCGCCAGGCAGAGCACCTACCACGTGGACGGTG
>NW_024348564.1:0-879 GCF_902729225.1 Pteropus medius | reverse complement strand
CTCAGCTCTTCAGCCCCGGCTGTCTGTGTCCACCCACCTCAAACACCAGGTCCCTCCCTCCCTCTCTCCCTCCCTCGAAACCTCTCCCCACGCCTGCTGTCGACAGGGCCTTTGTCCGTCTGTGCCTCCTTCTCTGGTCCAGTGGGTCCCTTCCTGCTGGAGCAGTGGTTGCAATCAGCTGGATAATGGCCCTAAGGATGTCTCCATCCTAACCCCTGGGACCTGTGAATATGTCACCTTATGTGGCAAAGGCGCTTTGCAGATGGGATGAAGTTAAGGCTCTTGAAATGAAGATGGTCTTGATTTCCTGGGTGGGCCTAAGTGCCATCACATGTCCTTATAAGAGGGAGGCAGAGGGACTTTGACACAGATGGATGCGGAAGCTGGAGGGATGTGACCACCAGCCAGGAGCGCCTAGAGCCCCCACCCTGGCAGCGGCTCCAGGGGGCTCTCGGCTCTGGGAAGCCCTGGAGAAGGGTGCTGGGGCCCTGAGCCCCAGGAGGGGTGCCCAGGGCTGTGTGTACCCGAGCCTCCCCACGGGTGAGCAGCGGTGGTCTGTCCTGCTGCCTCCCAGGGGAGGCCGACCACCCAGGGCACGCGCACCATGCACACAGATGCCAGGCACGCGCACACTGTGTACACGGATGCCGGACACACACAGACACCGGGCACGTGCACATTGTGCACACGGACGCCGGGCACGCGCACCTGCCCTTCTGCTCAGCTTTGCATCTGGAAGGGAGAGAAAGATGGCGGCTGCGGAGGGGGGCGGGTGCCCCTAACAGGCACTGGACGGCAGCTTCTTAGGCTCCAACGTGGCCGACCTGCCGTTCGAGACACTTCCTTTATACACCCAACGGATCTGAAAACATGCCCGAC
>NW_024348563.1:0-4220 GCF_902729225.1 Pteropus medius | reverse complement strand
GATGGATGGATGGATGGATGGATGGATGGATGGATGGATGAATAAGTGGATGGATACATAGATCACATAGATACATAGATGATAGATGATAGACAGACAGACATAGAGATGGATGATAGACAGGTATGTAGATCAACATGGTTAAAATTAAGACACCCTGTGGACCGCAGGTCCCAGGGTAATTAAATGACAAGCCTTCAGAAGATGTTTTTAGGCTGAACATGTTTAACACTTCAAAGACCCGGGCAGCTACCTCCAGCGGCGGAGAACGCAGAAGGCGTTGAGATCCACACCGTCCCCGTGGCCCACGCGAGCTCGTGGACCCGACCTGGCGCCTTCGGAACTCTGGGACGTTTTGTGCCGTTCCTTAAGGAAGTCATCAGGACGACGTTGGCACCTGGAGGAGGACGTGACGGACCTCGGCCGAGCAGCCTGACTGGGGGACACCGCAGGAGCAATGAAGCGACGTTCACCAAGGACAACTCCAGACCCCAGGGGCGGCCCTCTGGGACAGAGAGACCGGGCAGCGGAGAGAATGCGTCTGCCCCACCTGCGTTTGGTCACGGATTCTGGCTGCTGTGCCCTTGTTTATCCAGTCCAATCTCTGTGTTTGTAAAAATAAAATCCCGATGGTCCAATATTTCATTGGATTGTTTGCCAAACACATGGTGGCTTCCTCAGAATGGTGCGCGTACAACTCTTTACGGCGGTTCTGATATACTTCGGAGAGGAGATTGCACCCCCCACCCCCCACCCCGCAAGGCGTGAACCGTAGCTTGCATATGTGTTAGGAACGTGTAGAGCCGCTGAGAAAATGATCGAGCTTTTTCTTGTTTGGTACACGGACTATGACTCAGATGTTTCGTCGGGTGAATTTCGAGCTTTCGATGCCTGCATCATCGCTGCCGTTTATTGTTTTCCTGACACATAAAGCTGTTGGCCTTTTCGGCCACGCGCGTTTCTCTCATTACGGAATTAAACAGGATTCACACTCTGGGGGAGGCGGATCGAAGATCTCAGTTCCTGTGAAGAAGACGAGCTTCGACAGACCCCACGATGCGTCTCCCGAAGCATCAGCCTGTGTCTGCCCTGTGAGCGTGGAGGGTCCGGCTGCTGAAAACCTTACACGCAGCTGTGGGTCCGGCGTACGGTTCCGTGACAGTCGCCAAGGATGCTCAGCTCTACCTGAATGTTCTACACCATTTTCCCTTTCTCTCCCCTCTGTGGTGTATTTAGGCATTTTTTTTTTCTTTCCACTTTTTAAAGAATCTACGTTTCCTCTTGGGATAAGGGAAAGAAGGGGCCGCTGATGCGGCTCGCTTTGCTGTGTCACGGGAAAGCGAGCCGGAAGCCCCGCCGTGTAGAAACCACAGTCCCGGCTGCTTCCGCGGACACTGCCTGGCTCCCGAGGGCACGGGGACACTCATCCGATGTGACAGGTGAGTCCTCACGATGCTGGAACGCCCCAGGCGCCCTGGAGCTCTGCCCTGTTGGAGGGTGACTGCGGGACATGGCTTCCTGTGGCTGCCAGGTCACGCCTGGGCTCGGCTGCTGGGGAATTATCCTCGCACGGCCGGGGGATTCTGCAGACTGACCTCACGCTGGCCGTGGTCCCTCCCAGCCCTGCCCGCTGGCTGAACTCACCTTGGCAGCCTGAGAATCACTAAAGCCGCCCCTGTCCCCCCCCCGCCACCTCCCCAGCCCTGAGGTCCTGATGCGTTTGGGGGAGCCTGTCATCCTCGGGGGACAAACGTGTGAATTTGGGACTCAGGCTCCGAATACATTCAGCCGCCCGACCTAGTGGCATCGAGGCTGCACAGCCGTGCAGAACCATCCGACCCTCGGATGTGCCTGAGCAGGATCTGGACAAGCCTTTCGCCACTGAGCTGACACGCCGGGGTGGACGTGCTGCGGCTTTTCCAGCTCCGAGAAGCTACCCCTGTCCCTTGACTTTGCGGTCCCTCCCTCCTTCTTCAAAACACGTCCTTGTGGGCTGCGCGTCCGCCGGCCACACGGACGTCTCTTCTGGGGCCAAAGCTCCCTTGTGCAAGGACCCTCGTCGGCTCTTCGTGATCGCACGAAGAAACGCAGACTCATCTGCTCCTCCGAATTCCGTCTGCTGACCTCCGCGCCTCGTCACGGGAGGCGAGCCCCGCAGCCTCCGGCGATGACGGCGTGGGCGTCTTTGCGGACCACGGCTCAGGCCAGCACGTGGCGTGTGCACAGTCAGCGGAGGGGATCTGGAGCCTGGGGAAGAGGCCGTGCCCGGGGCTTCGGGACTCAGGAACCAAGTTACTGCCACAGGCAGTGCAGGAAGATGCTGTCTCCTCAGAGGGCAGGTTCGCAGACGGGAGGGGTCCGTGCGGGGCGTCAGCGGACACGTTTGGGGAACAGCAGCTGGAGCCCCAAGCAAGAGCGGGCGGCCTGGACACGCAAAGGGAACCCGCGCCTTGTGGGGGGCGGTGAGGACCCCGGACGCTGCTCACGCCGGAGCAGACAGGGCCGTCCGTGTCCCCGGTCCCCCTCAACGGCACGTGTGAGTGTGTTTCCTCCCTTTGCCAAGTCCCTCCGCTTGTCACGGGCGACTGTGGCGGGCACGGCCCTGCTTGTGGGGTGGCAGCGTGAACCTGGCCCGTGGGTGCTCCGGGGACCGAGGCTGGTACCAGGGACGCGGGCGGAAGCCAAGCAGGGCGAGAGCCGAGACAGGTGCGCACAGGCAGTGGCTGGGGGTGGGCGGGGGTCTCGGGGGGCTGGCAGAGGGAAGGGCAGGTGGGTGAAAAGAAAGGGTGGGCCTCGGGGACACGCAAGACGTTCTGTGGACTGAGCAGGCCGTGCGGGCTCTCTGCTGCGCTCACCCCGCCGTACCCCACGTGGCCTGTGGCTCTTAGCCTCACGGGCATCCTGTGCCCTGCCTGCCACAGGCCTTGGCACCTGCGACTCCCACCACCTGAGCTCCCCCCAACCCCCTCTGAGACAGGCATGCCCCTCTTTCTGCAGCTGTCCGCTCCGCCGTCCCTTCCCGTCCAGGGGAGCCCCTCTGCCTCCGGCCCGGCCCTGGCAGCCCCCTGCCATCCGTGTTAGCAGCAGGAAGCATCGAGGAGGTTTTAGCATCGGCGTCTTGAGCAGACGTGACCCGGGCGTGGGGCGCAGGCCACAGCGATGGAAGGAGGGGGCGTGTTTGCAGACAGGACGTAAAAGATCAAGAATTCGAATGACTCTTGAAAAAATGTCCTGCAGTCAGCTGTACCCCGGGTGGGGGGCGGGGGGTGGGGTTCAGCGCCTGCTCCCCCGGGAAGCTGAGAACAAGGGTGCCTGTGTCAGCAGCGGAGTCTCTGGCAGAGTCGCCAGGCGGCGGTGGGCAAGCGTGTTTGCGGCCGGGAGCTCGCATGACGGGCCCAGTGGAGGGACCCAGGCTCGCAGGAGACGCACGGCTTCTCCCCCTTTCCCTGCCATCCCGGGGGGCCGCCTGCGCTCCCCATGGTGTGGGCGGAGACACACTCCCCTTCGAAGGCGAGGTCCGGGTCTTTGGCGTGTTCAGGGAGCCGGGCGTTTGGCCCCGGACCCCGGGCCGACTGAGATTTGGAGTGATGGCTGCTGGCCAGCAATGAAACGAGGCTTTTGGGGAGCAGGGAGGCCAGGGCGTGGGGGGCCTTGCTTCCGCCCCAGAGCACTGTAGTGCCGCATCCTGGGTCTCCCTCAGCGTCCCAGACTCGCCCCATACGAGAAGGCGGAGCACAGGGCCCAACTGTCCCCGTCTGCTCGGGCTGGGCCTGTGCACTCTGGCGCCCATAACGGAAACCAGCTCAGTGACAGCTTCGGGATCGATGGTCCGCAGAGGTGGCTGCGCAGCCCGTCGCCGGCTTGCCGTCGGATTCGTCCACTTCCCAGCCCAGCCGGACGCGCCCCGCGTGCGCCGGCTGTGCAGGGCGTGAAGCGTCCGTTGCCAGCGGTGCGTCCCCGTGGCCGTGTTAGAAAGAGCCTGTCTTCGGGGCCACCCCTGCGAGGCTGGGGGCCGCCAGGCGCCCCTCGGCCTGGGGGCTCATCACGTCTCGGCTTCGGTTTGCTCCCATCCACACCCCTGTCTGATGCTTGACCCATAACAAGGTCCGTAGGCAGGTAGTGATCCATTTGCAGATGTGGCCGTGACCGTTTTCTGCATAGCACGGTCGACCCGCAGGTGCCTCTTCCGCCCTTGCCCCGCCCGCCCCCGGGTCGTGTGT
>NW_024348562.1:0-602 GCF_902729225.1 Pteropus medius | reverse complement strand
CCCATCTGTTGGCAGCCTGGTCAGCCTCTGAGTCCTTCACCCCATGGCCGCTGCTTCCATACTTAAAAAGGTCTGTGACTCTCTGAGCGTTCTCTCTGGCATTGCTGGAATGGAGGAGGGAGATAGGAGATGAATCATGGATGATGAGCAACAGACCCACCCTCACATCTCTCTCCTTTCCAAGGAACTAATGACTCTGAGAGGAGCAAGGATGAAGGCACTAAAACCCTGATCGTGTGTGGGTACAGCCCGCCCAGCGTTGGGTGATCCCTCTCATGCTGTGTGGACAGCACCCACAGGAGATGGAATCATCCGGCCCACTAGCCTTCGTCTGGCTCTATCACCTCTCAGACCCCACAATGGACACAGAACTGCAGGATGGACAAGAAGATGAGGGACCACAGTCTCCAGAGGACACCTCTCTGGCCCTGGGCCCCTACTGCCTCTCCAGGTCAGCCCAGCTCTGCTCCCCCATCCCTGCATCTCAGGAGCCCTTGTTACCTGATCACTCTGGCAGCCCAGGCGCCCCCAGGTCCCCTTCGTGCAGCGTCATAGTTCCCCCGGGCGTGGAAGTATTTGTCTGCACCCTTGTAATTGGCTTC
>NW_024348561.1:0-1212 GCF_902729225.1 Pteropus medius | reverse complement strand
TTCATTACTGACAATTATTTATTGAATTTCTATGTGCCTGAGTCTGTGTTATATGCAAGAGTATAAAAATAACTAATGTGGTCTTTGTCCTGCAGAAACTCAGTCTCCTTAAACAAACATGGAAACAGTATTATAATATATAAATGCTATCTTAGAAATTTGAACTGTAAGTGCAATGCAGTGTAGCAATAAAGAGCACTCATCCTGAATCCAGACCTCCAGGGTTCAAATTCTTTGGCTTCTGCATTTAATAATTGTGTAATCTTGAATGATTTATATAACCTCTCTGTGCCTCAGTTTCCCAAATTATAAAATGGAAATATAGGATTTTTTCATGGAGTTATTCCAAGGATTAAATGAATTGAATTCATAAAATATGTAAAACAACTCCAAGCACACTGAAAAGGTTGTATTATCAACGCCCTCTTCACTATAATCATCATCATCATCATCATCATCATCACTGTGGAAACGTGAAATTAGAAGGAGCTATTGTTATCCAGGAAAAACAAAACAAAACAAAACAAGAAAAGGGTTTCCACAAACTAAATGGACTTAAAGTGATCTTCCAGGGAGATAAATGGGAAAATGTATGTCAGACAGAAAGGCCTACGTGTCCAAAAGTGAGAAATCAAAATGAGCTCTGCTGTATTGTTGGGTATGTGCATGGTGAGAGACCGATGAGGTAAGATAGAACAAAATTGTGAGAGACCACATGGGTCATGGTGTCTTTCAAGCAGGTGAATAACATCATAAAGTTTATATTTTTAGGATGATTACTCTAGTGGCTCCACAGAGAGCCATAAAATCTCAGTGACTTCCAACAACAAAGGGATATTTCTCTCCATATTACACGTTGGTTGTGGGTCGGCTGCAGTTGGGTTCCATGTCCTCCTTATTCTGACAGCCACGCCAAATGAATGTCCTTCATTTGAGACATTTTTCTTCTCTTGGTAGAGGGGAAAAGAAGAGTATAAACACATGATAGCTCTTCAAAGTTTCAACTTCACAGGGGCGTGTCATTTCTGCATATATTTTATTGGCCAAAGCAAATTATTTGGCTACATCTAATGTTAATGAGATAAGGAAGTATAATATCCCCAAAGGAAGGACTACCACAGATCAGCTGGCAAAAACCTAACCTCAGTGGGTTGAGGAGCTATACTTCTCCCAAAGGGAGGGACAAATAATATTTGGAAAAATAATACTCTA
>NW_024348560.1:0-5341 GCF_902729225.1 Pteropus medius | reverse complement strand
CCGTCTGCTGGTCTGCTTCTCTGTTCCCTGGACATTCAGCTCTCTTGGCCTCAGCACTCTTCATAGGCTTTAGCAAAATCTCCGCACTGAAAACTTCTCCCTTGGGAGCAGTTACCAAAATGTACAAACGGAGTTCTTGTGTTTCAACAGGTTAACTGAACAGTGGTCAGCGATGCTGGCTTTAAGATCTGATCACTCAGAGAGATTCGCAAGGGAACTCGGTCTCAGGTGGGATATTCTTGCTATTTTTCCATTTCTGGATAAAACCTGGGCCATGGCACTTAAACTGCTACTTTTGGAAAAGGCCAATTCCCTGATATGGGCTATTTGCTTGTAGAAAACAGGACTGTGGGTAGTAACAATCCTCAAGCCACATGACCTTGAAAGTCTCTGATACAGAACAACGATATTGTTATCATTCAAATGTGACGCCTGTTGGTACTGCCCAGAGATACGGCATGGAGTTTTACAGAATGGGTAGGGACTAATGAAGCACATGGATTGGTGTCCTATAGAGTGAACCTGTCGAATTTCAATTCATATTTGTGATGCAATATAACTTACTTACATGTGGCAATCGGACCGCTGCCTTAAGTGCACGTCTCTATAGAAGAAGCGATTCAGTCATGAGATAATTTTCGAAAAGAATAGATACAACTTCAACACGCAAAAGAAGACCTTATATACTCCTGTAAGAATGAGGCATGAAATAACAAATAAGTCTATGCATTCAGTGCAAACATAGTCATGAACGCCAACAGAAGTTTGCCATGAGTGAGCAGATTACTCAGTACACGGAAGAGAACACGTTTGGGAATAACCATGATAGCGGTCTTTCCCTCTGATATATGAACATCTAGGCTATCGATTTAACAACTAAAACAGGGATTGACACTCTGTCAATGGAAAAGAATAGATCAGGAAACAGACCCATATTCATGAGAAAAGGAAAAAAAGAATAATCTTGGCATTTCAAGTCAGACGATGCCCTCAGAGCAATCTCTTGTGATTACTACTGGAAGCAATTGTGTGTGTTGGGGAGGAGCCAGGAGAAAGACGCCCCTGTGTCGACTGGATTAAGTGGGTCACATCATCCTTCTCAGGCTTTCGCGCTTGAGCTCTCTTCCGGGCACGTCTGTGTCGTCGAACGATCGTGTATAGAGGACGTTCCGATTTCATTCCCAACAAGCACTCACCTAGCCCCAAGAGGGACGATAAACACATAAAAGACATAAAATCTAAACAAACCCACAAACGACCCCCCAACCCATAACATATCTAAGCTGAAGGATTCATGGCAAGTGCAGAAAATGTAAACCATTATGAGGAAATCATGCCAACTAACAGATGGACAAGAAAATTCCCGTTGAAATTATCCATATTTTTAGCCTGCTTGATAATAATTTATTGAGGAAAAAGGTTTCTTTGAATGTGAAATCATCGGGTAAACGATCGAGAAAACAATGACATTGACACACGCTCCGATTCCTTGGTGATTATAAAGAGGATATCATCCGTTGATGACCATGGAGAAATCGTGAGACTCTTTCATCTTTAACTCCAATGTCATAATCAAGTAATGGAAGACAAATTAAAATTGGAATAAAGTTTGACCAACATCGCTATTGTGTAAGGAGAAAAAGCCCCCAATTTTGGATACCTTCTTGATGATATTAGATTATGAAGACCATAACACTAAGTGTATTTTATAATCGTTGATTAGGAACGAGGTACAAAGGATGACACTGTTACCGGAGAGCGGGATCCTCTTCCGGCACGTCATCCCTTTCTTGATGTTTCAGACCACAGTCCAGCAAACGTAACATACCTCTGTTAGCCACACCGCCCATGAGTGGGGAAAACTGTCTCGTCTCATCTGATCTTCAGAAACCCCTAAGAGTTGTGCTGCTCTTGTGTTCCCTGCTTTGTAAATAGGACCAGAGTTGATGGCATTTGCCCGAAATCCCACAGGAATGTGACGGGAAATCGGATCACCTGTCCCTTTTGCCCTTCTCCCTAATGCCTTCTGTAAGCGTTTTATTTTTACAAATTTGGACAAATGACAGTCTTAAACCTGACATTACACATCAGGGTTGGAGTTGCTCAGCTCAATCGGTTTGTTGATGGCAGAAGAAAATGAATGCCACATTGTCTTGGTGTATGTGCATGTTTTCTATCCGAGACCACTGAGCAGCTTCGGTTCCTGCAGGAGCGGCAAATGATCTAGAAGGGAACGCAAGTAGAGAGAGGAGCAGTTCCCTCCCTCCCCCTCCCACTATTTGCCTGAGTCCCAAAGCCTGATTGGTCAGGCAGCTAGACGTGTCATCACGCCTCACAATGACCTTCAGAGCCGAGTCATCACAACTGTTGATATGAGCCAAGGCCTGGCAACAAGCACTTGGGTTACTTTGTCATCAGGCCTGAGAATAGTAAGGGAGATGCTGCTGGAGAGAAAGTAGATATTACCAATATGTGGGGACCGTCTGCTGGTCTACTTCTCTGTTCCCTGGACATTCAGCTCTGTTGGCCTCAGCACTGTTCATAGGCTTTAGCAAAATCTCCGCACTGAAAACTTCTCCCGTGGGAGCAGTTACCAAAATGTCCTAACGGTGTTCTTGTGTTTCAACAGGTTTCCTGGGCAGTGGTCAGCGATGCTGGCTTTCAGATCTGATCACTCAGAGAGATTCGCAATGGAACTCGGTCTCAGGTGGGATTTTATTTCTCTTTCTCCATGTCTAGATAAAACCTGGGCCATGGCACTTAAACTGCTACTTCTTCAAAAGGCCAATTCCCTGATATGGGTTCTTTGCTTGTAGAAAACAGGACTGTGGGTAGTAACAATCCTCAAGCCACATGACCTTGAAAGTCTCTGGTACAAAACAACGATATTGTTATCATTCAAATGTGACGCCTGTTGGTATTGCCCAGAGATACGGCATGGAGTTTTACAGAATGGGTGGGGACTAATGGAAGCGCATTACTTGGTGTCCTGTAGAGTGAACCTATCGAATTACATTTCATATTTCTGATGCAATAAAACTTACTTACAGGTGGCAATCGGACCGCTGCCTTAAGTGCACGTCTCTATAGAAGAAGCAAGTCAGTCATGAGATAATTTGCCAAAAGAATAGATACAACTTCAACACGCAAAAGAAGACATTATATACTCCTGTAAGAATGAAGTACGAAATAACAAATAAGACTATGCATTCAGTGCAAACATAGTCATGAATGCCAACTGAAGTTTGCCATGAGTGAGCAGATTATTCAGTACACAGAAGAGAACACGTTTGGGAATAACCATGATAGCGGTCTTTCCCTACGATATATGAACATCTAGGCTATCGATTTAACAACTAAAATAGGGATTGACACTCTGTCAATGGAAAGAATAGATCAGGAAACAGACCCATGTTCATGACAAAAGGAAAAAAGAATAATCTTGGCATTTCAAGTCAGACGATGCCCTCAGAGCAATTTCTTGTGATTACTAGTGGAAGCAATGGTTTGTGTTGGGGAGGAGCCAGGAAAAAGTCGCCCCTGTGTTGACTGGAATAAGTCGGTCACATCATCCTTCTCAGGCTTTCGTACTTGAGCTCTCTTCCGGGCACGTCTGTGTCGTCGACCAATCGTGGATAGGGGACGTTCCGATGTCATTCCCAACAAGCCCTCATCTAGCCCCAAGAAGGCCGATAAACACATAAAAGGCTTAAAATCTAAACACACCCACAAACAAGCCCCAACCTATAACATATCTAAGCTGAAGGATTCATGGCAAGTGCAGAAAATGTAAACCATTATGAGGAACTCATGCCAACTAACAGATGGAGAAGAAAATTCCGTTAAAATTATCCATATTTTTAGCCTGCTTGATAATAATTTATTGAGGAAAAAGGTTTCTTTGGATGCAAAATCATTTGGTAAACGATCGTAGGAAACAATGACATTGACACACGCTCCGATTACTTGGTGATTATAAAGAGGACATCATCCGTTGATTACCATGGGAAATCGTGAGACTCTTTCATCTTTAACTCCAATGACAAAATCAAGGAATGGAAGACAAATTAAAATTGGAATAAACTTTTCACAAACATCGCTATTGTGTAAGTATAAAAAGCACCGAAGTTTGGATGCCTTCCAGATGATATTAGATTATGAAGACCATGACACTAAGTGTATTTTATAATCGTTGATTTGGAACGAGGTAGAAAGGAGACACTGTTACCGGAAAGCGGGATCCTCTCCCGGCACATAATCCCATTCTTGATGGCTGGAAGAATGGATAGAGCGAGATCACGAAATACTGTTGAGAAGACAAGTTTCGTTAGAAGGGAACGTACACTTGCAGACGTGGAAGCGGACCTGAGCAAGAGAGGCGTGCCTCAAAAAGCCTGGCGAACAAGCTTTCGGGGTTTTGTTCCCTATTTGCTCTAGGTGGGCACTTTTTGAGAGCACTGAGCATTCTTGATTTTCAATTAAGCCTGGCAGGCTCCGTGATTCATCGTTTGCTTTCTGCGCATGTTCCTTCCCAGAATTCAGCCTGCTTTAGTGGACTTAATGAACTTCTGGGCATACGCGTCGCCTTATGATCATGGTATAATGGGGTTCATGTGAGTTGAAGGTTGTTGAGGTCTTCATTACACGGTGCGATTGACTGGCTAAAACCCCTACCCAATTTTCTGTCTTCTTGTTTACTGCTATGCGTTACCTTTAGCCCCAAAATGCCTTCTCGCTTGCTTAATAGTGGGCGGGCATGGGCAGACCCTTCTTCCAACAGGACGACCTCGGTGTCTTTGCAGGCAGACCCTAGAGCCCCGATAAATCTTTCCTGCTTAACTCTTTTCTAAGAGCCATGAACCCGCTTCTTCTGAGTAGCGATTTTGAGGGATGGGAAGTCTGTTCTTCTGTATCTGCTTCCTGCTGAGAAGGGTCATCGTCCCTGTCTATTGAGGTTTCACGCAGCTGTATCCCTTTTTGCCTCACTCATGCCGGGTATCTTGGGTTTCTGCTGAAGTGCTGCCCCAGTCACTTGAGAGGGAAAAGAAGATACAATGTTGTTATCTAAATCATCTAGGAATGACTTTCTACTATTGTTTTCCCAAAGAAATGAGGAAAGAAGAATAGGCTGGGTTGATATATTTCTGAAAGAATAAAAAAATCTTTGGCCTGAATTCTTCTCCGTTCTCAGACCCTAAGGACCCTGCTTTGACTAGGGCCATTCCCTCATGGTGGTCCGATGATCGTTATCTAAAGCCAGAGGGGATGAGTGAACAGTTTCAGGGTCATTATGTGGATTTGGGGGATAGGGCCTTTGTCCCACAGAAAGGAGGGAAGAAAA
>NW_024348559.1:0-1131 GCF_902729225.1 Pteropus medius | reverse complement strand
GAGGAAGAGCAAGGCTGCAGAGGCTCTCCTGAAGGAGAGGAGGGTCCTGGTCTTATTTAGGGGATCCCCAGCCCAGGATCCCAGCCCAGGGAAGAGGAGATTTCAGTAACTCTGACTGCAAAATCCAGATGCCCCTTTGAATGACCCACGCACAGGCTTTCTGACATGCGGACACTCACCGGGGACACCAGTGGTGGGTCAGAGGCTTGCGTGAGATTCAATCTGAGAAAGTCTGCATTACCTGGTGCCAGAACCAGGGCTGGAAAGGGCGGCCACCGTTATGCCTTAGTCCAGCCCCACTACCAGGCAATTTGCAGACCACGCCAGCTTGACTGTGCAAACCCGTCCCACAGAACCATTAGAAAGGGCTGGACAAAAGGGATCAGCCCACCCCACCCAACCAGCAGATTGCCCAGGGCATTTGTTGCTGGCTGGCTGCCACGCCTGCTCTGATTCAGAACCAAGCATTGGGGGAGGGAGACTGCTCTGTGAGCTGCATTTCCAAGATAGAGTCAAGCAGATCACTGCTGCCAACATGAACCTGGGCAGATCTTAGGGATCTTTGGGCCAGTCCCAGACAGCAGCTAGTCTTGCTGTGATCTGGGACTTCTGTGGGAATGCGTGAATAGTTACCAAAGTTGCAGCAAGACTGAAGCTGTATTGATCTGACTGCCATTGTCTCTCTGAGACCCCTCCCCATCCTACCCACAAATTGCCCCAGGTGACCCACTGACAATGAACTGCCAAGCCCTGCCCCTCCCCTCCCCTGATCTCCCAATCCACACAGGCAACAAACTTTGGCTGGCACAGGGAGGGTACTGCATGGAAATCAGTGGCAGACAGACCTTTGCTGTCTGCAAGAGTTGCAATATTTTGTCTGGGGAGAGCAGGGATCTGTGGGGCCGCCCCAGACAGCAGCTGGTCTCACTGTGATCTGTGACTACAGCGGAAACGCCCATGCACAGAGGTTGCAGCAAAACTGAGGCTGTAGTGGCCTGATGGCCCTTGTCTCCCTGAGATCCCATTTCACCCAAGCAACAAAGTTCCTGCAGCCCACAAAGTGCCTATTTAGCTCTGGGGTTGTGCAGTCTGTGCAGGCAACAGACCTTGGCTAGCACAGTGAGCACATTT
>NW_024348558.1:0-998 GCF_902729225.1 Pteropus medius | reverse complement strand
AGGGTCTCAGGTGCTGGTGGGGGCACCGACAGAGAGGCTCCACCTTGAAGCTGTGGGAACTGCCAGAAGATCCAGTAGCAGCTCACTATGGCTAGAGGAAAGCTGGCAGAAACGGAAACGGGATGAGGGTTCCTTTTCCTCTCCTACCTTCCACCTCAGCCAGTGCCTCATGTTGGAAGATCCTAATCAGTCAGCTGGTAAAGGAGTCTAGGAAACAGCCTGCTGGGTCTTACAGCCCACCGCAGTCCACAGCAGAGCACTGATAGGTGGGAATGAGGGCGGAGAACAAGCAGGCAAATGACCAGTCTCTAGGTGTCTTAGTCTGTTTAGGCTGCTGTAACAAAAACACCATAGACAGTTTGGTTTAAACAACACATATTTATTTTTCACAGCTCGGGAGGCTGGGAACTCCAGGATCAAGCCACCAGCAGATACAGCATCTGGTGGGGGGCCATCCTCCTGCTGTGTCGTCAGGAGCTCCTCTGGTGTCCCCTTTATCAGGGCACTAATCCCATTCATGACAGAAGCACCCTTATTACCTAATCACCTCCCAAAGGCCCCACCTCCTAATACAATCGCATTGAGTGTTAGAATTTCAACAAAAAAAATTGGGGGGACACAAACATTCAGCGCATAACAGGAAACTTTTCTGTATTGTTCCAATGTTAGTATACGTCTGCCGAAGCAAGCACACATTAGAAACTTTTTAGAGCTGCATAGACTTTCTAAATGATCTTGTTTCTTCTTCGGAGAATTCAGAGCCACACAAGGCATCGCACACCTGATGAAACAGATGTACAGAAATCACATTCGTATTCTACTCGTGCAGAGAGTTTAATATTACAGATTTGAAAATTCCAACCATGATTGCAGTTACTCTCTCCCTGCGACACGTCTTTATCACATATGCACCAGACTCTTTGATGTTCAGCAACTGATTTAAACTGTACACAAATCTTGACCATAAAACAGTCAGTGACCTTGGAATAAGAAGGTAA
>NW_024348557.1:0-1808 GCF_902729225.1 Pteropus medius | reverse complement strand
AACACTCTAATTGTTAATGACAATACCACAATCAAATTATTGTGGAAATTAAATAAATTACACCTACTGCGCCTACTGCTGCTGCCTTGGTCTCATCTAAGTCACCACAATTGTTTTATATAACAGGTTGACTCAAATATAAAAGGTATACAGAAAAACCACAATTCTCGAACTTCAGTTTTTTTATGAAAATTCCTTAGAAATGTGGATAATGATGTTGACTTATGATACTCACATCTATGAATTCTGATTCAGTAGAAACAGAAGAGGTACCAGTAACATCAATTTCTAACAACCACATTACATCTATGAACCATATTGTTAGGAACATAGAAAAGTCGATAATACAATATCATAGATTGATTTCATTAATAGGTATTGAAACTTGAACACTGCAAAGAGAGAATATATCTTATTATTTTATGAGTTCATGGAACACTTCAAAAACTGGCTTTTAAAAAATGGTACACAGACACAAAACACAGTTATTACTCAAGGTGAAGTTGTAAAAAGAAACAGATCCCCTGGTTGAAATTCTCCAGCTACATGAGACAGCAGAATTGTATTCAGTAGTTTTACATGCTTATATTGTTAAAGGAAAAGATGATATAAGACTTAATCTTAGCTAGTTAGAAAATCAAAGTAAAAAAAAACCTATAAAATGTGATAAATCTGTAAGTAAATATATAGATATATATTCATATGACACTACTTTATATACAGAAAGAGAGAGAGAGGAACAGAAGAAAAAGGAAGAAGGGAGGAAAGAAATTCTTGTATTCATAGAATCCTCATCTTAGTAATTTATAAAGACTAGAAAAACATTTTAATAACAGAAACAAGAAAATAAATAGTCCAAAATATTTCAAATTTTGGACATATCTAATCATCTCAGTAATTATTTGTAATGAGGACTCTCAATATTTAATTTTTCAGAAGAAACTGATGTATCCCAAGCATATTCTTGGTAACGAGCATCATGATTAAAACATCGGCAAAATTGTATGTTTAAAACTCTTAAATATTTTCAAAACTCCTAAGTAGATAGAGATAAAAGGAGTCAAATATTGTGGTGACTAAAAAAAATCTAACTATGGGTGGTGAAATCACAATGCAATAAATATAGATATAGCCAATGAAAAAAAATCACAAATAAAAATAATAATATATTGTATTTAAAAAAAAACTCTTATTTGCTCTCTCCACTCTTTCATGAACAGATAGTTGAATTAAGTAAAATACTTTAATACTTCCTGTTTATTAAGTATGTAATATGTTCTAAAATAGCTGTAAGGTGCCACCAATGGTTTCTAAAACAATCCTAATAACTTTTATTTCATTATTTCTATTTTATAGATGAGAAAAAATGGAGGTTAAAGTGATAATGTAGACTTTTTTTTACTAGAATGCACACCTATTTATATAGTCTACATTGTTATTTCATAGCCATCTTCTAATTCTCTATCCCAAGTTACTCTTCCGAAAGACTTGGGATTATTCACACTGGCCGAAACATGCAAACAACTGAAGTATCCTTCTACAGACGACTGAATAAAGATGTGGTACATATATGTACAATGGAATATTACTCAGCCATAAGAAAAGATGAAACACTTCCATTTGCGACAACATAGATTCTGAGATAATCATACTAAGTAAAATATGTCAGACAGAAAAAGTTGAGAACCATATGATTTCATTCATCTGTGGGGTATAAAACTAAAAGCAACAAACAGGATAAACAAATAAACAAAAACTCATAAGACACAGACAACAGTTTAGTGGTTACCAAAAGGAAAGGGGGGTGG
>NW_024348556.1:0-316 GCF_902729225.1 Pteropus medius | reverse complement strand
GAGGCGCCGGGAGGGCCGTGAATTTGCCGCAAGTGAGCCGTATCTCGGAAGTCTGCAGTTCCGGCTCAAAATGGACCTCACTAGAGAGCTTTTTGCCAGATCTACCATATACATATATATGCATATATATGTTCATCTATATGCATATTTATGTATATGGGGGATTTTCGAAGGAAACCCGGCTGGACCCCTGGTCTACCAGAGAAGGCAGGACGCTCCCAGCACCTCCACCTCCCCGGAGTGTGGACACCGGGCGTTCCAGAGCCACAATTCAGCAGGATCTCTTTTCATCCCAGAGGCCCCGGGGCTCCTACCT
>NW_024348554.1:0-482 GCF_902729225.1 Pteropus medius | reverse complement strand
TAAAGGAGTGGCCAGGACCCTGCAGTCCTGCCATACCCAGCAAGATGTGTAGCAGTGCTGAGACCCAAGGAGGACTGTCTCCTAACAGTTTCACAAGTGCTTTGCCCTCCAGCATATTGAAGTCTTTTCATTTGTTAAATCTGTTTGTCAGTCTTGAGATACAGAGACGATGAACATTTTCTTTCTGAACGAAGTAATTTTATGTACAGGACATATGAGCATGAACAATAAAAGATTATTGCAGAAGATTTTTTATTCTTTAAGTTATGGCAGCAGAGAAGATAAGGATATAAGATCATTTTAGACAAATTTTCATTACATTTTCTCCATTTTAACTTGTCATATATGAAAGATGACTTATCTTCTCATATATTTTATTTGTTATTCTCTAAAAATCAAAGACCAAAGATATTGAAGGAGTTTCTGCATAAGCGATAAATAACCCAAGGCAGGCATCTTAGAAGAGTAGGCTTTATTCTTAC
>NW_024348553.1:0-359 GCF_902729225.1 Pteropus medius | reverse complement strand
TGAATCTCTAACCAAACACAAGCCTTAACCAGTGGTTCTAAACAATGGCTGCAGTTAGAATCATCTGGAGAGCCTTTCGGCCATGTTAACGCTAACCCCCACCTCTTTCACCACCACCACCACCACCACCATCATCACCATCATCACCACCAAACATCCAACTCAACTGAAACCGGAATCTCTTGGGGTCAGACGAGGTGACCAGTCTTTTTTAAAAGCCACCCAGGTGATTCCACTTGCAGCCGGTAGTTGAGAACCATCCCTTTAGAAGTACAGGCATACCTTGTTTTATTGCACTTTACTGTGCTTTACAGGACTTTTTTTTTTTTCTCCAAATGGAAATCAAAAAGATTACAACC
>NW_024348552.1:0-548 GCF_902729225.1 Pteropus medius | reverse complement strand
CCAGCGGCCCCCCCAGCAGTCTGGCGTCTCGTTCCGACTTTCCCCTATTTCTCGGCTGGGAACAGTTGCTTGCCAGACCCGTACGCGTCCTTCGCCCCCTCAGAGTTTTACGGAGCGCCCTCTTCCCGCGGCTGGCTTCTCAGGAGGCAGAGTATCCTCACAGGGCGGGGAGATGTGTCCTCTGAGCTCCTGTCAGAGGTGACCGGTGGTCCACGGAGCCTGGGAGCCTGGGGCCAGGGCTCCCCCAGCCCTGCACGTGTGCCGCCAGGTCACTGGTCACGCCCACTCCGCCCTCCCCAGCCCCTGTGGCCTCTTCACCGCCCCCCCCACAGTCTCGTAAGGGGCCACTCCTCCTCTGGACCCTGAGCTTCCAGAGGCAGGGACCATGTCCTGCCCAGGACCTGGCATACGAGTGACCAGAGCAGAGGCGTCAGGGCCAGAGTGGTCATGAGCACCGACATGGCCTCCATAGGGTGGGACAGGAGCTAAACTCCCCGCTGTCAGCTCAGGATAAGCTTCGGGAGGTGAGATGGGGCCGGGCCGGGGTG
>NW_024348551.1:0-2066 GCF_902729225.1 Pteropus medius | reverse complement strand
TCCCTCCAAGGCCGCAGAGGCAACCAGGTGAGCCTAGAGGAAAGAAAATGTGACCCAAATGTCCAACTCCCCCTACCCAAAAGAAAGCAGTTCCACCCCACGTGCAGCAAGCCGGGTCCTGCAGGTCACTGGAGCACTACAGTGGTTGGAACTATAGGTGACCAATTAAGAGGTTCTGTTTCAAGACTGACAGATGCCTGGCACAGGGTGACACGTGGCCCAAGGACCAGCTGACAAAACACCAGAAAAGCTCTAGAAAATAACATTCACTTTAAAACAAATGAGAAAGGGACAGCCATACCGAATCTCCAAAATCAAAACCAGACAGGCCCGAGGCTTTGATCACCAACACTAAGAGTACATTTTCTAACGTCTAATGACAATTAGGGGTGGTTTTCTTCTCCACCCCACCTGGCCCAGCAGGTCCTTGGGGAGGGCGCCACAGGGATGCAGGCCCCAAGCCGTCTACTAGGCAGAACTGAATGAACTCTGACAGTTTCTACTTACACGTGCACAAAGGCAGGGCTGAAAGAGCAGCTTCAAAGTTGGCTGGGTGACTCCCAAGGGTGCAAAGTCCACCAAACACCTGTGGGGAAATTTTGTAAATTTCCCAGGAGCCCACTGGAACTGGTTATGTCCCCTCCAGGTCGTTGCCGCTTGGGAGTTTCCATTTTGCAAAGAAATAAAGGCGCCCCGGGCGCCCTGAGCAGTTCAGGCGCTAGGCCCGCAACTCCAGGGAGGGCCAGGAGAATGGTCAGTCGCTAGACCGCTCCGACGGGGAGGAACCAGCCCCTCGCAGTGTCCGGGAGAAAACGCACCCAGGCTACGGCTGCGCCTTGCCGGGACCATCGCGGATCTTAGAGAGACATTAATGACCGTTTGGGGTTAGTTAAAACCCACGCAAGCACCTCCCTGGCCTCTTAAATCTTCCCAAACTTCAGCTTAGACTGGAGGCAAGCAGTGGCAGCGATCATAAAAGTCATCTTAAGAGGCAAGTTGGAATAAAACCCAATATGCACTACTTAGCAAGTCCGCGGTTAGGGGGGCGGTGGCAGAGGGCAGATCTGTGGGATCCGCACGCGCGGGGTTGGGAGGCAGGGCCGCCCCGACGGTCCCTGGGTCCCCGCGCCCACCTGGCAGCCTCTGGGCCCCTCATCTGACGCCGACGATCACACCCCTCAGCTCTGTCCAATTAGGAAAATGACCGCGAGGAGACGTTGAGAGTGGGCGACGGGGAAAGGGGGGCAGACTCAGCGAGGCTGAGGACAGGCCGTGGGGACCCAGCCAGCCGGCGAACGTCTTCAACAGGTCCCCGGCCGCGGCGCCCCGACGCCGACCCGGCGGGGGTCCCGCGACGCACGGCCTCCCGCCGGCCTCGGGGACGCCCCCCTGCGCCCCCGCGGCGGCGCGCTCCGCCCTCCCCCACCCCGGGTGGCGCGGACGCGCGGCCACCCCACCCGCCCGGAGAATAAAGCTTAGGCAGCCGGAAGAGGGGGCGAAACGAGTCCTGGCGGGCGGAGGCGCCGCCCCGCGCGCCGGGAGGCGACTCCGCACGCAGGGGTCATTCTAGAGTCTCCCCGCCGCCCGCCTGGCCGGGTTCGCGCCGTCTCGGTGTTGCCGCCGCCGCCGCCGCCGCGCCGTTGCCGCCGCCGCCGCCGCCGCCGCGTCACAAGCCGCCAAGGCGTTTTCCTTTCATTTCTTGCTGCTCTCCCTCTTCCTTCCCGGTCTCATTCAGTGCGTTTCCTCACTCCTCCCTCTTCCTCTCCCTCCTCCCACCCTCTACCCCCAGACGCCATCGCTCCGTCTTTCCCCCCCGCTCTCCCTCTCTCCCTCCAGCTCGCCGGCATGAGGGAATGTGGAAGTGAAAGGGAAAGACGACATGTTTGCAGCGCGGCGCGGGCCTGCGCGCGGCCGTCCCCGGGGAGAGGCGGGGGGCGGGCCGGCCGCGGCCGCAGCGACCCACCCCCGCGCCCCCCGCACCCCCGCCGCCGCCGCCGCCCGCCCGCCCGTCCGCCCGGGGCTGCGGGCCCGGGCCGCGCGGGACACTCACCCTGGGTCCGGGCGCG
>NW_024348550.1:0-652 GCF_902729225.1 Pteropus medius | reverse complement strand
ACCATAACACTAACCCGAACCTTAATTCTATACCTAAACCTAACCCTAACCCTAACTCTAAGCTTAACCCTATCATAACCCTATACCTAGCCTAATCACTAACCATAAAGCTAACAATAAAAAAAACCTCACACAAACCTCACCCTCACCCTAAACTTAACACTAACTCTAACCCTAACACTAACCCTAAACCTACCCTAACACTAACCTTAACTCTATACCTAACCCCAAAACTAACCTTATACCTAAAACAAAGCCTCACAGTAATCCTCACACTCACCCTGACACTAACTCCAACCGTAAATCTAACCCTTACCCTAACCCAAACCGTAACCATAACCCTATCTCTAAAACTAAACCGAACCCTAAACCTAACCCTAAAACTATGCTTAACCATAACACGAAAGTAAAGCAAACTCGCACCCTCACCCTCACCCTCAATGGCACCCACACCCTCATGCTAAACGATAACCTAATCTTAATCCTAACCCTAATGCTAACACTACCCTATAACCTAACCTAAACCGTAACCCTAACCCTAACCATAATGCTAAACTCTAATCCTAACCGTAAACCTAATCTTAATACTAACCCAAACCTTACCCTATACCTAACCTTAACACTACTCCTAACTCTAAACCAAACCTTCACA
>NW_024348549.1:0-798 GCF_902729225.1 Pteropus medius | reverse complement strand
AGCGGGGTCTCCAAACAAAATGGTCAAATCTCCAGTTCATTTTCTCTTAAAAGCAATCATTGAACCAATTTGTAAATGCAAATACAGTTTGCTCAAAAGGTGGGCTTTGGGCGTTTGCGTCTTTTTCCACTAGAATTCTACCCGTGGGTACTGGTCAATGCACTGGAGCAGGGCGGCTGCCCTGACTTCTTTTCCCAGGCCCTGGCTCAGCCAATGTGTCCTGGAAGCCACCACTTAACTGTAAAGTTACCATGTGCCTGATGCCAGGCTAAGGAAGTTACATACAATGTCTAAATCGCCTTTACAAGCATCCTGTAGGAAAGTTACGGTGCCCCACATTTTACCTTGGATTCGACCTAGAACTGCATCATTACCATTTGCCACCAGAAGCTCCTGTGCCTTCTCACTTGGGAGTCACATGTGCAGGGCAGTGCAGATCAGGTGCTGCGGGACAGTCCTTTCGCTAGACTGACCATGAGCCCAGGAATTTCCATGGCGACTGCTGGAGAATCCCTGGGCCATCTAGATGAGATGGGGCAGAGATCCCAATGTATACATTTTCCACAAATTCAGGCCTCTTTTTGAGGCACTTAGGTGGCTAACAGTGTAAATTTTCTATCTGAAACTAAAAAGCTTAAGTTATCCCTAGACTGTACCTCAGTAAATTGTTGTTAGAATGTGACATTGGTGAAGGTCATGTTGAACGAGAGAGTCCCTAGCTCAGTATAAACTTGCGTCAGGATAATGCATGTTTTCCAGCCAGTATCCATCAGAATTAATAATATCGGCAATGAGCAA
>NW_024348548.1:0-506 GCF_902729225.1 Pteropus medius | reverse complement strand
CATTGGAAACACCCCATAAGACAGGATGGCCATGTTAACATAGAAATAAGAAAAAGCAAATGATGGCTTATCATGATGTTACTATAAGAATGGATACTTGGGGAATATGTGTGTGTCTATGTATCTGAATACACATGAGGAAGTCAGAAAGTTTATATGCACCACATTGTTAATCATTCTTAACTCTGGTTGGTTGGACAACTGGTGACCTTAACTTTCTCCTTATTGCTTATTAAAACAGTGAACATGTATTATATTTTGAAATATGTTCTAAAGAAAAACAAGCTTGAAAAATCAGAATAAAGGGCAGTTAGTTACAATGTTCATTAAGAACGCATTTTCTTTACCGATTTAAATGTTAAGGTAGCCATGCAATCTTAATTAATTTCTAGAACCTACAGAATTTGCCTTGATAAGATTCCTCCCATTCACACACACACTGTTCTAGAAAGGCTTACTAACCTTAGACTTTTTTTTCCTTTAACTCTTAAAGAAGTATACATCTA
>NW_024348547.1:0-874 GCF_902729225.1 Pteropus medius | reverse complement strand
TCACATTCCAAACACACCACCCAGAGTCTAAAAGCATTCCATAGTTTTAATCCTGAATTTTTATTTTGAAACCTAATTGCCCCAAGAAATTGCTAACAGTTCACCTCTGGGGAGTAGAAATGAGGGATTAGAGTGGGTGAAGTAAGCCTTTCCTTTTCATTTTACTCTGTTTTGTATTATTTTGATTCCTCCTCTGAGCATGTATTATATTTATAAGAATTCATAAAAAGACATATTGCTCTTCATTGGTACGGCTGTGCTTTAAAATCAAAGTTTTAAAGTTTAATGGAAATAAAAAATCCTTTGCCATTCACGGGTTTTAGAACCTTATTTATCTAATGCCCTGGCTGTTGCGGATCTTTCCAATTCATGTTGGAATCAAGCCTGGGTTTCCTGATTTCCCCACCTCCAGCTCTCAGCCTCGGCAGCCAAAGCCAACCCAGCCCCTTCCTGTGGTTTCCGGCTCAACCCCACTGGCGGAGAGAGAGTGGGGAGTGAGGAGAAGGGAGGAAGGAGGGAATAGGGGAGATGAGGGGGAAGGCAAGGAGGAGGATGACCCATTCAGGGGAAGCCAGGCCTTGGGCTCTTCTAGCAGGACCCCATGCTTTGTGAAAACAGGGTTAGGTTATAGTCCAGGCCTCTAAAACCTAATGATGGAGGCCTAGGGAAGTTGAAAAACATAGGAGATCAGGATCTGGTGGGAAGGCAGGCACAGAAAAAGGGAAGAGAGGTCTGGATCACCCTTGCCGGAGATACAGGGGGCACCAGCTACAGCAGCAGTGATGGAACCCTACATCTCTGGCCTGAGCTCCCCCCAGCCACATCGTCTCTGCTTCCCTTCCAGGCTCCAGAGGATGCTGAGGGGCAGGAGTCT
>NW_024348546.1:0-1216 GCF_902729225.1 Pteropus medius | reverse complement strand
TTGGGACAGAAAATGGGTCTAATTCCTCTCTGTATCCTTCTGCAGACTTCAGGGCCCCCCACAGGCAGTGTGCCCAGCGATGCTTTGGACCTCCCTTTTATCGTCCCAGGTGCCCTTCCATCCTTGTGGAGGAGGAAGCCAAAATGGCATCCTTCGCCTTGTAGAAAGAGGTCAGGTTGGCAAAGTCAGACACCTGTTGGGCTATATGTGACTCTGTCTCTTACTAGATGTGTGATCATGTGCATGAGACTTAGTTTTCTGAATTTTATATATATATATGAATTTTAATATATATATGTGCCTATATATATTCATAAATACATAGGCACATATATATATGGTAGCTCTGGCATTAAGCACTCAGTTCACGTCCGTTTCGAGCCCAAAGTGTAGACTTTTGAGAAATTGCACACTTGCAGCAAATACACAGGCTTGTGAGGCCCTGGGGCTTTGTGGGCATTGTTCAGTCCTCTGCGGGTAGTGGGTCTATACTTTTGATAAGCTTTCAGGGTCCAATTCAGCTCCTTGAGGGAGAAAATGGGTATAATTCCTCTCTATATCCTTCTGCAGAGTTCAGGGCAGCCCACAGACAGAGTACCCAGGGATGCTTTGGCCCCTCCGTCCATGGCGGCCTTAACCCGCTGGGTAGAGGTCAGTTGCGGGGTTCTGCAGACAGCTGTGTGTCTGAAATCGGCCTCCGTACCATAGGAGCTTTGCGATCAGCTCTTTGAGCCTTTCATTTCTTCATTGTGAATGCGTCCATGGGGACCATTACGACCATCTCAGTCAGAAAGGTGAGGGAGAGGGAGGTGTCTGCTTCCGTCCTGAAGTCTGATTTCCACTGCGGAAAGCGGGAAGGAGCCGAGGCCTTAGGAAGGAGCCCTGGGGCCTCTGGGATGAAATGAGATCATGCTGATTTGTGGCTCTGGAAGACCCGGTGTCCCCACTGCGGGGAGGTGGAGGTGCTAAGAGCGGCCTGTCTTCTGTGGTAGACCAGGGGTCCACGCAGGTTTCCTTCGAAAATCCACCATATACATATATATGCATATAGATGAACACATATATGCATATATATGTATATGGTAGCTTTGGCAAAAAGCTCTCAGGTGACGTCCATTTTGAGCCAGAATCGCAGACTTCGGAGAAAAGGCTCACTTGCGGCAAATGCACAGCCCTCCCGGGGCCTTGGGGCTCTGTGGGCGATGCTCGGTCTTCT
>NW_024348545.1:0-25640 GCF_902729225.1 Pteropus medius | reverse complement strand
ATGTAAAACAGACGTGCTAACCACTACATTATGGAGCCATACCCTACAACCACTTTTAGAAGTTTGATATAGAGCTAAGCAGAAAGTTCAGGCTGATATTAGAGGGATAAATGGAATTAAAGGAGAGATTTTATTTCATTTAAGATATAACAATGTTTGTGTTAAGATAAAAATTAAAAAAAATAGAATACAGAGAAATAAATTAGTGATAGATAAATAAGATGAAATTACAAGAGGAAATACTTAGGCTGATTAGGAAAGATGAATTTGAACCATTATAAAAGTGAAGAGTTATTGTCTAAGATGAGTATATATGTTTTACTCACAGGAATCAGGAATATGGTTTGAGACGCAGGTAGTTTGGTAGATTTCCAAGTGAATAGGTAATTTTCTTCTATTGTTCTATTGTAATAAAGTAAAAATAAGATTGTTGGATATAATGATAAAGGGGGAACTCTGCTGAAAGTTTGAGGGAGAATGAATATATAAATAGCCATGTCAGACAAATGATTACTGACAAGTAATAGTTATGACCTGATTGTGGTTTGAGGTCAAAATTTTAAAGTGAATTTATCCACATAATTATATGTTTTCCTTTAATCATATTCTGCTAATTTTTGGATAAGCCGATAGAAATATGGCTTAACCCTAGTTAAATTTTTTTCCAAGTAAGTATTAGAAAAAGACAGAAAAGGAAAAAAAAAAAAAGGTTGAGAATGTGCAGTGATAATCACAATAGTGACTATATTGATGTATAATGGACTCCATGTTATATAAGGGCACAAAGGCATAAAGGATATAGACAATGATAGATTAGAAGTTCTCAACAAACTCAAGTAGAATAACTAGAGTAAGTAAATTGATAAGAGAGGGTATAGAATAAAATCACTAAGATTTTGGAGATAATACTATAAAATGCAACCCTGTTAAAGTGAATCCAGTCCTCACAACTAATCAGCCCAACGGTCATTTCATCCCATTAACATGCAAATAGCAACTATAACAGGAGAGCACACACAACACATACAAGAGACACACCTGGAACACCCAGCTCAGGTGACCTGTGAGACTGGGCCACTGAGACTCATAGGAAACCTCCTACATAAGGTCATGCTACTAAGACCAGGAGACATAGTAGCCCAACTTTATTGCTAATACATAGGAATGAATGCAGGGAGGCAGCCAGAATTGAGAGAAAAAGAAACATGTCCAAAGAAAAGAACAGAATAAAGCTCCAGGAAAAAAAGCTTTACAAATGGAGTCAAGAAAAGAGCAAAACAAAAAGGAGTCAAGAAATCTACCAAATGCAGAATTCAAAACATAAGTTATTAGGATGCTCAATGAACATAGGGGAAGAGCAGATGAACTTAATGAGAAGTTCAACAAAGAGATAGAAAACATAAAAAATGGAGATAGAAAACATAAAAAAGAACCCATCAGATCTGAAGAATACCAAAACTGTAATGAAAACTACATTAGAGGAAATCAACAGTAGATTACCCGATGCAGAGGATTAAATCAGCAATTTAGAATTAAGGTAGCAGAAAACACCTAATCAGAATAGCAAAGAGGTAAAAGAGTCAAAAAAAAAAAAATGAGGATAACTTACAAAGCCTCTGAGACAATATCAAGCATACCATAGGGGTATAAAAAGAGATGAGAACAAGCAAGAAATTGAAAACCTATTTCAAAAAATAATGACATAAAGCTTCCCTAACCTGGCAAAGGAAATAGACATAGATGCCCACAAGCACAAGATGAACCTAAATGGGCTCACACCAAGACACATAATAATTAAAATGTTAAAGGTTAAAGGCAAAGAGAGAATTTTATTTTATTTTATTTTATTATTAATTTATTGGGATAACATTGGTTAATACAAATATATAATTTTCAGATGTACATTACAATTTGACATCTATGTATTCTATTGTGTGATTACCACCCAAAGTCCGGTTTCCTTCAGTTACCATATATTCGATCCCCTTTACCCACTTCACCCTCCCCTGATCCCTTTATAATTGACCCCCTTTACCCTGTCTACCTCTTCGCTCCTCCACCACCCCCTACCCTCTCGTAACCACTAGTACATTGTCCATGTCCCTGGATTTCTGTTTGTCTTGTTCATTTATTGCTTTTAGGTTTATATCTCACATATAAGTGATATCATGTGATTTTCAACTTTTTCTGTCTGGCTTATTTCATTTAGCATGATAATCTCAAGGTCGAGTAATATTCTATTGTATATATATACCACAGCTTCTTTAGCCAATCATCTATCATGGGACACTTCAGTTGCTTCCTTGCCATGGCCACTGTGAATAGTGTTGTTATGAACATTGGTGTTCAAATATCTTTTCGGATATGAGTTTTCAAGTCTTTGGAGTAAATATCCAGTAGAGGGATTGCTGGATCATATGGTAGATCAATTCTTAGCTTTTGAGGAACTGCTCTACAGTTTTCTATAGTGGCTGTACAAATTTGCAGTCCCACCAGCAGTGTATGAGGGTTCCTTTTTCTCCACATCCTCTCCGACATTTGTTATTACTTGTCCTGTTGATTATAGCTATTCTAACAGGTGGGAGATGGTATCTCATTGTGGTTTTTACTTGCGTTTCCTTAATAGCTAGTGATGTTGAGCATCTTTTCATATATTTGTCAGCCATTCATATTTCCTCTAGGGAGAAGTGTCTGTTTAGGTCCTCTGCCCACTTTTTGAGTGGATCGTTTCTTTTTTTGTTGTTATTGAGTGGTATGAGTTCTTTGTATATTTTGAATATTAGGCCCTTATTGGAGGTGTTGCTTGCAAATGTATTTTCCCATTTGGATGGTTGTCTCTTTATCTTGTTGACAATTTCTTTTGCTGAGCAGAAGCTTTTTAGTTCCATGGAGTCCCATTCATTTATTTTTGTTTTTACTTCCCTTGCCTTTGAGGTCAAATTCATAAAACCATCTTTAAGTCCAAGGTCCTTGAGTTTCGTTCCTATGTTTTCTTCTACGCATTTTATTGTTTCAGGTCTTATATTCAGGTCCTTAACTCATTTTGAGTTAATTTTGGTGTGTGGTGATGTTAGACAACAGTCTAGTTTCATTCTTTTGCAGGTGGCCTTCCAATTTTCCCAGCACCATTTATTGAAGAGACTTTCTTTTATCCACTGTATGTTTTTGATTTTTTGTCAAAAATTATTTGCCCATATAAATATGGATTTACTTCTAGATTCTCGATTCTGTTCCACTGGTCCGTGTGTCTGTTTTGCTGCCAATACCATGCCATTTTGATTACTGTTGCTTTGTAGTATAATTTGAAGTCAGGCATAGTAATGCCTCCAGCCTCATTCTTTTTTCTCAGGATGGATTTGGCAATTCAGGGTCTTTGTGCTTCCATATAAATCTGATGATTTTTTTGTTCTATTTCTTTAAAAAATGCCGATGAGATTTTGATGGAGATTGCATTAAATCTATATAATGCCTTAGATAATATGGTCATTTTAACTATATTGATTCTTCCAATCCAAGAACGCGAAATATCTTTCCATTACTTTGTATCTTCTTCAATTTCTTTTAATAGGGTCTTGTAGTTTTCATTATAGAGGTCTTTCACATGTTTCATTACATTTATTCCTAGGTTTTTATTCTTTTTGTTGCAATTGCTAAAGGCATTATTTTTTCCACTTCTTTTTATGATGCTTCATTATTTGACTATAGGAACGCTATGAATTTTTAAATGTTGATTTTGTATCCAGAGACTTTATTATATTTGCTGATTGTTTCTAGTAGTGTTCTTGTGGAGTCTTTAGGATTTTCTATATAGAGAATCATGTCATACACAAATAGTGACAGTTTGACTTCTTCATTTCCTATTTGGATGATTTTTATATTTTTCTCTTGCCTGATTGCACTTGCTAGGATCTCCAATGTTAAGCTGAATTAGAGTGGTGATAGTGGACAACCTTGCCTTTTTCCTGATCTTAAGGGAAGGTTTTTAGTTTTTCACCATTAAGAATAATGTTGGCTGAGGTTTTGTCATATATAGCCTTTATTATGTTAAGGTATTTTTCTTCTATACCAATTTTGTAAAGTGTTTTGATCATAAATGGATGCTGTATCTTGTTGAAGGCTATTTCTACATCTATTGATATGATCATATGATCCTTACTTTTTAATTGGTTTATGTGGTGTATCACATTAATTGATTTGCATATGTTGAACCATCCTTGTGCCCCTGGGATGAAGCCCACTTGATTGTGGTGTATAATCTTTTTAATATGTTGCTATATACAGTTCGATAGTATCTTATTTAGGATTTTTGCATTTGTGTTCATGGGAGGTATTTGTCTGTAGTTTTATTTTTTGTGTTATCTTTACCAGGTTTTGGTATCAGAGTAATATTGACCTTATAAAATGAGTTGAGAAGTATTGCCTACTCTCAGATTTTTTGGAAGAATTTGAGGAGAATAGATATTAAATCTTCTTTGAATGTTTGGTAGAATTCACTGGGGAAGCCAGCTAATTCCGGACTTTTACTTTTTGGCAGGTTTTTGATGATTGTTTCAATTTCCATACTGCTGATTGATCTATTTCGATTTTCCAGATCTTCTTGATTCAGATAGGAAGATTGTATTTTTCTAAGTACTGGTCCATTAATTCTAGGTTATTAAATTTGGTGTCATATATTTTTTCACAGTATTCTTGTATGATCTTTGTATTTCTGCAGTGTCTGTCATAATTCCCCCTCTTTTACCCTTGAGTTTGTTTATTTGTTTCCTTTCTCTTCTTTCTTTAGTGAGTCTAGCCAGGGGGTTGCCAATTTTATTAACCTTCTCAAAGAACCAGCTCCTTGTTGTATTTATTTTTTCTATTTGTTTTTGTTTTTGTTTTCAATTTCATTTATTTCTCCTCTAATTTTGACGACTTCTTTCCTTCTGCTAACTTTAGACCTCATTTGTTCTTCCTTTTATAGTTTTCTAAGATGAAGCATTAGTTTGTTTATTTGGGCTCATTCTTGTATTTGGAGATAGGCCTGTAATGATATGAACTTTCCTCTTATGACCATTTTTGCTGTGTCCCAAAAGTTTTGATATGTTGTACTATCATTATCATTCATTTCTATGTATCTCATGAACTCACTTTTTATTTCTTCTCTAACTCAGTCATTCCACGTATTTGTGGTTCTTCCTGATTTCTTTTGGCAGTTGATCTCGAGTTTCAAAGCTTTATGATCAGAGACTATACGTATGATTTCAACCCTCTTTTATTTGTTGAGGCTATTTCTGTGTCCCAGTATGTGGTTGATTCTTGAGAATGTTCCATTTGCACTAGAGAAGAATGTATAAGCAGCTGTTTGGGGATGGAAGACTCTGTAAATGTCAAGTATGTCCAGCTGTTCTAATATGTCATTTAAGGATGTTATTTCCTTATTGATTTTCTGTTTGGATGATCTGTCCATATCCAACAGTGGAGTATTTAGGTTTCCTACTATGATGGTGTTTTGGTCTGTTTTTCTCTTTAGTTCTGTTAGTAATTGCTTTACATGTTTTGGGGCTCCCTGATTGGGAGCGTAGATATTAACAAGTGCTATGTCTTCTTGGTGTGTGATTCCCTTTATCATTATGTAGTGTCCCTCAGTATCTTTCTTTACCTTTTTTTATTTTGAAGTCTATTTCATCTGATATTAGTACCACTACTCCGCTTTTCTCTGAATGACATTAGCTTAAAATATCTTTTTCACTCTTTCACTTTCAGTCTATGTTTGTCTTTGGAGCTGAGATGTTTCTCCTGGAGGCAGTATATCGTTAGGTTTTATTTTTTTGATCCATTCTGCAATTCTGTGCCTTTTTATTGATGAGTTTAGTCCATTTACATTTAGAGTGATTATTGAAATATGAGGTCTTATAGCCATTTTATCTTTTCCTTTCTGGTAGCTTGATGTTTCTATTTCTTCCTTGTTCTTGTGTTTCTATTTTCTTTATTTTGGCTGGCTTTTGTGGGTTTTGCCTCTGGTTCTTCTTGTTTAATGTTATATACTTTGGTTCTGAATCTTTGGTGTGTGGTTACCATTACGAATATGAAAAGGATTGTTATGTATATATACAGTTATCCATTTTCTTCTGCGTGTGCCTTATACCTTTTCTCTTTTTTCGTATTTGGATCTTTGAATTTCTCCTTTTCAGTCATTGTTGTCTCAATTTGTCCCTATGTATGCTGAATGTTCATTACTATCTTGCTATAGCAATTCTCTTCTTATTATTTAAGCTTATAATGCTCTGTTCTTAGTAAGAGTTGCACTGCTCTGTTTCTATTTACCTGATAGTCACTTTACCCCTAATTATGTATTTGTTTTGTTTTGTTTTGCTATTTTGTGTTAGGTGAGCTGTAGTGCAGGCCTTATAGTGGAGAATTCCAATTTTTGTATGTCTGGAAAGGTCTGAATTTCTCCTTCATATTTAAAGGAGAGCTTGGCTGGGTACATTATTCTAGGCTGGTAGTTCCTTTCATTTGATAGTTTAAATATTTGATTCCATTCTTTTCTGGCTTGTAAAGTTTACGCTGAGAAGTCCGATGATAATCTAATGGGTTTTCCCTTATAAGTTACCATCTTTTTTTCTCTGGCTGCCCTGAGAATTCTGTCTTCGTCAGTGATTTTTGATAGTTTTAATACAATGTGTCTTGGTGAAGGCCTTTTTGGGTTGATATAATTGGGTGTTCTGTTGGCTTCTTGAATTCTAAGCTCCAGCTCATTCCTTAGATTTGGGAAATTCTCGTCCACTATTTGTCTGAAAATACTTTCTAGTCTCAGCTCCTTTTCCTCGCCTTCAGTAAAGCCTATTATTCTTATGTTTCCTCTTCTAATAGTATCAGCTAGTTCTTGAATTTATCTTTTATTATTTTTCATTCTTTGGTTTCTCTCTTTTTTCTTCTGACTTATTTCTAGATTTCTGTCTTTGATATAACTGTTCCTTTCCTACATTTGGTCGACTCTATTTCCCAAGTTTGCAATTTAATTTTTAACTCTTGCAGTGTGTTCTTCATCTCCAGAAGTTCTTTGTGGTTCCTTTTGAGGGTTTTAATCTCATTGCTCTGCCCATCTAGTTGTTTTTTTCAATTCCTGAAATTGTTGATTTGAGTTGTTTTGGATCTCATTGAGTTTTTTTAAGAAGTAGCATCTTGAATTCTCTGTCATTTAAGTCCCATATTTCTATATCTGTAAGCTTATTTTCTGGAGATTTTTCTTTCTTTCTGAGCTTCCATCTCACTTTGGTTGTTTGTGGTGTTTAATGGACTATTTCTCCACCTGGGTATTAACAAAAGTGCATTCTGTTGTTTTTCCAGAAAGATTTTTATATAAAGGTCTCTCTTTAGCCTGCTGCAAAGAAGGCACTTAGGTGGTGTCTAAGCCTCTTGAATCTCTGCTTTATATGAAGCCTAAATGTCTTTTTTTATTTTCTTGTAGAAATTAATCACACTTGCTACTTTCTGTTTTAGTTCCTGTCTGTGTTAGCAACAGTTTCGGTAGCATTTTCTCAGATTCCCCTGGGGCTCCACAGTGATTGATATCAGAGGGTATGGGGGGAAGGCCCTCTGGGTTGAGAGATGGGGGCTGCAGCCTTGGTTTTGCAACCAGGTTAGGTAAAAATCAACTGTCGCTTCTCTGAGGTCCTGTAGCGCTTCTCTGCTTTCGGCCCTGATGACTGGGCCCTGCTGCTGGCTGCTAGAAGTTCCAGTACTTCCAGGCAGGCTGATCAGGGATGTTGCCGCACCTTCTCCATTCCTCTTCCAAAGAGAGAATGTATTATTATTATTATTATTATTATTATTATTAATTATCTATTATTATTTTATGTCAAAGGTACCTGGTTTCCGTAAGTGGTCTCCCATTGGGATATTAACTAGTCCTAACCCTGCTTAGCTTCCAAGATCAGGCATCAGGCTTGTTAAGGGTGGCATGGCCATAAACTATGGACCATAGCTCCACTGGGGTGTGAATCCAGGACCTTCTGCATGTAAAGCAGAGGTGCTAACTGCTACACTATGGAACCACGTCCCCAAAGAGAGAATTTTAAAGATAGTAAGAGAAAAGCAATTATTTACCTATAAGAGAGCTCCTCCATAAGACTGTCAATTAATTTCTCAACAGAAACTTTGCAGGCCAGAAGGAATTGCATGAAACATTTAAAGTGATGAAAAGAAAGAACCTACAACAAAGATTACTCTACCCAGCAAACTATCATTTAGAATCGATAAAGAATTTCCCAAACAAGAAAAGATAAATGAGTTCATTAACACCAGATGACTGTTACAAGAAATGTTGGAGGACTTCTTTAAAAAGAAGAAAACAAAAGATCAAAAATACTACTAATAAAATGGCAATAACTCCATAGCTATCAACAATTACTTTAAATGTAAATAGATTAAATGCTCCAATCAAAAGAAAGGGTGGCTGAATGGCTAAGAAAATAAGACCCTTACATATGCTACCTAGAAGAGACTCACTTCAGATTGAAAGACACACACAGACAGGGACAGAAGGGACAGAAAAAGATATTTCATTAAAATGGAAATGAACAAACATGAAAAGATAAAGTAGCAGTACTTCTAACAGACAAAATAGACATTAAAACAAAGGCTATAATAAGAGACCAAAGAAGGACCCAGTAATCCCAAAACACTACTTCAAAGGAACATGTGAATCTATATGTTCATTGCAGCATTATTTACAATATCAAGATATGGAGGCAACTTGAGTGTCCATCAATAGATTAATGCATAAAGAAGAGGTGGTACATGTATACAGTGGAACATTACCCAAACATAAAAAATTGAATAAAATCTTGCCATCTGCAACAACATGGACTGACCTCATTGTGCTGAATGTAATAAGTCAGACAGAGAAAGTAAATGCCATATGATTTCACTTAATGCGGAATCTAAAGAACAAAATAGATGAACAAACAAAACAGAAACAAACTCAGAGAACATTTTGAGGTTGCCAGATGGAAGTAGATGGGGTGAGGGGTGAAAAGAAAAAGGAATTAAGAAGTACAAATTGGTAGTTACAAAATAATAATGGAGCTGTAAAGTCTGGAATAAGGAATACAGTCAATAATACTGTATAACCATGTATGATGTCAGAGGGTACTAGATCTGTCAGAATGATCACTTTATATGTTATATAAATGTCTAAATACCGTGTTGTACACCTGCAAGTAATATAATATTGTATGTCAACTGTAATTAAAAAGAAAAAAATATTTTAAAAAGTTCACAATCTGGTAGAGAAAGACTAAAATAATCTAAAATGTTATCATAGATATGTAGAAAAGAATAAATAGTTAGAATTGGGGCACCTGAATACTTTTAAGAAGATGGTGTCATTTGTTCTTGGTCTTTAAATGTTAAGAAGGTATTTAATAGAGGAAAAAAAATATTTCTTTGGATAATTATTACCATACAGAGTTAACAGCATTGAGGACAGTTGGGGTTTAAGAATGAGGAAAAAATAAATCAAGATAAGAATGAAAATAATCATCAGAATATGAGTGAAAAGACAAGAACAGTGGATGGTTATAGACATTATGAACAGCTGGAATTTTAAAAGTTAAGGAGTGGCCAATTGTATAATTTAAGGTTACAGTGAAGTGGAGGGTGATATTAAGTATTGACTAAGAACATACTACAATTTGATGATGAGGATTTTTTTTTGTTTATGTATTCATTTGTATTTATAATTGCACTCTTTTTACTTTTTTAATTTCAAAACTTCCTTCCTTCTTATTTCCTTCCTTCTTTCTTTCTTTTAATGCGGCAAGACTTATGAAACTACAGGAGAATGTCTTTGAAATATACAGAATACAGCTCCCAAAATATTTTCATAGACTTGTCATTTTTTTCTGAAACATTTATTATTTCTTCATATCTTGGCATGATGATAAATCCTGGGGTCACAAGGAGAAATTACAGGTTGTTTTTCCCCCTCAAACTCTCACAGAAAATAAAAAACTCTCATAAAAAATAAGTGAAAACCAAACTCAAGTCAGCATGCTATTTTTACATCAGCAAACAGCATTACTATTAACACTTCTGATCAAGAACTACATCTCCTACAGACAACTTATTCAGTTAGAACCCCATAAGCAAGATTGATGGGGAGGGTATCATAGTCAAAATATATCAAGAAAGTTGCTGAAAATATAAGTCAGTCTTGGGCTCAAAGCTAGGCTTGTTTGCATTTTATAAGTGTGTCATTTTATCCATGATAGACAACATAGCCATGATAGACATGATAGACAAAACTGGAAGTAGAGGTGTTTTTATCAGTGCAGTGACTCTAACATCTCAAACATGCCTGAAAAGGCTGAAGATTTGATTAACAGTTCTGTTGGCATATGGGTCAATATAAGCTACATTCTGTGATCAGATTCCATGTGTAGCACAAAAAGGAGATAGATAATGTAAAAAACAATCAAAGTGCAAGGTCACATGCCTCAAACATCCTGAAAGCACAGAAAAGCAGTTGTAGAATAAATTTTACACTTTCAAATATTAAGTATTTACATTAAAGGAATCTTGTTCTGACAATAGAAAATGCCAGGAAGAAAAAAGCTCTCCTCGAGCTCAGTAAAGAGGGCAGCGAGCACAAAACAGGGGCAAACAATCCAGTTGCATCACCTGCTCCCATACCAGATATCAAGCGAGCTCTTGCTCATGGGACTATTTGCCTTCAAATGTGAAGCTAGTCTGGCTTTAAACGTAGACAAATATGAGCATCAATAAAACATAAAAGGCACAATTACAATTCTACAGGTCAGATGAGAGATTATAATAAATCTACTAACAAACAGTGCATGCTGATACATAAAATTTAAAAATATTTCTTATGTGCAGAAAATAGGCAATGTGGGTTAAGGTTATGTTTTATAAGATTATGTTTACTATTTCTCCATCTATTCATCTCCTCTCAAAACAATATCAATTCAATCTCATTGCTTCTCAATAAAGTATTTTGAACTCTTTAAAAAACATGGAAGGCAGATATATACCCAAGAAGACAGAAAAATATTTAAAATTCATCTGGATTTTTTTTAAACAACATATTTACTCTTTGTGATTGCAGAAGAGAAAGCAGCCACCCTCAAATAATTGTCATTATTCTCCTTACAACTGCCTCTCTTCCTTTCTTCATTTATAGTATGTAACTTGGGACTTTGTCAAGATTTACAGTGAATGATGCTTTTCATAATGGTGAAGTGAAAGCATACAGAGTAACATGTTACACTGGGAAATTTTAATTATGTAATAAATGACACTTTTTTGAAAAGTAGTAACTTTGCCATTTATGGCTAACACAGCATAATTTGGGTAGTTTCCACCTCTATGGTTTGATCCTCTGTCTCTGTTTAGTTAATTCTTTTATATGAGTTTCAGAATGAAAGGCTGAGAAGCCAAGGAATAACAACATTCCAGGAAATATAAATATCCATCAGGTATGAAGGGTTTAGGGGAATGAGGAATGGATTCAGAGGCAAGAAAAAACAGTAGTAGAGAGTACAAGTAGTTCTAGAACACTCAACCATGTTTCAAGGAAACATGTTCTTTCCCTGCTTTCTTTTATCTATTGAGCCTCTCTATGATATTTTATTTGAAGAAAAGGTATAACTATGAAAAAAAGCTAAGCTATGAAAAAAAAATTGAAAACCTTGGATATAATCCAGCACTTTTGGTACATTTGGGATCTTGCTTCTTAGGAAAGTATGCATTAAATTTTTCTGAGTTCATTTAAATGATGAGAATTCAGTGTTTAATGTAATAAGGAAAAAGCTACCTGATATCAGATGGTTAGGGATCAGGATCGGGGAGGGGGAGAATAATCAGTCTATTAGCAACCCATCCCTATCTGGGTTCTCATTATGACAAATATAGTCATTATGACTTCCATATCTAACAGAATATTTTGTAATAAGAACAACTCCAGACCTAATTGTTTGTAATCCTAGATGGCTCTGGACCTTGCCATAATCCTTGAGAACCCCATTAGTAAACCATCTGCAAGGTTGCAGCCAGTATTAGAATTCTACAAGTTTCATAACATACAGATATACATACTGAATTATTCTTGTCATTTTAATATTACACTTAGATATAATTTAATACATGATATATACACAATACATATTCAAGTGTTAGCATTCATTTACCGTAATAGATGACAATGAGTTTTATGATTCTCATTAAACAACTCTGTAAGTCCTTGTATTACCAGGAAATAAAAACTCAAAAATACTGTGCTAATTTATTAGAGAAATAGATGTAGTTATTTTAATCCAAAGTTTTGATATCTCTAGCAAATAAAATTTAAGTCTTTCTTTTCAAAAGTAACACTTGTCCTAGCACCGGGGTCACAGACAATATTCACCTTCTACTTCCTTTGACTATGCTGACCCACACTCCCTTTCTGAAGGTATATTTGATTTATTTTACAATTTACCACTATTTCATCCTTTATTGTAAAAAAAAAACCTAAAGAGAATGGGATAGTCCCCTAGTCTCTAGAGTCGTGAAGCGTTTTACAAAACTTTGCCAAGGCATCCTGGTATTACTGTATATCTATTCTTTCTCCAGGACTCCAGTGCTCACTAAAAGGTGTGACACCGATTCTCTTCTTGATAAGGAGCGATGGACCCTCTACCACAAAGTAAGTTTTTGAAGAAGATTAATAATGTCCATTTCTCTGAATCATGTTCATTAAAGTAATAACATAAATTTAATAGAGTTATTTAAATGAATATAATGGAAAGATGTCTAAAACAGTCTAACTACTAAACATTGGTATGTGTTTGAAATGTTATTATTCTCCCCACACCAGGAGATTTAAAAAAAAAAAATGTTCAATATTGTTTTAGAAGAGATAAAGAGACTGCATAAAACTTAATACTGAAGAAAACAACTCTCTTATATAAATGTAGAGAAAGATTTTTTTCATTAATTTACTCACAATAGCATATTGAAAAGTAATAATCTTACTTGAGTTTAGGTAGAGCAATATTTTCCTTTTATCAGAAGTCACTTCTCTGGCAATCTCAACATTCTGGAGAGTAGTCTAGATACAGAAAGCAAAAATAAAAAGTTCTGTGAACATTCAAAATTGAAGCAATAAAATTACACTGAAACATTCACTTCATCCACAAGAAAGACACATGCCCAATTTACACTTAAATCACACAATTTTTCCACATTTCCTTGTGAATTTTTAGGAGTAACTCAAAATCTTGTCATCAAGAGACTGAAATAAGATAATAATTAATCCTCCAATGGCTAATGTCAAAAAATTTAATTCTACAGAACACAATTTGAGGAAATTGGCTTTAAAAAAATTACCAAAGTATATTTGTTAATCTGCCCAAAATTGTATCTGCCAGGAGTTAGCACTGAGATCTAAACTGTCAATACTTTAGCCTTTAGAATGACTCCAAGTTTAAATCATTGGTAATATTTAAAAGCCTTCCTTGTAAGAAATTACCTATTGATTTGATGCCAAGAAGCAATTACTATTTTAATGAGACGTAGCTATTAACAGATCACTAATTCTAAATGCTATACTGATATTTCTCCATTTGCCACTTAATTTTTAATGATCCCATTTATGTTATTTGTCCTCTCAAGAACTCAATTGTAGTTTTTAAAATACTCTAATATTTTAATAAAATAATAGCCAGGTGAGATGTTGTATTTAACAGAGCAGTGGTTATCGGGAGAAGTTCTAGGGGCCACAGTTGGCTGCATAGGGATTGCCTGCATAGCTCATCAAAGACACATATCTGATTCAGTAGGTATATTCTGATTCTGAATCTGATTCTGATTATACAGAGGCCTATGAATATGGTTTATTGATAAATTCCCCAGAGAAATCTGAACCTTAGCCAAGCTGGGAACCCTAAACTAGAATAGAAGCTTCTGAGCTGTGGCAGAAATAATTCTGGAATGACTTGTAGATTCCTAACCCCTGGTGAACACTCTTTTTTGACTGTGCTAATCAGACTTGGTTATGTGGGATATCTTACAAAGTGTAGGAGATTCAAACAGGGACAGTTTCTCCTGCTGGCTTTGAAGTAATCTCCTTAGTTGGGAGAGGACTGCATGACTAAGTCCTTTAGAAAGTTGATGCTAGGAACTTGGAGTAACCAGTGGCTGCCCAAAAACATGAAAAAACAGGAAAATCAATACTACAAACAAATAACTGGAATCTGCCAATGACTTAAATGAACCTGGAAAAAGACCCTAAGCTCTGTATGAGAACACAGCCTGGCTAACACTGTGATTTCAGCCTTGGGAGACCCTGCATGTAATAAAGGTTGTTTTAATTTACAAGTTTAAGAATTTAGAATTATGTATTAATTAAGAATACTATTAATTATAGTGCAATTATCATTATTGTATCTCAAGATATGTAAAATTTAATATTTGTTTTGTTTCATATATAAAATATAATTTGTTTTTGTTGTTTCTTTTGTTGTTTTCTATGAATTAATAATTTAACCTAATCTCATTTTCTTCATTTATTTTTTTCTATAGATTATATTTCTAAAATAGTAAATATACATCAAACATTTCCAATTAAGAAACAAACAAATCCCCTAAACACATTAATGCTCCACAGGAATACTGTTGAGGCATGAGCATAGAAACATTCCTTAGAGAACAATGTGCTATTCTCACTCAAGCTAGCCCACACCTGCTTTCTATACGTACAGAGGGGAACAAATGTTAAAACTTGACTACAATGCCTAAAGTGACAAATCTCACATCTCCAGGTACAAAGAGTACTCTGAATGAAAAGAAAAAAAGAGAAAGGAGAGTTGAGGGCTAGATGTTTCAGTTTATATCTTTTGTTCACATACTTACAGCTTCAATTCCACAACCACCCATTGATTTTTACCTTCGTATAAATGTTGGTATCTCTGCAAAGACTTTAATGGGCACTGTGAGTAAAACAAAGATGCTAAATAAAACCAAAAACCAAAACAACAAAGAACCAAAGAAAAGTTTGCTATAGCTACTAAAGAAACACCAAAAAAAAAAAAAAAGGTAGATTGATTCATTTATTGTGTAAGAAAACAGAAGAAAAGAAGAGTTCAAAGTTTTTGCCAACCAAGATGTATGAGGCTGCCCAAAATATTCCAGGGCCCTCGCTGCCATGTCTTTCCTTAGGGTCTGAGTTCCCTGGCTGATCTGCCTTCCTATATCTGCCTTTCAAGTCTTAACACATGCATTTTACACATGATGTCTAGGATGTTAAGGTGAACTTAAGTGAGACAAATAAGCAAAACTAATTCTACTGCATTTTGTTCAGAACCATAAATCTGACTCCATTTTCTGATTTAGGAATTTAATAGAAAAATTTTAAGTATGAAATTTGATTACACATGTGACTTGAAAACATAAGCAGTAAGCTCTTTGATATTACTGACAGTAATTTCTTTTTGGATATATCTCCTCAGGCAAGGGAAACACAAGAAAAAAATAAACAAATGATTCTACATCAAACTAAAAAGTTTTTGTACAGCAAAGGAAAACATCGACAAAACAAAATGACAACCAACTGTCTGAGAGAAGATATTCACTAATGATACATATGATAAGAAGTTAATATCCAAAACATATAAAGAACTCATACAACTCAACAACATAAAAACAAACCATCCAATTAAAAAATGGGAAGAAGACCTGAACAGACACTTCTCCAAAGAGGAAATACAAATGACCAATAGACATAAGAAAATATGCTCAAGGTCACTAATCATCAAAGAAATGCAAATTAAGACCACAATGAGATATCACCTCACACCTCTCAGAATGGTGATCTTCAATAAATCAAAGAACAAGTGTTGGCAAGGATGTGGAGGAAAGGGCATCCTCATACACTATTGGTGGGATTGCAAATCGGTTTAGTCACTATGGAAAACAGTCTGGTGGTTTCTCCAAAAATTAAAATGGATCTACCTTTTGACTAGCAATTGCACTTCTGGGTATTTATCCAAAGAAAATCAAAACAATAATTCGTAAAGGTCTATGCACCTCAAAATTCATGGCAGCATAATTTATAATAGCCAACATATAGAAGCAACCTAAATGACCACCAACAGATGATTGAATAAAAAAGTTATAATTCATAGATACAATGGAATATTATTCAGCCATTAAAAAATGAAATCCTACCATTTACAATGACATGGATAGACCTAGAGGTTATTACATTGAACAAAATACTGTAACTTTGGTTTGTAACTCCACATTTTGTTTACTACCTAATTTAAGAGACTAATGCATTTAAAATAATTATTAGTTTATGTCTGGAGACATTAAATGTATAAAGGTATAATTTTGTTACATCAACATCCAAAAGTGTTAGAGACAGAGATATAAAGAAGCAGAGTTTTTGTATGTTACTGAAGTTAAGTTAGTAAAAATTGAAATTAGAATGTTATAACTTTATAATGTTAAATGTGATGTCCATGGTAATGATAAGTAAATTAGCTATAGAATATACACACAAGGGAATAAGAAAAGAATTTAAATATTTTACTACAACATTAAAACTAAACACAGAAGAATAAAGTAACATAAGAAATAAAGGACAAATAATCTTATACATCATAGGGAAAAGAAATAGAAAAATGGTGGAAATAGCTCTAACAGTAATTACTTTAAATGTAAATGAATTAAATTCTTCAATCAAAACACAAGGATTAGAAGTAAAGTTAAAAACAAACAAAACAAAACAAAAAACACTTATGATTTAACTATGTGCTATCTACAGGAGGCTAACTTTACATCAGAAGATACAAATAGATTGAAAGGAAGGAAAAAATTATTCCATGCATATAGTAACCAAGAGAGTGCAAAGGTAGCTATACTAATATCAGAAAAAAATAGACTTTAAGTCAAAAAAACTTCACAACACACAAAAAAGCATATCACATATTAATAATAGGTTCAATACAACAAAAAAATTATAAACATTTATATACCTATTAACAGATCATCAAAATATGTGAAGCAAAAATTGACAGAAAATAGAAATACACAGGTCTACAATAATAGTTTTAGACCAGTACTCCACTGTCAATAATGATTTGAAAACCAAATAAAAGTACAGGAATAGAAAATTTGAATGACAGAATAAACTAAGTAGATATAACAGTCATATACAGACAGAACATTAAAAAAACAAACAAATGAACAAACAAAAAATAGCTACACATTCTTCTTAAGTGCACAGGAGACATTTTCCAGGATAGAACATATGTTAGGGAACAATTTAAGTCTCAATAGATTTCAAAAAATAGATCTCATGGAAGTTTTCCAGTGACTTCAATGAGAAGTCAGAAATCAATTACAATGAAAAATTTTAGAAAGTTACATATTTGTGAAAGTTAAACAATAAATTCTTAAGCAACTAATACTTCAAAGAAATCTTAATAGTAATTAGAAAATACATAGAGATGAATAAAAGTAAAAATTCAAAACACCAAAATTTATAAAACAGAGGAAAAAAAAATCCTAAGGAAGAAATTTATAGTTGCAAACTCTTACATTAAAAATAACTAAAATCTGAAATCAACAGCCTAATTTTACAACTAGTGAGAGAACGATAGACTAAATCCAAAGATAGCAGTAGGAGAGAGATAATAAAGATTAAAGTGCTGAATATATAAAACTAAAAAAGAAAAGATTATGACACAGTACTATGAAAAATTGTATGTCAAAAACATTTAATAACCAAGATAAAACTGAGAAGTTTCTAGACATATAAAACTTACCAAGATTATGAAACTATGGTAATTAAAACAGCATGGTGTTTGCATAAAAACAGACACATAGATCAGTGGAATAGAATAGATACCCAAAAAATAAACCCATGTAGATATAGTCAGTTAATTTATGACAAAGGAGCCAAGAATATACAATAGGAAAAGGACAATCTTTTCAATAAATAGTGTTGGAAAAGTTAGACAACCATATACAAAAGAATGAAACTGGACAACTATTTTACACCATATATAAAATGAACTAAATTAGATTAAAGACTTAAATGTGAGAACTGAAATCATAAAACTCCTAGAAGAGAACATATGCAGTAAGCTCCTTGACATAGATCTTTGCAATGATTTTCTGGTTCTGACATCAAAAGCAAAAGCAAAAGCAAGTGAGGTTACATCAAACTAAATAGCTTCTTCACAGAATAGAAAACTGTTAAAAAAATCAAAAGCAACCTAATAAATGAGATAAAATATTCGGAAATCATACGTATGGTAAGGGTGTAATATCCAAATCTATAAAGGGCTCGTACAACTCAACAGCACAGAAACAAATAGTCCACTTAAATATGGACAGAAGATATGAATACGCATTTTTCTAAGGAATACATACAGATGGACATCAAGTACATAAAATGATATTCAAAATCATTAATCATCAGAAAAATGCAAATAGAAATCAAAATGAAATATCACCTCAAACTGTTAGAATAACTATTATTAGAAAGACAAGAAATAAGAAGTGTTGGTGAGGGTGTGGAGATAAGGGAATTCTTGTATACTGTTGGTGGGAATTTAAATTGGTATATAGCCACCATGGAAAATAGTATGGAGATTCCTTCAAAAATTAAAAATAGAACTATCATCAATTCAGAAATTTGACTTCTGGATATCCATCTGAAGAAAACAAATAACTAACTCAAAAAGGTGTATGCACACCTGTGTTCACTGAAGCATGTTTTACAATAACCAAGATATGAAAACAACCTAAGTGCTTATCGTGAATGAATGAATAAAGAAACTGGGAATATATAAATACTATTGAACCATGAAAAAGAATGAAATCTTGCCATTTGAAACACCATGGATGAAACTTGAGAGCATTATACTAAGTGAAATGTCAGAGAAAGAAAGAAAAGTATCAAGTACCATTTGATTCCCTCTTATATCTGGAAACTAATGCTCATAGATACAAAGAGTAGATTAGTGATTGCCAGAGACCAGGGTGGTATGTGGAAGAAATGGGTGAACTTTTTCTTTTTTAGTTTAAATTTAATTAAAACATAGAAAATCTTAATAAATCTGTAAATAGTAAGGAGATTGGATTACTTATGAAAATTCTCTAGAAATAAAAAAGTCCCGGGCCTTCTTGGTGAATTCTACCAAATACTTAAGAAAGAAATGAAAAGGTATCTAAATATTAAAGTAAAAAAGTAAAATTCTCTCTGCAGATGATAAGATATTATATATAGAAAACTCTAAAGATTACACACACACACACACACACACACACACACACACATACACAAATAGAACTAATAAACCTATTCAGCAAATTAACAGGATACAAAGTGAACAAACAAAAATAACTGTGTGTACATGTACTAAGAATGTATATTCTAAATAAAAATTATAAAATAAATTTTATTTAAATAACATCAAAAGGACAAAATACTTAGAAATAAACTTAACCATAGAGTTGAAGACTTACACAATGAAAACTAAAAAAAAAAAAAAAATGCTAAAAGACATTTAAGAAGATGTAAATACACAGAAATTCTTTCTATACTTATGAATTAGAACACTTAACATTGTTAAGATGTCAATACTACTGAAGGTGAGCTATAGATTCAATGCAATCCATATGTTTTTTTTTTTTTTGCAGTAATGGAAAATTCAATTCTAAAATTAATATGGAATCACAACATATCCCAAATAGCCAAAAATATCTCGAATAAAGAAGAATAAAGGTGAAAAATTTCAAAACTTATTACAAAGACACAATAATCAGGAGTCTTTCTGGTACTGGCATAACGACAGACAGACATATAGACCAATGGAATTGAATAGGAAGACCAGCAATAAAGACTCACATATATGGTCAAATGAATTCGATGAGTGCCAAAATTATTTAATGGGAAAGAACAGTCTTTTGAATCTTTTCAACATATTGATCTGGGGAAATTGGATATTTACATGCAAAAAAAAAAAAAAAAAATGAAGCTGGACCTTTTCCTTGTACCCTGTGCAAACATATAGAAATAGCGACCTACATGTTAGACATAACACTAAAAAATTCTTAGAAGAAAATCTAGGTCAAAAGTTTCAAAACTCTGGATTTTACAATAATTTCTTAGATGTGACATCATATGCATAGCCAGCAAAGAAAAAAAAAAATAGACCAAGTGAACTTCATTAATATTCAAAACATCCTAAAGTAATGAGTACATTTAGTAAATTTACATCATACAAAATTCAACTTCATTTTTATATACTAACATGAAACAAGTAAAAACTAAAATTAAAAATGCAATGTTATTTACTATCATCCCAAAGAGCTATTTAGACATATAACAAATATGCTCAGCAACTACACAGTGAGAGTACAAAATGCTAAAAAGACTTAATTAAATGGATGACATAACTTGTTTATGGATTGGAGGATAATATGCTAATGCAAGCTAGATATCTGTCCTTAGTGGGCATGAAACTCTCATGTAAGTTTAATTACTTCACTTAGTTAAGCTAAGCAATGTTAATTCAATTCTACTCATTTCAGTAAAGCTCTACCTAAAGCTAAATACAAGAATGAAACACAATAGAATAGGTCAGTATGCAGGGCACTGAAAAACTTTTGAATGTAGTTTTACTAACATGCCCCTCTTGGTCTTTGTTTTGAATAAATCACTAGACTTAAAAGTGTTTTCAATATATCCACAAATCAGTTTGCTAAAGCCTCATTCCTATCATTGACTGCACTGTGATATGAAATAATCTTTACAAATGGATAATTTGCCACAATAAGATGAATGGAAGTCCTTGGCTGGGGATGGAGATTAATCTTTAAGTTAAATTGACTTCACTTAATTAAATAGAACAATATTAAGTTATTTGTACTCCTCTCAGTAAACAAAGCTCATCATTGTGGAATGCAACACTGCTCTACTCTAAAGATTAAAAATATCTGACACAAAGTTTAAGGCTTTCTTAAAAATGAGAAAAAAAATTGTTTTTTCCCCTGAAAAAAAAAAGGTTTAGTTTCTTTGGGAAAAGTGGTTGCTATTTTCTTAATTTGTGATACATATAAAATAGCTAAAGGTAAATTTAAAAACTTGTGAATAAGAAATGACTCATTCTTGATCAGAAAGTTAGAAAAATATTTAGTAAAAGAGGAAAGATATATATGATTTGAAGAGAAATCCGAGTATGAGAAAAATTTAGAATAATAAACTTTATCTACTTTATAAAGTCATATTTTTTAAGATGGTCAAAAAGTATATTTCCAACTGCTGATATTATATATATATATATATATATATATATATATATATATATACACACACATACATACATATATATGTGTGTGTGTATATATATGTATATGTATACATATATATACACATACATATATATACACACACACACATATATATGTATACATATACATACGTATGTGTATGTATACATATATACATATATATGTGTGTGTACATATATATGTATACATATATATGTATACATATATATGTATACATACATACATATGCATGTATACATATATATGTGTATATATATGTATACATATATATATGTATACATATATATGTATACATATATATGTGTGTGTATATATATGTATACATATACATACGTATGTGTATGTATACATATATACATATATATGTATACATATATATATACACACACATATATATGTATGTATGTGTATATATATATATATATATATATACACACACACACATATATATACATAACTTGTTTATGGATTGGAGGATAATATGCTAATGCAATATATATATATATGTATATGTATATATATTTCTATTTAAACATTCACCAATTATTTGAGCATCTACTAGGTATCCAATACTTTTCTAGAGTCTCTGAATGCAGAAGAGAAAGAATATATAATGTGCAAATAAATAAATAAAATTTACATAGTACGTGATATGTTATATATACCAAAGAGAAATGCAGACAAATACCTCCTAATGATTTAAAATGTGTTTATATGTGGCTTACTTAAAAATCTATATACTTTTAAATGTCTTTTGATTTTTTTATTTTATCATTTTAGAGAATGTCCGATAGTTATGACTTTAACTTGACAAGTTCTAGTAAATAGGATTTGCCATGTCATCTGCTATTCATCCTTGTGAATTTAGAATTATATGTTCTCTGACAAAAAGTAATTCCTTTCAGAATTTGATACTGGAACAGATATATGAAATTTGTTCATGTGCAAAGTACTTTGTAGCTTCTCACCATGTCATATAAACAATGGTAAAACATCTGAATAGCAGCAGAGTAATATTTTATTCTCCTTAACCATTTAAGTTTATATATGAAAAAAAGTATCTTCTTGTTAATTATTACTTATGACCACATTGTAAGCATATTCAGCAAGTCTATGGTGATACAGAACACAGAAAAATAATCTCTATTTCTATAAAGTTCTCTGAGATCAAGGAGAACATTAATATGGGTTAAAAGAAAATTTTAAAAAATAAGCAAACAGAAGAGATAGATCAAACCCCAAATTTATATCTTTCAGTTCAATAATTTGTAGTGTTAAGGGCTACAACTGTAGCAATACAATTCTTTTCTTAAAAGAGGTGGAATTCAAAAAGTGATTTTTTAACTTTTAATTTTTTTTATTTTGCACTTTTGATTTTTAAACTATAATTACAATAATCTGTTATTATAATGAGCTATTATACAGCCACATTTGGAAAGTTAAAACAAAATCCTAAAAAGAAACTGTTAATTCTTCATTTTTCTTTAAGAAACTTGCAAAAATAGGAAGACACAAATTTTAGAAATATTATATTTCATATACTCAGCAGCAACAATAAAATATAAATTGTCCTTTTATCAATATTCAACATATTATGATTAGGTAGATATTTGTCAAATTTTAAAACTAAAAAAATATGAGACACTGGCTGTAAATGACATTAGTCTATTTTTTAAAAAGGAGATGAAATAACTGTTTGAGTTGAAAAGAGATATATATATATTTTCTCCTGCTGGCATGACAAAGAATTTGGAAATAAGGAAGGGCATTACTGGATAGTGAGGGAAAGGGCCTCTCTTCTGAAATGGGAGCTACGACTTAGGCCGTGAGGAATATGGCAAGTCGAATCTGGAAGCAAGTGATTATGAGTAAAAAGCTAGAACTATTTACTCCCAAAGTAGCTAAAATACACTATTCTATTCCTTTTATTTTCCTTGAACTATTAAAGAGGTCTTCCTAAATGTTTTGAGATGATCTTAGCTGTGCCTTGCAGTGAAGTATGAAAGTATATATGTTTAAGCTCCCATTACGTAGTAAAGGAAGCAGCCACTGAAGTTAGGATAGTTGAGACATTTCTTCCTGAGGGAATTCCAGGGGCAGTCAGATGGCAAGAGCAGAATCAGATTATCATGTAACTAAGAAGGAGTGACTAGGCTGATTCAGAGCAGAATGATTTGGCTTCACATATGTGGCACAGAGATCCCCTTTCTAACTCAACTCCCTAAATAGGATAGAGCCTAAAGGGCTGAGGACTTATATGGTAATGGAAGATGAAATCCTACTAGCCATTACATGGTACATAATTAACCAGTGGACTTCAGGGACAACTCTTAATGCTGCCTCATTTTCCTCCAGGCTTTGTTACACTGCTTGCTCACCCTACAGTGATTTACTGAGCTGGCGTGATAAAAACTAGTGTGATTGATTCTCCGATCTCATACATTTCCTTCAATAGCTTATTTTACCCCCTAGGTGAGTGGTAGTCAAATCAAGCTTTCCACCTTTCTTGGTTGTAACTTCTACAACTCATTTAATACAATCACATGACATCTTTTTCTCCTCTTGCTCTTCTTCTTCTTCTTCCTTCCCTCTCCTTCTCTGAGTTCCATTCCTCTTTCCTTCATTCTTATAAAGCAGTTAAGGCCAAATTGTAGAGGATTTCGAATACCTGTCTAAGATTATGAACTTTGTCAATGTACAATAGGGAATGAATTGGGTTTTTAAAGCTGATCCCTCTTAATCTAACTTATAATCATGTCTTCTGCCCTTTAAATATTTATTTAACCTTTTTTTTTTCTTTTTGATTCTTCCATACTCTTTTGGTAACTCTTTTCACTATACCATTGCTTTCAAGTCTAGAGCCTATTTTACTATATCCACTTAAAAATCAATCCCAGATTTACACCATAGATCAGAAATTTTCCTAAACTCAAGGTAAACATATAAAGCACCTTACCATACATTTCTTCTTATACAAATGTCCTCAAAATCAATGTGTAATTGAAAGTTTGCCTTTTCTCACCCCAAACACATCCATGTTTCCACATATCCCATCTCCATCAACGGTACCATTTATAACAGTCTTCTAACCAAGGAAACTAAACTTTTTATTTTATTTCTTCCTTCACCTTGGTCCTCCACATTCAGTGGGTCATTAAGTTTTATTAAAATTTCTTCCTAATTACTTTTCAAACTTATATATCTCCTAATTATTTTCACCTCCTTTGGCCACTATTTCAGTTGATTCTGTCATCATTGAATGCTTAGACTTCTATAACCATAGGAATACTGATAGTCCATATAAAAATCATGATTTGCACTGTCTCCTGCTGCTAAAGTTATATTTCTGAATTACAAACATGAAATCTTTTCAAAATGCAAATATATAATCATATGACTCTTAAGCTTAAAGTCCACTCTCATGGATCTCCATCACCTTCAAGATACAATCAATATCACTTAGCATAATATTTATTGTCCTTAATGATCTGTCTATAAGCATTGACTTTACAATCTCATCTCAATTTTACTATTCTGAATTTATTGTCACTCTAAATGTGAAGTCCTCTCTTTGTACCAGTATTACTTTTCACTGATGGTTGGATCTGCCTAGACTCTTATCTCTGTACCCTTTAGCCTCTGATCTTTTAGCCAGGTTTGCTCCCATTCGTTTTCCAAAACAAGATGTCAACTTCAAAATGCATAAAGATATATTATAAAGTAATTAGAAGTTGTGTATATTGCTATTCAGGGAGTTTCATACACATATTATTCAGGAAAATCACATTTTGTTATTCAGAGAAATTTAATAACACGTTATGTTATTTTACTTATATTTCATTCACCATGAAATGTAAAACTTAAACCATACTCTAGTCTGTAATATAAAATCAAAGTACAAAAAGGAAAAATATGTCAGAGCCTCTAAAAGACTAGTGTAAATCTTGAGCAATCCTTGTAACCCTTTAAAATAACTGAGACATTTTCCTGGAAAGAGGCAATTGTTTGATAAGAATAGCATTTTCCCTTTGAAATTAATCTCAGATTACCAATTAGAGTTGCCATTAGATTAGGTATATTTATACCATTTCTTTCACACAAAAATTTCATATATAATTAAAAATCAATTTGCTGTGGCAAAATCTGTGTGTCAGAAACTGAATTCAATCCTATAAGATTCTGAGGACTATCTAGAAACGGTCTTCATTCCCTAAAAATTAATAAGTTTTTCTCAAACACTTGTAGTAAACTCCATCAGAAATTAAGTGCAATAACCAAGAACATGTCTTTCT
>NW_024348544.1:0-692 GCF_902729225.1 Pteropus medius | reverse complement strand
TTAGAGTTTGGGGTTAGGGTCAGGGTTAGGGTTAAGGTTAGGGTTAGGTTTAGGTTTAGGTATAGGATTAGTGTTAGTATTAGTGTTAGGTTAGGATTAGTGTTAGAGTTAGAGTTAGGGTTTAGAATTATGGTAAAGGTTAGTGTGATTCTTAAGGTTAGGGTTACTGTTACCGTTAATTTTGGGTTAGTGTAGGGTTAGGGGTTATGTTTAGGGGTTAGGGTAGGGTTAGGGGTTATGGTTAGGCTTAGGGTTAAAGTTAGTGTTAGGGTTCGGGGTTAGGGTTAGGGTTAGGGTTAGAGTTAGGGCTAGGTTTAGGTTTAGGTATAGGATTAGGGATAGTATTAGTGTTAGGTTAGGATTAGGGTTAGAATTTTAGTTAGGGTTTAGAATTATGGTAAAGTTTAGTGTGAGGGTTAAGGTTAGGGTTACTATTACCGTTAATGTTAGTTGAGGGTTATGGTTAGAGTTACAGTTAGGGTTTAGAATTATGGTAAAGGTTATTGTGAGGGTTAAGGTTATGGTTACTGTTACCGTTAATGTTGAGTTAGGGGAGGGTTAGGGTTAAGGTTAGGGTTAGGGTTAGGATTAGGTTTAGGATTAGGGTTAGGGTTAGTTTTAGGTTTAGGTTTAGGGTTAGAGTTTCGGTATAGGATCAGTGTTAGGGTTAGGGTTAGTGTTAGGTTTAGGTT
>NW_024348543.1:0-1124 GCF_902729225.1 Pteropus medius | reverse complement strand
GTTATCAGACGGCATTCTGGGAACCAGGCATTATTACTAACCTCTCTGAACCTGGAAGTAACTCTTCAACATAAGAGATTCCTCACAGGTCAGTTGTAGAGGCTGAATGATGTAGATACTAGCACAGTGTCTGATACGTGGGAACTAAATAGAAACTAACCCTTAGTGAACTGTCACCTGGGTTAAGCCCTCCACATTCATTACCTTATTTAATCCTCATTATACATACATATTAAAAAAATAAAAACCCTAAGAAGATTTACTAATATTACCCGTGTTCTACTTGTGAGAAACCTGAGGCTCAGACAGCTTCAGAAAATTTGCCTAAGGAACACATTTCAGCTGGCAGACCCAGGGTTGGGGCCAAGGAGCCCATGTCCAGAACCTGTGGTCTTTACCACCATGCCATGCGCACCCAGTGAAATGAATTGAATGGAGAGCACCCAGAAACACAACAGCTTTGGGAAGATGATGGCTCTCATGACACTACTGGGTTATTACTAGGGAGTCAACATATGTGTATGTGTGGTATCCAGAGTTCCCATGGCCAGAGGCAGGCCCTGGCCTTTCCCTGTTCTGAGGCCTGTGGGAGGTAGGGAATGGACCCATTCAGGCTCACCTGGAGGGCAGAGGAAGCGCACGGTATAATTGGAGCAGTTCTGGCCAGGCCGCTGCTCCCTGTTGAGGCACCAGAAGCCCTCACGGGGACTGCCATGGACCACCTGGCCAGTGCTGCTTGCGGGCATCCAGTCAGTGGTCCGAGCCTCCAGCCGTAGGGGCCGAGCACACACACGGTCCCCATAGTAGAAGTGAATGGCATCTAGCCGCTCATAGTCACCCTGCCCACCTGGGTGGTCAATGTTGAACCACGTTGTCCACTCACCAGGACCTGAGAAAGAGAGCAAGTAGAAGAGGAGGCAAGCTCTGCATCCGCGGTGAGCTCCAGTTTCCCTTTCCTGTTCAACTCCTGGGAGTGATCTCTGATCTCTCTCACTCTCAGGACCCCACCCGCCCCACATTGGTCTCAGGCCCCATTGCATCTGTCTTTCTAGCATCCCCTGCCCTTCTCCACTCCTCAACTGCCAAGGGCTCCATTAAAGCTCTCAGCAGCCTGGCTGTACCAT
>NW_024348542.1:0-491 GCF_902729225.1 Pteropus medius | reverse complement strand
AAAAAAAAACTTTTAAGAGACAGATTTTTTTTTTTTGCCTGAGGCATAATCATCTGGCCATTAGGCTTTCTTCCTACAAGCAGAAGTGGACGAGTGGTTGATAAACCTATTTTTTTCCTTGCTCCTTGCTTTATGTCCTGTTCCTCACTCCTTGCCCCAATTTTACAATCCAAGTCATTCCCTTCCATTCTCACTGTTATTGCTATCTTATGTTTATATTTCTTTACTATTATTTTCAAATGGTATTCAGTGGGAAGAGGAAATAAACAATTGTGCTCAGTATGTCATCTTATATGTACAATCTCCACATTTATTTTTAAAAAAATGATTGAAATAGTCTATCCATGTAAAAAAAAATGTATGTCTCCATGCACATATATATTGGTGTGTCACTGAAAAGCTAATAATTTAACCATTCCCCTATTAGACATTTATCCTGTTACCAGTTTTTTGCCGCTACGTATTTTGAAAGCCTGTAACCACCCCCTCCC
>NW_024348541.1:0-837 GCF_902729225.1 Pteropus medius | reverse complement strand
GGTGTTTTAAATAGCATTTCTTTCATTAACAATGCAATATTTTTGTGTCCTAAATTTGAAGAAATTTAGGACTTTGGATTAACCCAGATCCCTTGAAAAATACCTTAACCCATCCTGTTAATACCAACCCATCCTGACTACCACCCACACCCAGTTTCTCTATACATTTGTTTTTATTAGAAAGGAAAGCAAGGCAAGTCAGCTTGCTCTAAAACAGAATGGGAAATGGTTTTCAGCTGGAGAACCAAGTCCTATCATACGATTGTGACTATGTTTAGTGCCATGATGAAAAAGAGTAAATTGAGAACAGGCTCAGCAGGAAAGAATGGTGTGATCCATTAGTGATGTCTGCCATGAACTTGGCAATGGCAGGTGGCAATGTTATTTGCCAGCCCTGCCCCTAAGGTTGCTAGATCTGTCAGAGTTTTAATTTCCTCTAACATTTCATTTGTCTCAAATCACAGAAGATTGGTATTGAACAAATATTTTGTAAAAAGATTCTTTGGGCTGTTTCCCATGTACTACTTGTCTGCATCACATGAAGCTTTTAAGAAAATGTCACAGGTAATGATTTTGAAAAGAAGGCCAGCAAACATTTTGGTAATGTTTTGGTGTGAATTTTGTTTGGCCTTTTTCTTTTTGCTGAGCTAAGTGGCTTAGGCTTTTAAAGATACTTTTACCCTCAGAGTAATATCATTTTGATAACCCACTTCCTGGTGATATTTGAAAGATAATTGATTATTGTGGGGGTTTAAATACAGTGTCAAAAGTAAATTATAACAGGATTCTTTGGTCAGGCTCAAGGTTAAAGGCAACCACATTTCCCAACAACAGAGC
>NW_024348540.1:0-1232 GCF_902729225.1 Pteropus medius | reverse complement strand
CTGAGTAATAGAGAGAAATCCTGACCCTCCCAGCTTCTGGGAATGTTATCTAGAACTTCTCCTGCTATGTTATGCCTTGGTCTTTGATACCCACCACCAGCTACTGGCTGATTTGTGATGGTATGAAGACCTCCCCTCCCCTCCTTTCCCTGTGATTCAGGCTAATCATCTGTAGTCCTTGCAAAACAAGGTGGGAAACAGGTACCTTTCTGTTCTTTTTCAGGGTGAGTTTTTCTCAGCATTTAAGCAGGCCTCTCGGAGAGAAGATGACATAGCCAAGGTGACCAGTGGCATGAGAGTCCTATTCCAGCCAGGAACCACACAAGTAAAGGAGCTGGCCCTTTGCTATGGCGGAATGGCCGACAGAACCATCTCAGCCATCAAGACCACTCGGAAGCAGCTGTCAAAGTAAGAGCTAACAGCAAAATAAAACTGCTTCTGCTGCTACTGCTACTATAACTACTGCTATCACCATGGCTACTACTACTACTGCTGCTGCTGCTGCTGCTGCTGCTGCTACTAGTAGTATTATGACTCATAGTATGGCTGTGCTATATCATTACCATTGCTACTATTGCTGCTACTATGACTACTGCTGTGACCACTATTATACAATTTCAACTATTGTTACTATTGCTACTACGGCTGCTGCTTCTACTACTACAAGTATTACTGGCGCTTTTGCTATTATTATTACTACCACTGCTGCTGCTGCTGCTACTACTACTACTACTACTTCTGTTCCTACTACTAGTAGTACTGCATCTGCCACTGTTATTATTTCTACTACTAGTATTGTTGCTGCTGCTGCTATTACTGCCATTTCTACTAATATTAATAGTATAGTAATAATGCTATTAATAATACTAGTAATAATAGTATTACTATTATTACTGCTATACTCTTACTATGGCTATTATATGGCAGCAATTGCACCCAGTGTTTCACTGGCACTATCCTATGTAACCCTTACAATAACCGTACAGGTAGATAAAGCTTAATTTTGGAGTTTGGCTTTTTGGTTCCAATTCCTGGCTCCAACACTTACCAGATGGGTAATATAAGTCAACCATGCCTCAGTTTCTCAGTGGTAAAATGAGTATAAAAATTTTTTCTACTATACTTTTTAATTTAAATTAAAAATGATGTTTCATATAAAGCACTTTGGTCATTGTAAGGACTCGATAGATTTAAGTATTATTTTTGTAGTCTTTCAAAATTGGATCTGTTTT
>NW_024348539.1:0-3599 GCF_902729225.1 Pteropus medius | reverse complement strand
GTTGGGGTTAGGGTAAGAGATTAGAGTTAGGATTAGTATTTGGATTAGAATTAGGGTTAAGGTTAGGTAAGAGTTAGGGTTAGGTTTAGGATAAGGGTTAGGTTTAGAGTTTGTGTTAAGGTAAGTGGTTATGGTTAATATTAGAAATAGGGTTAGGGTTAGGGTTACGGTTAGGCATTAGTGTTAGTGTTAGAATTAGGGTTAAGTTTAGCGTTAGGGTAGGGTGAGGTTTAAAGTTAAGATTAGTGTTAGTGTTAGTGTTAAGTTTAGTATAGGTTTAGAGTTAGTTTTAGTTATAGTGCTACGTTTAGTGTTAGAGTTTGTCTAAGAAATTAGGTTTACGGTTATTGTTCATGTAAAATTAGGGTTAGCGTTAGAATTAAAGTTAGGATTAGCTTTAGTTTAGGGTTATAATCAAGGTAAGGTTTAATGTTAGGGTTAGGGTTAGGATTATCATTAGTTTGATAGTTAAAGTTAAATTTAGGGTTAGGTATCTGGTAAGGGGTTATGGTAAGGATTATTGTTAGTTTAAAATTTGTGGTTAGAATTATGATTAGGGTTATGGTTAGAATTTGGGTTGGGTTAACTTTACTTTCAAGTTTAGGATTAGGGTTGGGGTTAGTGTTATGGTTAGTGTTAGACGTTAGAGTTAGGATTAGTTTAGGGTTAGGTTTAGATTTTGGGTTAGGTTACGGTTAAGGTTAGCATAAGTGTTAGGTTTAGGTTAGCGTTAGGTTTATGGTTAGCTTTAGGGTAAGAGGTTACAGTTAGGATTAGTAGTAGGGTTACGATAATGTTTAGGTTAGGGTAAGAGGTTAGAATTAGGATTAGTGTTAGGGTTAGGTTTGGGTTTAGGTTAGGATTAGGGTTAGGGTTAGAGTTAGTGTTGGGTTTAGATTAGGATTAGGGTTAGGGTTAGAGTTAGTGTTAGGGTTAGTGTTAACATTAGGTATAGGTTTAGGATAAGGTAAGGGGTTAAGGTTAGTGTTATTATTAGTGTATAATTTAGGGTTAGGTTTACAATTAAGTTAGGATTAGCTTTAGTTTTAAAGTTAGAATCAGGATTATGGTAGTGTTAGTGTTAGGGTTAGTATATAGTATTAGGGTTAAGTATATATTTAGATTTAGGCTTAGTTTAAGGGTTAGGATTAATGTTAGAGTTAGGGTTAGTTTTAGAGTCAAGTTAGACTTAGGGTTAGGTATAGGTTAAGTGCATAGGGTCAGGGTTATTGAAGAGTATTAAATTTATGGTTAGGTTTACTGTAAGGGATACTGTTAGTATTATGATTATGATAAGATTTAGTTTTAGGGTTAAGGTCAGATTTAGAGTTAGGGTTAGGGATAAGATTACCGTTAGGGTTCATGTTAAGTTTAGTTTGGTGGTAGGTTTATGGTTAGGGTTAGGGCTAGGTCTAGGGTTAGGGTTAGTGTTAGGGTTTGGGTTAGTGTTAGCGTAAGAGGTTAGAATTAGGATTAGAGTTAATGGTAGGTTTATATATAGGGTAAGTTAGCATTAGGGTTACCATTAGGATTCGGGTTAGGTTTAGTTTAGCAGTAGATTTATGATTTTGTTTAGGGTTAGGGTTGTGTTTAAATTAGGGTTAGGGTTATGGTTAGGGTTATTTTTAGAGTTAGAGTTAGGGTTACAGTTAGGTTTAGGGCACAGGATTTCGGTTAGGTTTATTTATTTAAAATTTAGGGTTAGGGTAATTGTTAGCCTTAGGGTTAGAATTAGAATTAGAATTACCTTTGGTTTTATGTTTAGGGTCAGGTTTCAGGTAAGGGTTAGGATAAGGGTTAGGCTAGGTTTTTGGGTTGGGTTAGAGTTAGGGTTATGGTAAGAGGTTAAAGTTAGGATTATTGTTAGGATTAGGGAAGGTTTAGGGTTAGATTAGGGTTAAGGTTAGCGTTAGATTATTTAGCAGTAGATTTAGCGTTAGGGTTAGCGAAGAATAAGAGTTTAGATTAAAGATTAGTGTTAGGATTAGGGTTAGTGTTATGGTTAGGTTAGGGTAAGGGTTATGGTTATATTTAGTTTAGGATGAGGGTTAGGGTTAGGGTTTGTGTTAGGTTTAGGGCTAGTATTAGGTTTAGGGTTTGGGTAAGGCATTAGGGTTAAGGTTAGGCTTATGAGATAGGTTTAGGGTTAGGTTTAGGGTTAGCGTTAGAGTTATCATTAGGATTAGGGTTAGCATTAGGGTTAGGAATACCTTTAGTTTTTTTGTTAGGATCAAAGTTAGGGTTAAGGTTCGGATTATAGTTAGGGTTAGGTTTAGTTTTAGAGTTAAAGTTAGAGTTAGAATTACTTTTAGGGTAAGGGGTTAGGGTTAGGTTTCTTGTTAGTATATAATTTAGGGTTAGGGTTATTGTATGAAATACAGTTAGTATTAGGATTAGGATTAGCTTTAGTTTTAGGTTTAGGGTCTGTTTTAGGGTTAGAGCTATAGATAGGATTACCGTTAGGTTTCAAGTTAGGTTTAATTTAGGGGTAGGTTTATGGTTAGTGTCAGTTTTAGGGATAGGGTTAGAGTTAGGGTAAGAGGATAGAGTTAGGATTAGTGTTAAGGTTAGTGTTAGGATTAGTGTTGGGTTTGAATATGGGTGTTTTTTAGGTCTGATTTAGGGTAAGGTTTAGGATTAGGGTTAGCTTTAATTATCGGGTTAGGATCAGGTTTAGGGTTAGTGATAGGATTAGGGTTAGAGTTAGGGTTAGTTTTAGAGTTAAAGTTAGGGTTAGAGTTATGTTTATGGTCAGGATAAGGTGTTAGGTTTAGGGTTAGGTTTAGGTTTAGGGTTCTGCTTAGAATTAAGTTTAGATTTAGGGTTAGGGTTAGTTTTAGGGTTAGAGTTATTGCTAATGTAGTATAAAATTTAGGATTAGTGTTCGAATTAGGTTTAAAATGGGGTTTAGTTATAGGGTAAGGATTTGGTTTATGGTTAGTGTTACCTTTAGGTTTAGGGTTAGATTAAGAGTTAGTTTTAGAGTTAATGTAGGATTAGTATTAGATTATGGGTAAGGAGTTGGTGTTACGGTTATAGTTGTAAAATTTCGGGTTAGTATTACGGTTAGAGTTAGTGTAAGCGATAGGGTTATGGTTGAGTTTAGGATTACAGTTATGTGTTAGGGTGGGGTTTAGGGTTAGATTTAGAGATGGAATTGAAGTTAGTGTTAGGGCTAGGGTTAGAATTAGTATTAGGAATAGCTTTAGTTTTTGGGTTAAGGTTAGCGTTAGGGTTAGCGTCAGTTTTAGAGTTAAATTTAGAGTTAGGTTTAGTTTAGATTTAGGTTTAGGGTTAGGGTTACTGTTATGGTTAGGTTTCGGGTTATTGTTAGCTTAAAATTTACGGTGAAGGTTAGTGTACTAAATAGGGTTAGAATTAGTATTAGGAGTAGCTTTAGTTTTAGGTTTAGGGTCAGGATTAGGATTAGGATTAGGGATAGGATTACCATAGGGTTTCAAGTTAGGTTTAGTTTAGGGGCAGGTTTCTGGTTAGTGTTCGGGTTAGGGTTCGGGTTAGGGTTAGGTTTAGGTCCGAGTTAGGGTTAGGGTTATGGTTAGCTTTAGGGTGAGTGTTAGGGTTAGGGTTAGAGTTAGGAT
>NW_024348538.1:0-1509 GCF_902729225.1 Pteropus medius | reverse complement strand
ACTGACACTTTTGAGCTCCTAGAGGTACAAACTACGTCCCATTCGTCTCTGTATGCTCTTGCAGGGTTCAGGGCCACCCACAGACAGCGTACCCAGGGATGCTTTGGCCCCTGCGTCCATGGCGGCCGCCACCCGCTGGAAAGAGTTCAGTTGGGAGACACTGCAGACAGCTGTGGGTCTGAATTCGGCCTCCGTGCCTTAGGAGCTTTGCGATCAGCTCTTTGAGCCTTTCATTTCTTCATTTTGAATGCGTCCACGGGGACCATTACGATCATCCCAGGCAGAAAGGTGAGGGAGAGGGAGGTGTCTGCTTCCGTCCTGAAGTGTGATTTCCACTGCGGAAAGCGGGAAGGAGCCGAGGCCTTAGGAAGGAGCCCCGGGGCCTCTGGGATGAAAAGAGATCATGCTGAATTGTGGCTCTGGAACGCCCGGTGTCCACTCTGCGGGGAGGTGGAGGTGCTAGGAGCGGCCTGTCTGATCTCAAATGTCTAAGGAAAACACAGCCTTTTGTTATAAAAATCACCATATATATATAAATATATATATAGAAAGAGAGAGAGAAATCCATAGATACATAGATAGATAGATAGATAGATAGTTAGATAGACAGATGGATGGATAGATAGATATAGAGATATCTATAGATACAGATAAAGATATAGATATATCTAGGGGAGCTCTGGCAAAAAGCACTCTACAGACGTGCATTTTGAGCCAGAATCGTAGACTTCCGAGAAACGGCTCACTTGCGGCAAATGCACAGCCCTCCCGGGGCCTTGGGGCTCTGTTTCCGATGCTCGGTCATCTGCGGGTACCGGGGTACCGAAGTTGGAGGAGCACTCACTGACACTTTGAGCTCCTAGAGGGACAAACTACGTCTCATTCGTCTCTGTATCCTCTTGCAGGGTTCAGGGCCACCCACAGACAGCGTACCCAGGGATGCTTTGGCCCCTCCGTCCATGGCGGCCGTCACCCGCTGGAAAGAGGTCAGTTGGGAGACACTGCAGACAGCTGTGGGTCTGAATTCGGCCTCCGTGCCTTAGGAGCTTTGCGATCAGCTCTCTGAGCCTTTCATTTCTTCATTTTGAATGCGTCCACGGGGACCATTACGACCATCCCAGGCAGAAAGGTGAGGGAGAGGGAGGTGTCTGCTTCCGTCCTGAAGTCTGATTTCCACTGCGGAAAGCGGGAAGGAGCCGAGGCCTTAGGAAGGAGCCCCGGGGCCTCTGGGATGAAAAGAAATCATGCTGAATTGTGGCTCTGGAACGCCTCGTGTCCACACTGCGGGGAGGTGGATGTGCGAGGAGCGGCCTGTCTTCTGTGGTAGAGCAGGGGTCCAGGCAGGTTTCCTTCGAAAATCCACCATATACATATATATGCATATAGATGAACATATATATGCATATATATGTATATGGTAGTTTTGGCAAAAAGCTCTCTGGTGACGTCCATTTTGAGCCAGAATCGCAGACTTCGGAGAAAAGGCTCACTTGGGGCAAATGCACAGCC
>NW_024348537.1:0-4745 GCF_902729225.1 Pteropus medius | reverse complement strand
CACTAAACATAATCACACGAACGGCCACTTAAGAGGCAATCCTGTAACAGACCGGGGGCCTGTGTTCCTCCAAAGTAGTTTGACGCCCGCAGAGAAGGTGATCTCAAACCCTCTCTGATGCTGGAAGGGGGGTGGCGTGCAGGCCACACTTGTGGCCGCCGACACAACGTGGGAAGGATGAGGTCAGGACTGGTTCTTGGAGCTGACAAATCCCCCCAACCTCCGGGCCTGGCGTCTTTGGCCTGACGGGACACTCCCATTCCTTGACGTGGCAGAGGAGTGAGGCCTGGGGTCTTGCCTCTGACGGCCGCCTAACTGCCCAAGTCCCCCGGTCCCCTCACTCCTGAGCTCACATTTGTAAGCCCGATGTCACCCACAGCCGGCTCTGTGCCGACTGTCAAGGATACAGATGCCAGTCAGGCAAAGAACTGTGGCCTCATCAGTGACAGCCTCCCAACCCCCAGTGGGGTTTTCTTCCCTCTACTAATGCTGGGGGGAAAAAAAAACAAACCCACTGTGTTCTGTTGGTTTTTTTAAGAAAATAAACTGTCAAGAAATCCTTTATTAAAAATTTAACCGTGGTGGGAAAATGAGTAAGTGAATTGTTCATCGTAAGACTATTAAGATAAATGGTTTTCATACGTTTTGAATGTAATGAACCGCAATGAAAAAATTAGTAAGCTTACTTTTTTTTTGCATTAATTTTTTTTACATTCACAATGTTAAAAAACACTGTTATTTTTCTGTACCGACTGCTTTTATGATGACTTCTCACGTTTTCCCTCTTCTCTGACACAAGGGACTTGAGTCTCCCTTTTCGGTGGGGACTTCCCTGACTGCCAGGAAGTGGCCAGAGCCGGGCAGGCTTGGGGGCCAGTGCGGGTCCCCGCCTCGCTCACCAGCCACTCGGGCCTTGACTCAGCCTCCCGGGGCCTCGGTCTCCTCCTCTGTAGCGTGGTGTCTGGCGCCCTGAGGACTAAGTGAGAAGGAGCCCAGCCCAGAGGCAGGGGGCCACTCAGAATGCAGTCTCCTCCTTTGGTGAAGGCCTTTATCACCCGCCCTCCCCGATCGACAAACAAATCTTAAACTTGTCCCTCTACCCAGTGGGGTGGGGTGTCTGAGCTCTGTGCCCCCTAGAAGGAGCCAACCGTTCAGCCTCCCCGGGTGCCCGCCGCCACAGGCGAGCCCTCCACTGCTACAGGTGGGCGGAGGCGGGGCAGGACCCTGAGCAGAGCCCAGTGGACCCAGCATTTCTATACCCGATAGGAAAGAGCCGGAACTCCACTGGCCCTCGGTGCCCCAAACGACGACCCCCGTGCTCGCCCATACCTGCCTTGTCCACACTCTACTGTCCTTGCATGCTGGGCTGGGCCGGGAGGCTGGGCCGGGAGGCCCAGTGGTGACGCCCAGCGGTGACAATGGGTGAACTTTAGACCTCCTGGGGCCCGCGGGGGAGGTTGTAAGACCTCCCCCCCCCCACCCCCGCCCCCGGGGCTGCTGAGAGGATGCGACGCATTTTCGCACGTCATCAGGGGGAGCTTAGTGGGCCTGGCACCTGATGGGGTCATGCCTCTGTGCCTGAGCCTGCACTCCCCCTCCCTCGTCCACCAGACTCCATGCTGTCCGCGCCTGGAACACCGTCCCGGCCTCTGCGCCCGGTCACGGGCCTGCCACTTCAGGTTTCCTGAAAAAGCCTTTCTCCTCGATAAGCCCTCCTGACTGTCCTCTTCCTCCTGGACGCCTGCCCCATCCGTTCGATTATGTGACGTCCATCCACGTACCTGTCTATCCCCTTCCCTCCCGCCACCCCCCACGCACCTCCTTCCACTCATCCACTGAGAGGTCGTCCCCCGAGGCTCCGGGGCCAGGCCCTGCCTGTCCTGGGCGCTGAGTCAGGCCTGATGCCCGCCCTGCCCCCTCCCCCAGGAGCCCAGACAGGCGTCTGGACCTGGGCACACATAATGCAGGGGTAACTCCACGTCCCAGGAGCCCTCCAGCGGCTAAGCGCACTGACTTTGCGGAGGCCGGTGGCTGGGAGGAGCGGCAAAGTGAGGTCAGATGGGGGCTGGGTCAACCATCTTTCCCAGGAAGGCGCCCTGGCTCCGGGCCCCTCTCCGGCCCCTCTCCTGCCTGTCCTGCTCGGTCCTCCCCTCTCGTCTCCCCCGGGCATGTCATCATCATCTCGGCTGGCCCTTGACGGCACGGGTTTGAGCCGCCTGTTCCCCTTATGGGCGGATGTTTTCTTCAAGGGGTCCTGGAACCAACCTCCCGCAGATGCCGACGGACGACTGAGTTTTGGGGGCAGTCAGAAGTTATATGGGGATTTTCGACTGTGTGGCCATCAGCGTCTTTAACCCCCGCGTTGTCCAAGGGTCAGCTGCCCCCGTGTGCCCTCTGCCCTGTCTGTCCAGCTTCGTGGGTTAGGGACGTGCACCTGTCCTGCTCACTGTGCCGACAGAAGTGCCTGGCACACAGTAGGTTCTCGGTCCAGCAATCAGGGACCTGAACTGGGTGCTGCAGACCCACTAGCAGGCCCGTCAGACCCGGGAGGAAGAGGGACTCCTGGTCTTGGCGGGACACTTCCTCAGAGCCTGTTTCTAGGTGGAGATAGGACACACTCTGGGTGGCAGGAGGTCTCCGCCGCCGGGGTTAAGTGAGGGTGGTCATTCCAGGACCAGGCCTGTTTTCCCAAAGGCAGGAAGCACAGGGCTGGGGCTGCCTCTGGCCCAGCAGAGGGCGCCCCTGAGCGTGGTGTGGCCGGGACAAGGCAGGCGGATTGGGGGGTGGGGGTTAAAGTCCAGGGATGGTGAGGTGACTCCGGCTGGGGTGGGGGGCAGATGGAGACCCGGGGCCCGGGAGGAAGCTGGGGCGCCCAGGGCCGGGACTATAAACAAGCCACCAGGGCGCGGGGCCCCGAGGGCTGCCCATGTGGGGGCAGCAGGGGAATGCTCAGGAGTCCGCCCTGCAGCCCGCCTGGCGCCCGAGGGCCCGTCTCACTCACTGACAGCGGCATCTCACGCCAGGACTTGGAGCGACGCCGGGGGGCGCACGCCCCCTCCCAGGCACGGGGCTCAGAGAGCGGATGTGATCCACGGAGGGGGGTCCGCGGTCTCCTGCCCCTTGAGCCTCAGTCTGCTCAGCAGAAGAGTGGGGATGAGACCCCCACCGTCCCCCCACACCCCACCCGGGGCTGTCACGAGGTTCAGAAGCCTCGAGAACAGTTGGTCGGGCGCTGGGCGCTGGTGGCAGCGGTGACCGAGGCCGAGGTCCACCGACCCATGGGGCTTGACCGGACTGGGGGTTCTGGGGGTTCAGGGAGGGCGCCTCTGAGATTGACGGTTCCCTGAGGCAACAGAGTCGAGAGCGGCCGGCTGACCACGCCTCACTGCCGAGGCTCTGGCGTCCTCAGCAGCTGACCGCTCGCCAGGCTAAGTTGTGCCACCTTGTGCCACCTCGTCTGACCTAATGACGACCGCTGCGTCCCCAGGGCCATAGAGAGCACCTGGCGCGTGGTGGCAGTTAGCACATACTCGTTCAAAGGGCGGACTTTCTCAGCAGCTCCGTGCCAGACGGAAGCCGTTTCTTTCTGTCTTTCTTTTTATTATTGTTATTATTAGTTTTTACGCCTACAGCACCTGGTCTTCCTAGGTGGTCTCCCATCCAAGCACTAACCAGGCCCGACCCCGCTTAGCTTCTGAGATCAGACATCAGGGTGGCGTGGCCGCAGACCATGGACCGTGGCTCCACTGGGGCGCGAACCTTGGACCTTCTGCGTGTAAAGCAGACGTGCTGACCGCTACGCTATGGAACCACGTCGGGAGGCCGTTTCCCTCCGCATATTAGCGGCGCTGGAACCGAGGCCCCCTCCCCCCCCACGGGCTTGATAACGCGCGAGGGAAGGGGGTTCAAGCCCCGACTGTCCTGCTACGTGCTGCCAACATTTCAGGGTGGCGGGCTGTTTCGGTTCTTGTTGTTTTTTAAAATAAGTTTAAAAAACCAGTTGGACACCCTACTTGCATCCTTCGGAAGCTCACTACCGTGCTCTAAGCATTTTCCTGGGTCACTCGCTATGCTCCGCAGCACCGTTGCGCGCAGCGGCGCGACCCTCGGCGGGGAGCATGCGCACTGACGCGCTTGACCGACACCCGGGGATCAGGACGTGGGGTGGCCTCTAGGGCCGCGCGGCTGCTGGCGGTGTGGCCACCTAGCACTGTGCTCCTCCGAGCATGTTCCTCGGACGGGCTGGTCGGCTGCCTAGAACAGACGCTCACGCCTTGCCAAGCGCCTTCACGTGCATTACCCACGTGACCTCACGGGGGACCCCGAGGGACCGAGGGTAGCTCGCCACGAGCCTCGGGGATCAGTACTTTGTTGGGTTAAGTGCATGTCCTCTGAGCCACCAATGCCCCTGGTGTACATTTCAAAACATTATCACGCACGTCCCAAAGGGTCCCGAGGGAGGATTTGTGGTGAGGGCAGTGTGAAGCCTCCGGAGTGTCCATCCTGACTCGGGGTGGGGAGATGCCCATCAAGGAGAATTCTGCAGCAGCCAAAGCGACGGAGAACACACACACACACACACACACACACACACACACACACGTGCACACGCATCGCCAGCACAACCCAGGCCGAGTGACAACAGGGAGACAAAGCCATCTATAACCCAACTTCATTTACATAAGTTAAAAACACTCGCACACGAAGCAACAATAAGCATTCTCCAGAGCACGCACAAGCAGAAA
>NW_024348536.1:0-7134 GCF_902729225.1 Pteropus medius | reverse complement strand
GCAACCCCCACTTCTGGTTCTTCCCAAGAATCCTGCCAATTTGCCAGCTGCATGGACATCTCGTGGGACCCTATAGGAAGAGATGTCCCCAAATACATATCTCGATTATGAAACTATGTCACACTGGCCCACTCCTCACCCCAGAGCAGGAAGGAGGCCAGCTTCCTGTATAGGTGGCTCTACTCGGCCCTGCCTCTCTACCACCCAAGACACAAGCCGTGATTCTTGATAGTCTGGGGAGGGTGCATTTGGACTTCTTGGAACACAGCAGGCTCTCTGGCTTCTTGAACTTAATGAGGAGTGCGATGCTTTGCTTTGATCTCTGTCTCAAATAACAGATGATCAAAATACCCTGGATTTGTGTTACGTACGTAGCTCTATTTTTAGACAAAATCACACACAGCGACTTCACCAGTGTTGGCACCTCTCAGGTGTATCTGTCCCGTGGCTGCCCGCGCCCAGCCCCCAAGTCCGTGACTTGGCTCATTGATCCCCCGAAGCAGGTCATTAAAGGCTTACTGGGCTATATCTTTAATAATATTTTTTAAATGTTTAAGAACCACCATAAAAATCCACCGGATGGCATTTTTTTTTCCACTTTGGCAAAACTAGAGACATAGTCTATGTTATTACAAACTCAACCACAAGAGACGAAAGTCGGCCAGTCACAAATTAGAAAGTCACATTCCGAGAGCACTGGAGAGGCATATTAGCCGAGCAGAGATGTGTCCAGTCACATCTTTTTCCACAGACGCTGCTCCCCCAGGCCACTGTTGAGCAACCTGTCCTTTTTCCAAGCAGCTTCTGCGTGCTGGAGTCTGACCTGAAGTGTTTCTCTGTTTTCTCAGACCTACAGACAGACAGGCCTTGGCCTTGACATAATTTGAGAAGCCCCTTGACCCCATCCCTGACCCCGCTCTGCCAATTTAGAGAGTCACTGGAGGGAATATTAACTCTGACAGGCCCCATATAAATATAACACACACCAGAGACGGATAATGCTTTAAACCATACAGCCATTCACACTTAAGTATGAAGTAGTCTGCTGATAGCTACCATTTATTAAGCAATCACTCTGGACTAGACATTGAAGCGGGCATTTCAGATAGTCACTTAATCAGACTTTGAAGGAATTAACCTGTAAAACTGGGATGAGGGAGGGTTTGGACGTGTCTGATTAGCAGGAGGTTAGGAGGGGAATGGTAGGTATACGGACGAGATCGACACCACAGAGAGATGGAAGGCCGAGGGAGAATTAACCATGCGCAATGGGGAACTAAACATAGGCTTCGCAGAGGTGGCACGCCAGGGGAATTTTGAAGGATGAGGAGCAGTGAGTTGAACAGGTACCCACGGTGAAGAAGGGAATACTTGGTAGAGAAGAGACACGTGAGGAAGAGGACAGGTAGGTAAAATGACATCGTGTATCTATCGGTCTGAGTTCCGGCAGGAACACTCACGTGAAGAGAATTCAGGAAGGCTCTGGTAAACAGACGGCTGACAAACGTGTGCGCACGATGCAAGGGAACCACAGGGACGGCTGCAGGACTCTGGGGCCTGGACCCAAACGCAGGAAGGCAGGTAGCAGTTACCTGAACACGGGAAGAAAATCGCGTACAGAGGGCCACCTCGAGAGCGTCTGAGACGGCAGAGGCACTGAGCCGGCCTGAGATGACGCCACCAGGAGGCAGCCAGGGAACTCGCACCCCCACCTTTCTCCCCTAACCCCCCGCAAAGCACCTGCGGGGGTCCCCTAGGCCGGAAGGCAGGACAGGGGACCCCAAGTGCTGCGCCCTTCGTTGTCTGAGGCTTGAGGCTCAGAGCTGGGCAGAACAGAGCAGAGGGTGGATCTGGGGTTGGGGCGACTGGAAAATACCCAACAGAGTGCACGAGATGTGGCTGGAACGTGGAGTGTGGTGGGTGGCAGGGACAGAAGCCACAGAACACAGATGTGACAGCAAAGGAGCCTGTTGGTCAGGCTAAGAGTGAGCAGGAACCATGGACCTGACCTGGTCAGAGAGACACTGGCCACTGCTGGCCTTTGCTGAGGGCCCTGGGATCAGGTGTCCATTAGAAGGCCTGGCAGCCAGTACCTCGTGAGCTGGGCCAGCACCCTCCCGAGCTGACCCAGCGGCGTGCTCTGCTGGTGCTCCCGACACAGAGGATAAGAGCCCGGGGAAGCTCTGCGGAACGCGGCCTAGCACGTTGCGAGCCAGTTCACACCAGTCTCTCTCCTACGTTCCTGTTCCAGTCCACCTTTCCCCGTCACGTGGAAAGAGAACTCTGTGATGGGGAGCTCTGCGAGAGCAGGTTTCCAGAAAGACAAAAAAAAAAAAACAGTCTGTGTGTTTCCCCTCGGGGGACAGTTCCAGGCGGCCAGCCAGGGAGCCACGTCGGGCCTGCTCTGTGAGGCTCAGAGCAAAGCCAGCGCCAGCCCCCTCTCGTCTGGGGAACATTAAAAGCAATCTCTGAAGTGATTCATTAAACGTCTTCCAGTGGCAGAAGATCATCACCCAGATGTGAAAATAAACACGGAGGGAAATTCCAGCATCAGAACGGTTTCAAGTCTTTAAACTAACACACGGCTAGCCCGGGGAAGGCGAGAGCCTTCTGCTTTTCCAAACCCCCAGAATCCAAGTCGGACTCTCTCCATCCAGCAGGCCAGGCGAGTGCCCACAATGACAGACTCTGAAAAGTGTGAAAACACTCACGTGCCTGTCTGGGGCCCTTCCTTCCACTTGAACGACTCAGTGGCTCACTGGGCAAGGCCCATCACCCAAACTTACCAAGCTTCTGGTGGCACAGCCTTCAGCTCAGCCTTCTTAAAGCATCAGAACTTAAAACAGAAGCAATCGTTCCATTCTGCTCTGAAAAAACTCAGCACAGAGGACAGACAGAGCATGAATGTGAGAGCGTGTAGACACCGGTACAAACGCAGGAAAGATGAGAGAAAATGTGGGTACGTCTGGGCGCAGCACACACATTATTGCACATTATCATGTCCAGTGTCTGGCAGAGCGAATGGCGCATGGTAGGCATTTGACAAACACATGAGGATGGGTGGAAGGGAGGAGGAGGGAGGGAGGAGGGAAGGAAGGAAGGAAGGAAGGAAGGAAGGAAGGAAGGAAGGAAGGAAGGAAGGAAGGAAAAAAGGAAGGAAGGAAGGAAGGAAGGAAGGAAGGAAGACTCTCTACCCGGGAGATCGCTGTCCAGGAATCCAACAGGCACAAAAGTACCTGCTTTACTTGGAGGAACAGGTGGACCCACAGCTGACCCCCTAGTTTCCACCCATTAACTGGTAAAAACTAGGCAAAGGTAAGGTCCTTCGAGCCAAATTCAAATCCTTCCCATCAGAAAAATATTCAACTGCTCCTCCATACTTGGATTTCTTCTTATTATTATAGCAAAGTATACATAAAATTTACCATCTTAACCATTTTTACGTGTACAGTTCAGTGGCATTCGGCACAAGATTGTGCAACCATCACCACCATCCATCTCCAAAACTCCTTCATCTTCCAAAACCGAAACATTCTCCATCAAACAACTCCCCGCCCCCTCCCCCACAGCCCCTGGCAACCACCATTCTACTTCCTGTCTCTATGAATCTGGCTACTCTAAGTGCTTCATATAAGCGAAATCACACAGTCATTATCCTTTTGTGTCTGGCTTATTTTGCCTAGCATAAGGTCTTCAAGGTCTATCCATGTGGTGCATGTGTCAGAATTTCCTTCCTTGTGAAGACTGAATAATATTCCACTAAATAGATCTACTACATTTTGTCCATCTTGTAATATCTTGATGGACACTTGGGTTGCTTCCAGCTTCTGGCTATTTTGAATGATGCTGCTATGAACATGGGTGTACGACTATATATCTTGCTTTCAATTCTTTTGGGTATATATCTCTTTGGAGCAATAAAATTTCCCCTGAAAGGTGGGGGATGGATGGGAGACGACCCAGCATTCTCTGGGGCTGAGCACATCATCCAGCTCTCTAGTGAGTGCAGGACACGTCTATGATGACCTTTCTAATACTTAGATCGGACTCGTAACGTTGTGCACACAACGTTATGAACCTGTGGGGGCATTCTTGGTGAAGGTCAGTGTGAAGGGCAGGGACTGGGGAGCCTGAGAGACCCGGGTTCACATCTCAGGAGGAGTGTGTGGGCTTCCAACAAGATCCTCAGTCTTCTCTCCTGCAAAATGGAGATAATAAAATGCTCTCCACAAAGCTGAAGGGAGGACTACTGAGGAGGTTCTACAAGGTGCTGGTGTGTTGTCAGCACTCGATAAACACTGTGTTTCCTCCGTTCCAAGATGCCCCCCAATTTTTTCTCCATTGCATGTTTCTATAATCACATTTCTAAACTCAGGGTGTGCGGTACCAGAGACCAGCTTCGTCATCGCCCGGGAATTAAGTGAACATACTGAAACTTCTCTGAAGAGATCACAGAACCTTCCCAAGAAGAAGCTGGTGTAGAAGACCCCAAGCTGAAAATGCCTAGTGCTCGGGGCTGGCACATTCACTGCCAAAGGTCCCCGTTCGCTTCAGATGAAAGCACGATTTCAAAAGAGTAAGTCCTTGGCCCAGTGCTGTGTGGCAACATTGTGACTAATGTGGCTGTGGAATAAATCCAACAGTGAAACATACGGTCGGAGGTGAAGATTCTGGAATCAGTAACCCTGGGTGTGACCTTAAGAAAGTCACTTCACCTCTCCAACCCTCAGCTTCCTCATCTATACAATGAATCAATGACAGTCCTACCTCCTGGGGTGGCTGTGCGAGTACGAGCTGGCACAGAGCCACACTGCTGAGCTGTGGAACCCAGATGAGGTCCCCTCTCTCCTCAACCCTGAGGCATTTCTGCAGGAAGGAAGACTTCCTGAGAAGCCTGCACCACGCTCTGCCCCTTCTCCAGACTGTACCACCCTCACGGCTGTGATCATAGTTTAAAAGAATGAAAAAGTAGCTCATTCATCCATCCATCCATCCATCCATCCATCCATCCACCCACCTACCCATTCATCTAGCCATTCATATCCATCCATCCACCCAACCATCCATCCAGCCAGCCAGCCAGCCACCTACCTATTCATCCATCCATCCATCCATCCCCCATCCAACATTTATTGAGTGCCTACCCTGTGCCAAGCCTGATCTAGCCTTTGGGAACCAAGAGATGAATAGAACAGGCCTCGTCACAGGAAGACACAGAGAATATGGGGGAGGAAGAAAAGTAACGATATAAGAATAGCAAACACTTCTTCAGAGCTATGTGCCAGGCGTGACTCCAAAGGCCTTTGCATAACTCATTTAATTCTCCTGATGGTCCTAGGAGATAGCACTGTTATGAGTCCCATGTTAAAGATGTAGAAACAGGATAGAGACAGTAACTCGCCTAAGGTCACAAAGCCGGTAAGAAACGGAGCTGGGATTTGAACTAGAGCCCTCTGGCTCTAGAACCCAGGCTTTCAACTGCACTGAGAGTCAAAAAAATGTTATCGCTGGTGTGGCAAGGGCGCCAGCCAATGTGGATAAAAAACGATGATTTCGCGATGCTCACAGACCAGCCGAAAACCAGCCAGCTCTGCACGAATCGCTTTTAACCTCTAGATTGTGGCGACCTAAACACTAATGGAAGTCCTGTGGTGGCCAGAGATCAGGAGATCGGGCTCGGGGGCACGAAGGAGGGTGCCCAGAAGCTCCCCAAAATCAGCAGGCAGCCAGCTGCATATGGGACGTCATCGCCCTGGAGGCTGACAAGCGGTGAACACGTGAATTAGGCTTCGGCACCGTCCCTAACGAGTCACCCTCTCACAGATCAGCCCATTTAACCGTCAAGGGAGCTCCGTGAAGGGGATCTAATGGGACCCCCACTTTATAAAGGAGCGACTGACCTGAGGTTCAGCGTGGGGAGCAGTCAGAGCCAACTCCAAGCCAAGGAGGCCCGTACGGCCATCTGTCGAGGGCCCCCGTCCAGCTCAGATGAGAGAATTCTTCCCAAAGATGACGTCTTTGGCTCAATTCCGCATGTCTGCCGAAAGCAGTGGAGCTGGACCCCCATTCAGCCTCTTTATCCCCCACCAATGTCCAGCCCAGATGTCAGGGTCCCCTCCTTTATCCTCTGCCCGGGTGTCCCCACCGACTGCACAATCGAAAACAGCACCCCGTGGTCGCCGCTGCCTTGCCCTGCCCCGTTCTTCCTGGTTACGACATCGTAGTAGATTTATTTGTTTAACGTCTGTTTCTCCCCTACTAGGTGGTGAGCTCCGTGAGGACAGGAAGCTTGTCCATTCTGTCCTTCACTATCCCGGCACCTAAAACAACACCCGGAACAGGTCCTGGGGTGCCATGGGCGGTCGGTATAGTTGTGTTCATTGAGTGAATAACCAAACGAATGGAAGTGGATCAGGGAACTCCATCTTGTCTGAGAAGCCAGAAACAAGGACCAGGAACTCACCTGGGACCCCCAGCCCCCAGGTCTCAGGTACCCCGAGCTTGGCCTCAGAGCAAATGGGAACACTTGACCTGCTTTCCTTCCCCCGACTTTTTCCTTTACAAAGACCCTCTCCTACGTGTCATGTCCGCAATGGGCCCCTCGTGTCAGGGGTCCTTTTGGATGGCACCCCGTAGCCTCGCTCGCTCTCCCACTGCCTCACACGCGTAGACGCCCCTACTTCCACCCCGACACAGGACCAGGCCCAGCCTATATCCTCAGGTACCTTGTAATCCTGTAAACCCATTCGCGCAAAGATACTAATGACTGGTAAGTAACATGTGATTTTTGAAGGAGGCCTTCCAGCAACAATTAGTGGCACATTAGAACAGCTAATTGTAGGAGTTTCCGGTACCTGAAAACTTAATATGCCTCATCACACACAGAAAATCACCTGTGGGTGCCGTGCACTCAGTTCCCCGTTTGGAGTTTCTGCAAACGTTTTACTGAATGCCTCCGCCCGCCAGGAAATGCCCTGTGTGGCGAGGACATGCCAGTAAGCCAGGGTCCCTGATCTGAGGAAGCGCACAGCCTGCTTGAGGAGACAGAGCAGTAAGCAAAGGCCTTGCCAAGGAGTTTTAATTCTCATTCTTATTATTGCAACAGAGAGTAGAAACCCGTGCAGGAACCAGAGA
>NW_024348535.1:0-302 GCF_902729225.1 Pteropus medius | reverse complement strand
GTGCCTTAGGAGCTTTGCGATCAGCTCTTTGAGCCTTTCATTTCTTCATTTTGAATGCGTCCCCGGGGACCATTACGACCATCCCAGGCAGAAAGGTGAGGGAGAGGGAGGTGTCTGCTTCCGTCCTGAAGTCTGATTTCCACTACGAAAAGCGGGAAGGAGCCGAGGCCTGAGGAAGGAGCCCCGGGGCCTCTGGGATCAAAAGAGATCATGCTGAATTGTGGCTCTGGAACGCCCGGTGTCCACACTGCGGGGAGGTGGAGGTGCTAGGAGCAGCCTGTCTTCTGTGGTAGACCAGGGGT
>NW_024348534.1:478446-589598 GCF_902729225.1 Pteropus medius | reverse complement strand
GATCTATTCTGTTCTTTTTGAGGGTTCAGTCTCCTTGCTAAAGAACTTATTCTGCTGATCTAGTTGTTTTTTCAATTACTGAAATTGATATGGCTTGTTTCAGAAATCACTGAGTTTTTTTATAGAAATAACATCCTGAATTCTCTGTCATTTAAGTTGCATATTTCTATGTCTGTAAGTTTATTTTTTGGAGATTTTTCTCTTTCTTTCTGTGATGCTTTGCTGTCTTGATTGTTCATAGTGTTTAATGGACTATTTCTCTGCCTGGGCATTAATGGAAATGTATTCTGCTTTTTTTCCAGAAAGATTTATTATATAAAGGTCTCTCTTTAGCCTGCTGCAAAGAAGGCGCTTTTCTTTTGGTTTCCAGTAGGTAGCGTCCAAACCTCTTGGATCCCTGCTTTATATAAAGCCTTAATAATGCCTTTTTATTTTCTTGTAGATATTTAATCACGCTCGCTATCCTCAGTCTCAGTCCCTGTCAGTGTTAGCAACAGTTTCGGTAGCATTTGCTTAGATTCCCTTGGGGATCCACGGTGTTCGGTCTTAGAGGGCATGGCGGGGAGGGGCCCTCTGGGTTGGGGTTTGGGGGCTGCGGCTCAGCCTTGGTTTTGCAACCATGGCTGGTAAAAATCAACTGTTCTTTCTCTGCTGTCCCGCATCTCTGCTTTCTGCCCTGATGACTGGGCCCTACTGCCGGCTGCATGGAACTCACAACTCTCCCAGGCAGGGCTGTTCAGGGAACTTGCTACACCGTCTTCCCTCTCTCTTCCTTCTACAGGTAACTCCGGCAGCTACGAGAAGCAGCTTTTTTATTTCTCCTAGTCCACCGCCCGACACTTGGGGTTCTAACTTGTGGTATCTCATGCACAGATCCCATGCTCAGATGTGCTGGTGTGCAGTTTGGGTTTTTTTTGTTGAGTGTTAGATGTTCGGCTTAGTGTTGTTTCAAGGCAAGAGATCTGGGGATGTCTCTCACACTGCCATGTTTCTCCAAACCTAAATGTTTTTAGTTTTGATGAGATCCAATTTATTTTTTTCTTTCATTTTCATGCTTTTGGTTGTCATATCTAAGAATCCATTGCTAAATCTAAGATCATGAAGATTTTTCCCTGTTTTTTTGAACAGTTTTATAGTTTTAGCTCTTACATTTTGTTCTTTGACCCATTTTTAGTTAATTTTTGTATACGATTTGAGATGGACATCCAAAGTCATTCTTTGCATGTGGATATCCAGTTTTCCCCATATCATTTGTTGAAGAGATTATTTTTTTCCTCATTGAATAGTCTTGCCACCCTTGTGTTCCATTGATCTATATGTCTGTATTTATGCCCATACCCTGTCTTGATTATTGTTGCTTTCTAATAAGTTTTGAAATTGGAAAGTGTAAGTTCTCTTGCTTTGGTCTTCTTTTTCAAGATTATTTTGGCTATTTGGAGCCCTTTATAATTCCATGCGAATTTTAGAACCAGCTTGACAATTTTTATAAAGAAGCCGGCTGAGATTGTGATAGGGATTGTGCTGAATCTGCAGATTGCTTTGGGTAGTGTGGCCATCTTTATAATAGTATGTCTTCCCATTTGTTAACACAAGATGCTTTTCCATTTATTTAGATCTGTGTTTTTCTTTCAACAATTTTTCGTAGTTTTGAGAGCATACATTTTGTATTTTAAGTTTACTCCTGAATGTTTTAGTTTTTTCGATGCTGTTGTAAATGGGGTTGTTTTCTGAATTCTGTTTTCAGATTGATTATTGCAAGTGTATAGAAATAGTTTGTTTTTGTATATCGATCTTGTTGCTTGTAACCTTACTGAATTTGTTTATTAGTTCTAATATTTTTTTAGTGGATTTTTTAGGACTTTCTGTATAAGATCATCTGTCAGTAGAGATAGTCTTCCTTTCTAATTTGGATGCCTTTTTTTTGTCTTTTTCTTGTATAAGTGCCTGGGCTAGAACCTTTAGTACAGTGTTGAATAGAAGTAGCAAGAGCAGACATCCCTGATTTGTTCCTGGTCTTACTGGGGACAGCATTCAGTCTTTCATCATTATGTATCATTATGTATGGTGTTAGCGGTGCGTTTTTTGTAGATATCCTTTATCAGATTGAAGAAGTTCCCTTCTCTTCCTAATTTATTGTTTTGTTTTTTTTTTATCATGACAGGATGTTAAATTTTGTCAAGTGTCTTTTCTGCATCAATTTGTTTTTGTTTTTTGTTCTTGAGATATTATGTTAATTTATTTTTGGATGTTAAACCATTTATTCCTGGGATAAATCCCACTTAGTCATGCATATAATCCTTCCTATATGTGGTTGTATTAAATTTGCTATTATTTTTTTGAGGATTTTTGGGTCTATATTCGTAAGAGATATTGGTCTATAGTTTCTTTTTTTATGATATCTTTTTTATTTTGAGTATCAGGTAATACTGGCCTCGTCAAATGAGTTGGGAAGTAATCCAGCCTCTTTTATTTTTGGAAGGGTTTAAAAAGGAGATATGTTAATTCTTCTTTAAATATTTGATGAAATTCACTAGTGATGCCAATCTGAGTTTGGGCTTTTCTTTGTAGGTAATATTTTGATACCAAACTTGGTCTCTTTACTTGTAGATCTAATCATATTGTCTGTTTCTTCTTCTTCAGTCAGTTTTGGTAGTTTATGTCAGTTTAGGGATTTGTCCATTTCATCAAAGTTGTCTAATTTATTGGCCTACAATTGTTTCTGGTTTTCTTTTTCTTCCTCTATTGGTATAACCTTTAGAAGTTACATTACTGAAAGTTTTTGGTAAATTCTCTGTTTATCTGGATATGTTTATAATTTGTCCATAATCTTAAAACGTAGTTTTTTCTAGGTGCAAACAAAGGGTCGATTGTTTTTCTTCTAGCATTTAACCATTTTATGCAACATGATCTGATTGGATGTTGCTATTGAGATGTCTTCTGTCAGTCCAACTGTCCTTTCTTAGGAGGTGATTTTTTTTTTCTCTATGGCTGCTTTTATTTTATTTTGTTTTGTTTTAATTTTAGTATAAAAAATTAGGACTGTATTTCCGATAAGGCTGACTATATATAGATGAGCTAGACACTCTACCCAACATCACTGACATGTTGGAATGCCATGAGAAATTGACAGAAAAATCATCCTGGATATTAAAAAGACTCTGACATGGTGATATATGGTTATTGTATTGTGCAGCCAATGGCATAAAGCCTTAGAGGGCCACTGAGTCTTAATGCATGCCATAAAGATTGTTCTCATTGTAGATATTCGCATCTGCTTGGTGTAGCACACTGCAGCTGCATTTTGCAAAGTTCCATTCTTAGGGTCATTCAATGAAACTTTGCTTATTCGCAACACCTTTCTTCTCATTCACTTTTTGGTAATTATGGCAGCCAAAACAGTGAGTAATATCACACCAATAATAGAGAGTCCAATGTAGAATGCCTCAGTAGTGATCATCCATGGATTTTGTTCCAGGTACGTGTGAATTTCATTGTATTACTAAATGCCATCTGAAAGCTGTGCCATAGTGCCATCTCCATCTGTTAGGCAAAGTTCAATGGTAAGCTGGTCATATTTGTTTCCTGTGCTGTGATACACTGGGTTTCTGTTGTCTGCATTGGAGAAGATGAAGTAGCTGTTTTGAGGTTCCGTGTGGGTGCTGGCATTGTAGGAGCAGAGGTGAAGACCCTATGTGATGTTGAAACACTGGTGACCTTAGATGGACTGGCTTTATCTCCAGTAATATGTTAATTTTCAAGTCATTATTACCACCCTGAGCACGCAACACTGCAATAGTACATGCCGCTGTTGGACTGGGCTGTATTCTTTATAGTTAAAGACACATTCTCTTTCAAAATGATTCCATTTAGGTTATAACACTCATTCCTCTGAAAGGTGAAATGGTTTCCATCAATTCCAATGAGATGATTTGAGCATAGAAACCGAGGACATTTCCCTTGGCCCCAGCACTTGGTTATGACTTCTCTAGCTGTTGAGTAGGTGCAGGGTCACACGACAGGCATGACTCACCACTCCACTCACTTGTACCTGAGAAACTACAACATCTGTCCAAAATAGTATGAGGTTTGTGAAGGCTACCCAGGGACGCATGATGGTGTCAGCTGGTTAGTTAGGTTTTTAGCTCCTCTGGTGGTTGTCGCTACAGCTGCTTTTAAGGTCTTCTCTTTTTCTTGTTATTCGACATTTTAGTGCAATGTGCTTAGGTATGGTGTACTTTTTATTTATCCTGCTTGGTGTATGTTGCACTTCCTCTTTTTGTGGATTTATGTTTTTCCCTTTAGTATGTCATAGCATTGTCATTTATTTGAATGTTGTTTTAATTTGTTTACTGTTAAAGATAATATTGACATTTACAACTTTGTACTTCAACCCTTGTGTACACAGCACATCTATAAGGTAGATTCTTAGAAGTAAAATTTCTAAATTTATTTTTTGATAGATTCTGTCATTTTGTCCTCCCAAAAAGATTTTGCCAATTTATGTTCCTTCCTGCAAAAATTGAGGGCCCTTGTTTCCCCCATGCCTTCAGAAACACTAATATCACTAGCATTTAACATTTTAAATTTTCTAAGCTTTTGTTTTCATTAACCATTGGTATTGTGAAATATAGCAAAGAGCAAAGTTCACAGGAAAAAATGTACAGTCCAGTGATTTGTCACAGACAATCCCTTGTGGAATTACCTACGGGGTGCCATTACAGAACACGGGCAACTGAGCAGAATCCCTATTGGTTTCCTGTCCAGTGATGCCTCTTTTCTTTCTCCTTAGGGTTAGCTATTGTATTGACTTGTATCTCTATAATCTAGTTTGTTCTGTCTTTGAATTTTATCAATGGGATCATGTATATAGCTCTTATCTTTTTTTTTTTTTTTTTTGGTTGTATAACGCTTAATGAGATTCACTGATGTTACTGTATGCATTTCCATGTTTGCATTGCTTTATAGTGTTCCATTGAATGAATATACTACAATTTATCCATTCTACTGTTGATGGACATTTGGGTTGTTCCCAGTTTTTGGCTGTTATGAATAAAGCTCTGTAAACATTCTTAAACAGATTTCTTGCTGTACATGTGCACCAAGATATATTCCTGGGAGTGGAATTGCTAGGCCAGAGGTATGAACATATTTAGCTTTAGTAGATATTACAAAATAGGTTTACTGTTTCCATTCCTTACAACTGGCCAGGGTAGTTCACTTGGTTGTGGGTTTTTAATTTTAGTCATTCTGGTGAATGTATAGTGGTGGCTTGTTGTGGTAATGAGATTAAGCTCTTTTTCATATGTCTATTGTCCATTTGTATTTTCTTTTATGTAATATACCTGTTCTGTTATGTAATGTAATATACCTGTGCAGTTTTTTGTAGGGTTGTCTTTTATTTTCTTATTGATTTGAAGAAGTTCTTTATATATTCAGATAGAGGCCTATTGTCAGATATATGTGCTACAGGTAGCCTGTAGCTTGCTGTCTAGAGACTCTCATGATGGAGCCCTTTTAAGAAGGGAAGTTCATAATTTTAAGGTAGTTTAATTTACATCTTTTTTCTTTTTAGGCCTTTCTCTACCTTTCATTTACCTTAAAGACCTACAGATATTTAGAAACCTTATTGTTTTGCCTCTTATTTGGTTGGTAACCCTGTGATTGATTTTTGATGTGGCATGAGGTAGGATTTTATTTTTTCATGTGGAATTGCCCTGATCACTATAGAGTCATAACAAGTCTTGACACCACGTAGAGCACATCCTTCTACCTTCTTCAAGAATGTCTCTACTTTAATAAATGCCTTGGCTCTTCTTGACCTTTTGCTTGTCTCCATAAATCTAAGAATCAACTTGTTCAGTTCCACAAGGAAAAGCAACACCAAAACTATTGGGCTTTTGATTGGTTTGGCATTAAAATGATGCATGAGTGAACACTGATACAACATTGAGTCTTACACCATGGACATTTTCTGTTTTTTTTAGGTGTTATTTAAAATCTGATAAAAACATTTTATGATTGTCTTTGGAGAGGTCTTATATTTTATTTTATTTATTCTCATATTTGATGATTTTAGATATAAATGGTATCATTTAAAATAATTCATTTTAAAGTGTTTATTGTGGGTAGCAATTGATTGTTCTGTCAACTGTGCTAAACTCACTAATTCTAACAATTTATATCTTCTTTTGGATTTTCATTATTTGTAATCATACTGTCTGTGGATTTAACTTTTACCCCTCTCCAATCCTTATACCTTTTACTTATTTTGTTTTGCTTAACTGCATATAGTTAACATATAATAGTGGGAATAGTGAGAATTATGGTCTTGTTCCCATTTTTAGAGAGAGAGCATTTTACCATTGTTTGCTGTAGGGTTTTGGCAGGGGCAGGGGGGTTCATTTGTTTATTTTTTAAAAATAAATAACCGTTATCAGATTAGGAAGTTACCTTGTATTCCTGATTTTTTGAGTTTTGATCAGAAGTGATTGTTGAATTTTATCAATACCTTTTCTTTTTTTATTGCAATGAACACATGACTTTTCTCCTATTTTCTGTTAATGCGGCTAATTATACAGTTTGTAGTGATGTATTATTCTTTTTATATATTTGGTTGCTAATATTTTGCTTTGGGTTTTTTGCATATATGTGAGTGATATGAATTTTTTGTAATATCTTTGTTAGGTCTTGATATCAAAGATATGCTTGTCATAAAATATTTGAAGAATGTTTCCTCATTTTCTTTTCTCTGGAAGAGGTGAAGTAAGAAGTATTATTTCATCCTTAAATATTTTGTGGAATCACAGGTGAAACTATCTGGGCCACTTGTCTTTGTAGGAAAATTTTAAATTATGATCTCAATTTCAGATTTTTTTCTTTCTTTTGTCAGTTTTGGTAGGTTGTATTTTTGTAGAAATTTTTGTTTTGTCTAAAATTTTCCAAATTTTGAGTTTTGTAATATTCTTTTATCTTTTAATGTTTTATAAGATCTGAAGAATGCCTTTTTATTCCTGACAAATGGTATTTGTTTCTCTTTTAATCTCTCCCACCAAGAGTTTATCAATTTTGTTTTATAAAACTTAACTTTCATTTATTTCAGTGTCTTTATCTCTGGTAAGACTTTTTACCTTAAAGTTTCCTTTGTCCGATATTAGTGTTACTTCTCTAGTGTCTTTTGGTTTAAACTTGCACTGTATGTCTTTTTCAGTCTTTTTAATCTCTCTCTGTCTTTGTATTTAAGGTATGGTTTGGTTTTCTATCCATTCTGACATTGTGTCTTTGTCATTCAATTGGACTCATACTTGGGCCTAAACCATTTAATTTTTCTACCTACTTTAGGTTTCTTTAACTCTCCTCTCTTATTGTCTTTTTTTTTTTTTAATCATTTCATTTCCTCGTTCTGTTAGCTTGGAAGTTATAGAGTCTTTTACTTTTAGTGGCTTGTCCTAGTGGTTCCAGCAAGCAGTTGACTTTTATTGTTTAGTACCTTTCCTCTCTTCTCGGACAATGCAAAGTTCTTAAAGTACAATTTACTATTACTCCTAACTTACATTGCTGTTGTTTTTTTGCATCCCATTTTAAACTCAAGAAGACATTATTGTTATTGTTTTATACAGTCAGTGTCCATTTACCCACATATTTATCCCTTGCATTGCCCTTCATTCTGCCCTATATCTCTGAACTTTTATCTGGGATCATTTTGGTTTTGTCTAAAGAATGAAGAACACCATTTCCCATTCCCTTAGTGTAGGCCTGCTGGTGATTCGTACTTAGTTTTGGTTTACTGACATGTATAAAGTTGTTCTTGAATCTGTGGCACAATGTCTTTTTTATTGTTTTTAGTTCTGGAGTTTCCAGTTTGTTCATTTTTCTAGTCTCTAGTTTTCTTTTGAAGTTCTCCATTTTGTCTTTTATTCTTTGAACAGAGCAGCATGTGTGTCTGGTACCACCAATAGCTGGAGCCCATGTGCATCTCTTTCTATAGTCATGGGTTGTTTTCTTTTTTCTTTTTTTTTTTTTGCTGGTTTTCATTCATGTCATCTTGTTTTGTGCTTGGATATTTTTGCTTGTGTGTCAGAAATTATATTAATTACAATTATTTTAGAAATAATTTGATGCCTAGAATGATATCTTCTTCCAGAGAGAATTTTAGGTTTGCTTCTGCCAGGGACCTAGTAAGCACTAGCAAGCTGGGTCATCTTAATCCAGTTTGGTGACTGATCTCTTTGTAGCAGAGCTGCAGTTCCTGGTAAGGCCTGTCAACTTCTGGCTCATTCAATCTTAAGGTACAGCATTTTGGGTACTAACCCAAAGAAGGGTTCATCATGGTTACTGTCCCCATAGCCCTGGCGGCTGGTTAAAAGTGCCCCTTGGCTAGCCTTCTAAAATAATCACCCCTCTTCCTGGGCAAAAAAGACCCAAATGTCTTTGTCTTCCCTGTGGTCCAGCAGATTCTCCCTGGTCTTGTGAGCTCTGCCTTCAAGCAGATGTTTTTGATATTTTGTCCAGCTTTTTCTAGTTGACCTCAGCCTTTGGGTTGGCCCCAATTCCATAGTTCAGCATTACCTGAAGTGTAAATCTGACCCTTTCATTCTATGTCTGATATACATATATATTTATAGTTTTGTCCACCTGATGAGTAAAAAAGATTTCACTTATAATTTGCATTTTTTTGATTACTACTGAGTTTGAACATCTTTTCATATATTTATTGGCCATTTTTTTTCCTTTTCTCTGTTGGACCATATCTTTTCTGGGTACTTTTCTTTTTCCATATTGCTCTAGCACTTTATATATTCTTTATGTTGATCATCTCTTACATGTTGCAAACAGTTTCTCCCATTCTTTCATAATTCTTTGACATTTTAATTATGACTATATCATATGAAAATTTAATGTTTAGATATTCAAATGTTTCAGTCTTTTATGGCTTTTGGTTTTTATGTCTTGCAGATTAGGACAACATAAATATTTTATGCTTTAATATTTATCTTTTGAATTCTTTTGGATTGAGTTTGTGTTTATTTTGTGAAATATTTGACTTCTTAGGTAAATGAATAGAGTGTAAGGAGAGGAGCTACTTTTTCCTCCTACTGTAAAGGTTTTTGCAGGCCCTGAGAAGAGCAGTCAATAGGCCCAAGATGACATGCATTTGGGGTTCCCTCCAATCCTTCCCCACAGTCCTGCCTTGTGGAAGATAAAGCTTGGATGTTTTCTCAGGGCAGGTCTTCCTGGCTGAGTAACGTGGAAGAGAATGACAAAAAAGGGAGACAGGAGGTTATGATCTGTCATCACACAAATGTCGAAACCAGTGATAACATGTAAGGTCTATGTCCTATTTTTGTAAATAGTTTATTTTTATAAGTAAGAACTATTTCAATCTAAAAAAATCAAATGATATATGAAAGTTCAAAGAAAAAAGGGGAAAAAAGTGCCCCAAATTTCCCACAGAGGTGACCATCATTTTGGATCTCTCCCTCTGTCTGCGACACACATGTGAGCATACATATGGCTTTACAAGTCAGTTCCCGCAAACTCTGCTGTGTGTTTAAGTTGGCAGCCCTGGTGGATGTCATTCCAGGCCAGTATGTAGAGATCATGTCCTCCGGCGTTAAGAGCACAAACTTCAGAGCCAGAACACCTGGTTTGAGTCCAGCCTTGTTGTCGCCTAGCGGTGTGAAGTGGACAGGTTGTTCTGTGTCTGTTTCCTCATCCATAAGCTAGGATACTAGCACTGTGGGGATGAAGTGACTTAACACCAGCTCAGTGACTCCTCTGTCTGCAGTGCATTCTAGGTGGCTGCATGACATCCTGGCATGTCATGTAACCTGAGGTACTTTCTGTTGCCCTAAACAGGGCCTTGGACATCTGTGCACTGCCATCTTGAGGTGTGGAGTGATGTTCGCTCAGTGCTGCACAGTGGGCACTGAGGCAACTTACTGCTTTTTCTTCTAAGGCGGACTGTGGTTGCCTTGCTGAAGTCAAGTCCCAAGTCCCAGAGTTTTGAATCAGGGTCCACATGCTGCTTTCAGTGAGAAGTCAGAGGGCAGGATTGGCCTGTGGGGAGCCCTTTGGGCTGATAACTTCGTAACCTACCTCTAGGTTCTGTGCCTGGCTAGACTTTGCTGGGAAGAAGGGTACGTGTGGCAGTGGCGTGGTTTCCTGGAGCTGACCTTTCCTTCCTCGACAGGTTCAGCAGTACCGGGTTGCCATGACTGCAAAAGACTGCTCCATCATGATCGCGCTGTCCCCTTGTCTACAGGATGCAAGGTGAGGTGCTCACTGCTGTGGGTTTTGTGAATTGACTAGAATCAGTTTCCCCCTCATTAGGGAGCCCCAGGCAGGACCCACATTTATGAGCAGAGGCTCATCTCTGATGCCTACTAAATATCATCCCACTTGTTAACTCTTGTTCTCTAAAAGCTTATAATTCCATCAAAAGGACATTTATGAGAATAGTTTTAAAAGATTGTTCTATTAAATTGAAGATTACTATTGTTTTCTAAGAAAACACCCTAAGGACTTAGAAGCGGTTTGATACTGTGGTGCAAATTCCTTTCTCTCAAAGGAAGCCCCCGTCTTCTGTCAAGGTTCTGAGGACCAAGAGACTAAGTTCCTGTGGGCCTGTTCCTCTGTCCTCTACCAGGCCCACTATGCTGACCTTCATGGTCATTTGAAGCCTTTAAAGCAACACGTGCATTGTTCTGCCTGTTTGTAGCATCTCTTCCTGGACATCACTGTTGTCATCCGGTCTCCTCCCCCACCTTTTTTTAGGAACTCGGGATAAACCTGATAATCTCTTAGTAATTAGGTAGCAGTTTCAGCATTGATCTGCAGGGAGCAAAACCCCATGCACAGTATTTACGGAATGTTCTGCATGCTTCTGACAAATGTTCCAGGGTCAAGATGACTGTTACTGGCTGCTAGCCACCCATTTTTCTAGTGCGTTTGAACTAAATATTCCTAGGATTCCTGCTCTTCGGCAGGTACAGAATTACCCATTTTCTGATAGGAAACTTGGAGGTACATTTATAGGGTATAACTAAAATATTAAAAAATGGTTGTTCTGTTTAGTTGAAAACTGTTATTACTAAAGAAAATGCCCCCAGTGTTTAGCTATGAGGAATCCAGTAGCTGGATTAAGCTAGTTTTGAATGAGATGTTATTATCCAGTGCCCTGCCTGAGGGGAAGACACAGTCAGGATGCAGAAATGTGAGAGGCCTGCTGAGGGCTTGGGGCCCTGGTACCCTCAATAAAAACTGACACGTTGAGAGAGTTGCTGGGACACGTATCCAGAAGCTTTTGAGCCACATAGGCACCAGTCTCAGATCCAGGGTGGCAAAGTGTTTAGGTGTCAGGAGCCACACAAGGGGGCTCCTGTGGTCGACAAATGGTCAGACTTCCCGTAGGGGCAAGCCCTCGGAGCATCCTCCCACAAGCCTCTGTGTGATAGGGTCACATCATTTTGTTGGGCGCTAGTTCTGAAGTGAGAGATTGAGGTGTCCTTTAAAATGTGTAGCCCTGTCGAGGGCTAGAGACATGTGCTATGCCAAGCCTAGCTGCCTGGAGCTTGGGTTTTAGACCCTGAGAGGAGACTCCAAAGCAAGACCTGAATTTGCAAGTGTGTCCTCTGCTGTTCAGGAGGGAGTCGTTTAAGAATCCAGCAACTGAGCCCCAGATTCATTTTTCCAATCAGCTGTATTTTGGAGTAGGAACTGAGTCAGAGTCTAAGCCCTGATTAGCTTCATCAGAACAGGAATGTGTTCGTCAGCCTTCCCTCTCCCAGGCAGAAGCTTTTGAAATTAGAGTTTTGTTTGATTTTTTTTGAATGATTTCTTACTACTTACTATTTAAATAGTAGAAAGCATCGAGCAATCAGGACTTCTACTTCCCTTCAGCCCCACTGAACTCATCTAACACCAGATAACGAGTCAACCGGATGCAGATGTGCACTGAACATGGGAAGCATAACAGTCTTAGGACAAAATTCAGAATTAGTTTGTTTTTAAGTACTAGTAATTGTTCATATTTTTTTTAAGCATAGGACTATTCTGATGTTTAGAAAACCCACAAAACTAAGCCCTAGGGAACAAAATACAAAACAGTGCAAATACAATTTGAGAATAAAACATGAAACCAGCTCTGTCTCCAAATGAGAAAGCAGAAAGGAGCATCAGCTCTCACCAGAAATGGGAAGGGCGTATGAGAATTCTGTTCTCAACATTTTATCCATTTGGCTGTTGAATGGCCAGATCTACTTTCTACTTTTTCTTAGGTTTTGTAATTCTTGGCCCACAGTAAAGTAATTTTGTCAGCATTCATTTATACCACTGGGATATGGGAAATATCAATCACGTATTCTACATAATTGCTTTCCCATTTTTGCACTTTAACCCTTTCTCATCTGGTGTGGTGGCAGGTATCACAGTAGGTGCCTCTCTTGCAGAAGCTTCCAGCACTAGTGCATCCAGCTGGCACAGAGATGGAATGCATAAGAGGATTTGGGAGGTCTGAAATTGCTTTTTTACTTCCAGCTCTGATCAAAGGCCCATCGTCCCTTCGTCAAGATCCAGGTTTGCCTTCTCCGTGTCTGTGCTGGACCTTGACCTCAAGCCCTATGAGAGCATCCCTCATCAGTACAAACTGGATGGCAAGATAGTCAACTACTATTCAAAGACTGTACACACCAAAGATGCCACCATGATGTCGACTAGGTTCAAGGAAAGCGAAGATTGCACATTAGTTCTCCATAAGGTCTAACTTCCTTCCTGTGGTGTCTTTGAAACTTGAAGATAGAATGTGAAGGTTGAATGATAGAGCTATTTTCTCTTGTGTTGGGTGACTTTTGGCTGTGAATGTTTTTGCTTTTTAACCACTGTTGAGGTGGGGCTGCTTCTGGGAGATGTGGAATGAAAGAGTACTAGAAATGGACAAGGAATGTGAGATGTGAGCCCTGTGGTATGCTGTGTCTCGGGAGGCCCCTCTGGGCAGTTCTTCCTTCCCGCCCTGGGCTCATGTCTTATCTCTAATACAAAAAGCCTTATTATAAGACCCAAGGTTTGGATCTCCTACCACCAGACTCCTGACATAAAAAACTTGAATTGTCATGTACATCTTAAAATTTGGACTTTTAAGAAAAGATTGATACTACTGGAACTTGCCCAGCTGAGTAACTTGGTCACTTTTTTTAATGCAAGTGACACATCAGCACAGTTAAGTGGTTCCCTGCTGCAGAGAGTGATGGATTGCTGGTGCAGACATCCGTTCTGAGCACTGTGGACTTGGGGTCCCTGTGGAGGTGCCGTGGCCGCCATTCTGCACAGGGTTGGCAGGGATCGCAGGACTCAGGTCAGGGGTGAACACCACTCATTCGAGCATTGACTTGCATTCTTTTTTTGTTTTGTTTTTTTACAGAATGATTTTAACTTTAGGGGAGACAAGGGATTCTTTCCCACCTAAAATTGCTGCTGTAGAAGCTGGAAGCAGAGCTGTACCACTGAGCTGCTGTGCCCAGGGTGGGTGTCATGGGGGCAGCAGTGTTCCTTCTAGCTGCTGTGCCTAGGGTGGGTGTCATGGGGCAGCAGTGTTCCTTCCAGCTCTGTGTTCTTGGCATTTTGGGGTGTTTGGGGAATCTCAGCCAGCTCTCCAGAGCCAGCACTGAGTTTTCTCTCCTCTCGGTACCTGTTGCTCTCTCGGGTTTCACTAAGATGCATGGTGTTTGCAGCCTCAAGTGGTGCTGGGCCACCTCCCTTCTGCAAGATGAGCAACTCCTGGCTGGTACCAAGAGGGCTCTTGTTGGGGTCACCCAAAGTGTGCCTGGCTGCTATGGAAACTGTTGGGAATCTTGGCTTCAGTTTTTTATTCTATGGTAGGCTGTACAGATTTGATTATTTATATCATATTGCGGGACTAATGAAGGCTTATTGTAACATATTATAATATTAGTGAAAACATGGAATTATATGAAAATGCTACATGAAAAATAAGAATATTTTGCTGATTGTAAATTTTTGTGGGGAATTTTGCGATAACTTGAGAATTACACGTTTGAATCAAGCCAGCTCTTCTAGAATTTATTCTTCAGTTCTGCACTAACATTTACTTCTTACTTCTATACTCAGAGAGTCAAAAAGATACTCAAATGACACACACCTTTCGTCATGAGTATGTTGAGGTTTGGGGGCTTTGGAGACTCCATCTCTAGGGACATGTGGATCTGCATTCTCATGGGCGAGTTACAGGCTCCAAAGTGTGGGGAGGGAAGCAGCTGTCAGTGTTGTTTTGGCTGGAGGTTATTCCTTGGTGCTGTCCTGGGACAGGGGATGGAGTGCATGGGACACAACGATGACACATGGACATGGTCTTGCCCAGCACTACCGTCCACAGAGGACCCTGGGTCCCTGTGCACAGAGCTCTGGAATCCCAGCCCCTTGAGGAGGCTGGCTGGGCGGTGTCCCAGGGTCCATCCCAGCCAGACTGGACAGTCTGAAACGTGGAGTAAGAGCAGCTAGATGAGTGCCCCCTGCTAGGCTGGCCTTAGTCCAACATTGCTATGCTCACTCCACTGCAGCCTCTACCCTGACTGCGGTGTTCACTTCACTTGATTGAAACAATGTTTTCACCAGTTCTAACAACATTTTAAATGGGTGACTGAAGTCAGGGCAGCACTTAGACTCTGGGGGACTTACACAACAACCCTGTTTCTTCTGTGCAGAGGGATGGGGGTACTAAGGCCCTGTGTGGGTGAACAATGCAATCTTTGCAGTCCTACTGCGTTTTTAAAGCTCATGCTTCACTTTTTTGTGGAAGACCAAGAAGAGTTTTTAAAGCTCATGCTTCACTTTTTTGTGGAAGACCAAGAAGAGTCCTCTCCAGAGGACTCTTGGAGAGGTGCTTTGAACGCCTCCAATGGCTGCTTTCCAGAGCAGGGAGGTGAGGAGGAAAATACATCTGAGGAATGTCTAAGGAATAAAGCTCCAAGAGCCCCCAGGTGCTGGGCAGCTGCCTCTGCCCTTAGACTGGGTGCTGGGCAGGGGTGGGGTGGGGTGGGGTGGGATGATGACACAGCTTCCCGCATCCAAGGACAGACACCCACTCTTGTACTTTCTCAAATATTAACCTTATTTTTAAAAATATACATATCATTCGTTTGGCATTTTGCATTTAAATAGCTGTATTTATTTTTTGTGTCCTGACAGTTTATATGTAATATGCCACAACTGCTTAGACAACATGTTCTAAAGGTATAGTTTCCCAGTGGAAAATAACATGTTTATATTCAATAAAATCACATTCCTTCTGGTGCAGCATCTGACTCCTATGTGTTCACTGTTCGGGAACTAGTCATTTTTCTCTGTGCAAAGCGACTTTATTAGGCTTTCTAGAGCTGCTTCAATGCCCAGCACTCCTAGCAGGCTTCGGAAGCTGAGAGGAGCAGTTTCTATGACTCCCTTCTTGTCCAACTTCAGGGCTGTAAAGAAAACACACTGGGTAAGAAACTTCACCGAGACCGTTCCTTCCTCCCCAACTGGCCACCCTGAGTGGGAGCCAGGATGACGGTGTCATGACTGTGAACACAGCATTTACCTGTGTGTTAGAGGCAGAGGCAGAACATTCCCCTCGTGCATTCAGCCCAGGAGGCCCATGAGGGAGCGACCCGCGACCGCCCCCCGCCCCGCCCCAGCATGTGCTTTTTCACAGATTATTTTAAAAATATTTTAAAAACTGAGGTAAAAAGTACAATAATGAGATTTTCAACTTGAAAACCAGATGAAATAAGTAGATGTCTCTGTCAGGCACATGAGGAAGTCACCAGAACACCCACACGGAGCCCCTCTCTACCTTGCTGTGGCACGTTGGTGAGAAGATCCAGCTTTGGCAAAATCTTCCCTTCTTCATCTATTTGTATCCTCCAAACGATTACTAATTCAAATCTGAAAGAGGTATGATCCATCACTAAGTGCCTTTGAAACCTGGTTAAAAGAGTAAACTATGCAGCAAGAAGAGGACACCCACCCAGGCAGGAGTGCTGCCCTCCACCCAACCTTCCCGGAGGCCATGCTCAGCTGGCCCTGCTCCTAAAGACATCTACCCACAGATGAAGAGGAAGTATGGTCAGTCAAACATGAATAACACAAACAAACAGGAAAATGGAAATGAAGATCACAGACACTGTTTTGTACCCACTAATATTAGTGTGACAGTACAAGTACAGCAGGACATAGAGCAACAAAAACTTCCAATTACCAGTGGGAAATATAAATTGATAAACTACTTGGAAAAGAATTTTGCAGTGACAGCTGAATCTACTGCATGACTCAGGAATTGCACTTCTAGGTATACACCCAAGAGGAGCTTGTATACTCATGTGCCAGGGGACATGAACAGGAAGGTTAGGAATAGTGGAAAACAACCCAAATGCTAAAAACCTGAAGAATGCAGAAATACATATATTCGCCCAATGGAGTATAAGCACTGAAAATGATCTACAGCTACATGTGCCACCAGAGGTGAAATCTGGAAATAACACCTTATTATTAAAACCCAAGTCCCAGAAGCCTTCAAAACTACAACACAATTTTAAGGCTTGAAATCAAAAGATCTTTAGGCGCTCATATGCAGGTCACCAAGTACATCACATTTAGGCAGACCTCTCCGCGTGCACACACAAGGGCGCCCATGGCACCTGAGAGACCCAGAGGAGTCTTCTCACTCAGCGCTTGTAGCCTCCTGAACTTTTCTGAAATAAGTTGATCATAACAGCTCTACCTCTTCCTGGCCTCCCTTCCGTGGTCCCCTAAGGACCCTGGCAGTGAATCCACCTGCTGGCGTTTTCCTCCCCCTACCAACTATGCAGACATTCACTGTCCCTCTGTTCCCTTTCTCTCGCTCAGTGAGCCCCCCTACCCAGCTGCATATCTGTTATGACTCCACAGACATCTCTCAAGATGTCAGGTAGTGTATATTTGTCTTCTATTTTTATCCTTGTTTTTAACAGGAAACAGCCATCTGATTGCTGGGGAGGGACTTGGCCAGCGAGGCTAGCCTAGTGTGCCATGGGGCATCTGCACTCACCCTGGCTTGCTGGTGCTCTGGATCTTCATGTAGCTGGAGGAGGCTCCCTCAGAGAGGTGCACAGCTGCTGGGTACTTTTCCTATGGGGAGAAAAAAAGTTACAGAGAAATCTGTGGGGCACCGGGATGCTGTTCCAGATGACTAAAAAGAAGTGAGAAACCCTTTTGAGGTGTCTCCCATTCCCTGAAAGTCTTTTAAGTTTCCAATGTGCCAGGCACCTGTATAGCATGTGGCATCGTGGTGCCCTGGCCATGATCATCCACATTTCTGCCTCCTGTGCTCACTGGTGCTGTGGTTCTAGATCTTTCCATTGCTACATGGCCTCTAAACTGCCACTCTATCAACTCCCCAGTATTAATATGTTACAGAACAACTTTGTTCTAGTGTCACCGGTTTATTCGCCCAAGGTCCTGTAGCATTTGGCCGTCCTGCTTTCTTAGTCCTCTCCAATCGGAGACAGCCCCTCCATCCTTCCCGGAGGCGGCCAGTCAACAGGGACCAGCCGACTCACCAAGGTGATTGCTGACCCTGATGACTGAAATGAGCTGTTGTGTACCAGGTTTCTCATGGTATAGCAACTGTTTTGCTCTACAGCTTTGGCATTTGGCTTTAAAAGTCTTTCAAACTGAAGTCTGTGGGCTAGCCTCCACCACAGTGGATGCTCCCACTTTTCTATCCTCACACTTGCCACCGAACGGCTCCAGCCTGCACATCAGTAACCAGACAGCTCCAGCATAGCGTGAGGCCGGCCGGCTACTCTCCCATCGAACTGTTCATCTCCCCCAGGCACAGTGCCCAACTATTCTGTGTAATGGGTTTTTGGGGAGCATGCCCTGCAAAAAGTCAGCTTCATGATGAAGCAGTGTATCATTTTAGAGTAAAAAATATTCTCTCTAAAAGAGAGAAATGAAGTGGTATTTCAAAAATTTCTAGGCTTGCAAACTCTAAGCAAGGGGTGGCTTTCCCCCACATAATATAATAATTTTGGAAATGTCTGTTATTATCTGTGCAGTAGGCCCAGGGAATCTTTAGTATATCAGAACTGACACCTTAATTTAGACTTGGCTTTCAGGTTATTAGAAAAACAACAGAATGTGCACAACAGATATAGTTACAAGTGGTCCCGTTGTCTCAGTTCTTAGAAACTTTTGTTTGCTCTTATGGGAATAGACTGCAGGGTTGGGGCGATATGAGAGAGACTATTAAAGTAGGCTCCACAGTGAGATTTCAGGTTCCTAGAACACATTTTCTTCCCTGCTCTCACAGTGCCTGCTGCAGAAATGCACACCTGGGCTGATGCTTAAGTCAGATGCAAACCCCTCCATGTTCCAAACCCAAACCCAGCCATGTGGCCACTCTGAGCCTCATGGAAAGCAGCTTCACCTGAGAACTGCTTGGTCTACAAACTAGTCAGAGAACCCCTGAAGACAAGGGGCAGGGCAAAAACTGTGGATGGACAATCTGTAGGCTTCAGAGGATAGGGCCTTTTGGAGACCACAAGTATTTGGTGAACTGAACTTAATTAAGCTCCATCAAATGAGGTTTTGCGTGGACAAAGATAGGTCACAGCTTTTAAAGGATTAGCCTACATATCAGTGATCTTGTTCCTAGAGTGTGAGTCCAGTGTTCTCAGATACATGTGTGCAAGATGCCGACAGAGCAAGAACACGTCCAAACACCAAGCTGTCCTGAGCAAATACTGGAGTGGGCCTGGTTTAAGCTAATTTCACCGAAACCATTTTTACTTAAAATGTATACCTAAGTGTTTTAAATGGAAACTGCTGGTTGATTTTTAAACCTCAAGCTCTTCCAAATTAATAACAACTGTATGAGGAATGTAGAGGAGAACATGTGAATGTGGCAGTGTAACTTCCAGGCTGAGCTATTGCAGCATGTGGCCTGGGCTGGCTCCAGCATGGGGCCCAAGGCGGTATAAACTGGCTGCAGGCTCAGCCTCCCGGCAAACCTCAAAGCCTCGCTAGGCCTTCTCTTCATGAACAAAAAGAGAGTTTACAGATTTAGAAGCTTTCACTAAAAAATAAATTGTACTCCTTTTATTCTTTTTTTTAACCACTAAAAGTAGAAATGCTGACATTAGGGAGAGGTCAGGCATTCAGCTTGTGTTGCGGAGGAAGTGGGAGAAGGCGGGGGGGATGTGTAGAAAGTTTTCTTTTATACAAGTTAATAATATTGCTGTTTGTCTGACTTCATTCACTTGCCTGGTGACCTCAGATATGTTCAGAGTATGACACATAGGAAGAAAGCCGATGAGCAGCCCAGAGACAACACAAAGAGCAGAGCCTAGACGTGATCACTAATAATTAGAACTACACACTAGACCCATCAGGCTTCCACAGGAAGCTTGTCATAAGCGGTGATTCAAAATGTGTGTTTATTCAGCTGTTTGCCATATGCCTGGAGTTTGCATTCAAGAATTCTCCTGGTGCTTATGATAGAAAAATGGTGGCTGTGAGAATGTTGACAATTTGCTATCTACCCCAGTTTTACGTGAGACCTATTTTGCTGTTGGAATGGCTGCTAGATGCTGGTCCAAAGGGAACAAATTTTTTAACAGAACATTAAAGAAAACCAGCCTTGTGTGCATTATCAGTCACACCAGCCCACTGCCGAGGAGGAACAACCAGATCGCCCCCCCCAACCTGCCTCCCCCTTAAACAAATGTGAAATCTTGAATCCTGAGTATAAATGTTCTCTTGAGTGTCAACAGATATGTCAGTTCATCTTGACTTCAATATGTTCCCAAAGATTATGTCTGGCTGACTCAATGATTTTTTTTTTTAATTGAGATATAATTCACGTAACAAAATTCACTTCCTTAAAGTGTATAATTCAGTGGGTTTTAGTATATTCACAAGGTTATATAATCATTACTACTTTCTAAATCCAAAACATTTTCATCATCCCCTTAAGAAACCCCGTACCCTTAAGCTAACCTCCCTTAATCCTCTCAGGACCCCCTCACCCCCACTTAGCCATTAGCAACCACTAATCTCCTGTCTCTATAGATGGCCCTATTCTAGACATGTTATACAAATGGAATCAGTCATACAATATGTGGTCTTTTGTGACTGGCTTCTTTCCCTTAGCATGTTTTTGAGGCTCATCCATATTACAGCATGTATCATTCTCTTACTTTGCTGAAGACCGTTCTACTGTATGGATATGATAATTTTGTTTATCCATTCATCGGCTGATGAACACGGGTGGTTTTTTCTTCTTGGCTACTGGAAATAATACTGTGATGAACATTTTTATATGAGTTTTTACATGGACATGTATTCATTTCTTTTGATTATATATCTAGGAGTGGAATTGCTAGTAATATGAAACTGTATGTAACGACTTGAGGAACTGCTAAACTGTTTTCCACAGTGTCTGTACAATTTTTAAATTCCATCAGTAGTATATGGGGTTCTGATTTCTCCATCTCCTTGCCAACACTTATTACTTTCCTCTTTTTTTAAAATTCTAGCCATTCTAGTGGGTGTGAGGTGGTATCTCATTGTGGTTTTGATTTGCACTTCCCTGATGGCCAGTGATGTAGAACATCTTTACATGTGCTTATTGACCATTGTACACCTTTGGATAAACAACTATTCAGATCCTTTGCCTATTTTTTAAAGGGGTTATTTTCCTGTTTATTATTGAGTTGTAATAGTTCTTTATATATTCCAGATACAAATCACTCATCAGATATATGGTTTTCTAAAATGTTCTTCCGTTCCGTGAATTGTCTTTTTACTTCTTAATGGTGTCACTCGATAAAGTTTTTAGTGAAGAACAATTTATATTGTCCTTTTTTGGCTTGTGCTTTTGGTATCATAGCTAAAAAATGTAATCCAAAGTCACAGAGATTAAACCTATTTTCTTCTAAAAGTTCTATCATTTTAGCTCTTAAAATTGGATATTTGATCCATTTTGAGTTTATTTTTGTGCATGGTATGAAGTAGAGGTCCAATTTCATTCTTTTGCCTGTGAATATCCAATTATTTAAGCGCCAGTTGTTGAAAACACTATTCCTTCCCCATTTGTCTTGGCTCTAGTCTAATTTTAGTAACATTTTGTATTTCGAAGACAGCCTGGTCCAGAGCTATGTGAGATCAGTGAGGTCACACTGTGGGACAGAATTCATCCCTGACTTCTCAACAAATGGTGCTAGGACAATTGGATATTTATATGTAGAAAAATGAACCTCAGTGCTTACCTCATATACACAAAACTACTCCAGATGGATCATAAATATAAATGTAAGAGATAAAATTATAAAACTTCTGAAAGGAAACATAGGAGAAAAATCTTCGTAATCCTAGGTTAACCAAAGATCTTTCAAATACAACACAAAAAGGATCTATAAAAGAAAAATAAATTGGGTAACTGAGAAATTGGTTTCATAATTAGAAACTACTGTGCTTAAAAGCCATTGATAAGAAAAAGGCCAACCTCAGACTAAGCAAAAATATTGGCAAAAACTTGCATTCAAAATACATAAAGAACACTTTATGACTCAGTAATAAGACAAACAACCTAATTTTAAAAAATGGTCAGAAAAGGATTTAAAGATGCTTAACCAAAGATGAGATACAGAAGGCAAAAGATAGTCATTAGGGAAATGCAAATTAAAACCACAATGAGATACCACTACGTACCTACCAGAATGGCTAATATCAAAAATACTAACAATAGCAAGTTTTGGTGGCGATGTGGAGCAACTAGAAATATTATACATTGCTGGTGGGAATTTGATAAGTGTGGCAGCTTCTTATAAAGTTAAACATACACTTATCATATGATCCAGCAGTCGCATGCCTAAGTATTTACCCAAGGAAAATTAAACCATATGTCCATGCAAAAAATTGCATTAATAAAAACCCCAAACTAATAACAGTGAGTGATGCTTTCAAAGCATACACCAGGTCCTATCTCCCCCACAGTGGGTGAAGAAACAACAGGTGCCATCCACACAATGGGACCATGCTCAGCAATGTTATCCACATAACAGCATGGTTCCAGTTATAAGATTCTAGAAAAGAACAGAGCAGGAGTCACCAGGGGGACAGAATGACTGCAAAGACATATGTCAGAACTCAGCAAACTCTATACAGTTAAAGAGGTACATTTTATTGTATGTAAATTAGACCTCAATAAAGCTGACTTTAGAGAGACCACACCCCAGACTCATAATTTTTTCTAAAAGGAATGTTCCTCCACTCTAGGGAACTAGAGTATCTAGCCTTGCTCCCTACAGGTGAACAGCAGTCTTTGTATGGGCCCAGTTGGTACCAAGCATTGCTCTGGAAGTGGGGATCCAGGAGTGAGGAACACATATATATACATCTAGTGGTGGGAGGCCATCTGACAGCATCCTTGAGCAAGTGACACTTGGGTTCAGACCTGAATGTTGGAAAGACAAGGGGGAGGGGACTCTAGGTGGAGAATGGACAGCACAGAGCCAGCCCACAGCAGGAACGAGCTGGCTTATTGAGGTCCCACAAAGTAGCAGGGCAAGTGGTGATATGGAGAAAGGTACAGATGAAGGTGGGAGGTGGTTGGGGCCAGGACATAACAGGCTCACACCCCAGCACCCAGAACGCAGTCTCACTCCAATTCTGACAAGATCATGCTGACTGGCATGTAGAGAGCGGACGAGGTGAGGTGGGCAAGGCAAGGGAGGAAGCAGGGGGGCCTTTGGCCAGGAGTGACAGATGGTTTGCCTGGTGGTAACAATGGGATGTGTTCCTAAAGAAGAATGGACAGGGCTTGCTGGATATAGGGATGTGGAAGAATCAGGGAGAGCAAGGGTGTAGGCGATTGTGCTGGTGGGGAAGAGGTGGCGTGACAGGAAGACATGGGGCTCCTGGCACCAGCTCAGTCTGTGGAAGAAGCGCTCAGCTCAGGGCTGGGAGGATAGGCAAGGTTCCAGGAGGAAGGAGTGAGTGACCCTGTGGCTCTGTCGGTGGTGCTGAGACAAGGGTATTAGTGGGGTGCAGGGCCTTGTGCCAGATTCTGGGGGTGAAGAAGAATCCAAAGTGAGGAGGTGAGACCCATGTACAGGCAATTCTGCCAGGAGGCTGTGTTGCCAGGGGAATAAGGGAACTGGCAGGAGCTGGCAGCGAGGGATGTGAGGTGCTTGCACAGTGTATGTGCTGACTGGAATGATCCATGAAAGAGGAGGGAGGAGGAGGCCAACCCTCATATCATCACAGCACAGAAAAGACGTGAGTGGGCTGAGGCAGGGGCAGCTAATAAGTTACGTTGTAGATCAAGACCCACAAAATGGAGGCCACCCCTGAGGCCCAGCTCAGGGCACAGATTTAAACCTAAGTTAGCTCGCGCTCACTTACGGATGACACCTGATGCCAATCATAATCTTCCAACTCAGCTGAGCAAGCTCACCTTACCCCAAGAAAACAGGACCTGAGGGCCAATTCTGGCCTGTCTCCCTGCGGCCTCTTTAATGTTCTAGAACACTCCCCCTCAGGAAGAGTGCTCCCTGCTTGCGAGGCACTGGACAGTTTCCCTTGAATAAAGAGCATCAAACTCATTATTAAATTTTATTATTTTTGTCATCTGACACAACACACAGACTCCAAGGACCTGGGCACAGAAAGAGGAGGAAAAGCCTGCCCGCCTACATCCACAGGCATCACCCACAGCAGCAATAGGTGGGGGCCCTGGCGAGGGACTGCTTAACAGCAAGCTAATGATTTCCTGGGTTCTAGGCATGGGGCATGTGCAGCTCAGAAGGCAGGTTGTCAGAGCCATGCTGGGCATCTGCACTATACCTGCGCCTAAAAATTCTGAGACAAGTGTTCCAAACCTTCCCAAAGTCAGAAGGCTTACAAATGCCTATGACATCCATACTTGGAAGTGCAATTTGCTCTCATTTTGAAAAAGAAACTAACAAATATTAAGTGCCTCCTCTGTACCAGACATGGGTATAGTTTCTTCACACCATTTTATGTCTATACAATCACAGATGCTATATAAAAATCATGCTCTTATGTATGGTTCTGGGGGTGCTCCAAAGCTGCAGCCACTATGCCTGGGTACGTAAGACCTTCTGTCAACTCCCTGCAGGCATGCCCACACTCAGGACACCCATGGTCACTTGCTGTTTCTAGTTCAAGCTGCAGACGTGCAGTAGGCGTTGCCTCAAGTGGGGCCATCCTCCTGCCTGTGCCCACTGCAGGCCCCCTGTCCCCTAGTTTGCAGTTTGGAAAGTGCAGGCCTCTCAGGTTGCGGTAGGGCCTCAGACCGCTTCTGACATCTCCCCATGATGCCATGCCAGGAGTGCCATGGAAATAAATGATGCTGTTTCGATGCCCAAAGTCACTCTTTTCCATCTGTAATTGGTGTTTTCTGAGGGGACATCGTGAGACCAGGCCATTGTCTGGCTCTTCATTGGATGTCTACTCACCACATGAGGGCTACCAAAGGGTGACTGTCTCCCTTATTCCTTCCACATCCAATTAGTGACTTTCCACCAGAAGAATGAGTTTTCCTTTACCCCTAAACAGTATATCAGTACTGACTTACAGGTTACTAATTTATTCGGTGGGAATCGGCATTTCTCCAAAGAGCTGAGGGTATTTAGAAACCAAGACTGGGACTCCTAGCAACTAGGGCTTTTGTGTTTCCAGGCCCTCTCAAGGAAAAGAGTTCAGAAAGACAAGGTGGTGTGACACATGTACCAGCATGCCACCATGGCCCCTTCCTCATCCTCTTGAGCACACATACGAAAAAAAAACAAGTGTAACCAGAGTAAACCCAGGGCTGAGGTTCTTGATCTTCCACAATGGGTGAGCCACAGCAAGTGAGTGCCCTTCCACCACCTCCAATGCAGTAAGTACATCAAGGAGCACACAGATGAAAATATTCAGGAAGGCCTAGCTCTTAAGCCTCCACTTTCAACAAAAGTGATGATGTTTGACAACCAGTTCCAATGTGATGATCTTATCATTCACCCTTTGGAAAGTCAGGGCATTTAACGGCTTCATCCTATGCAGCTGGATCACAAGAATAAACTGAGAAAACTCAATATGCCTATCCTTATTAATTTCTTAGATATCTTGGTAAGGAGCCCTGGGAGTATAAAATGACAAGAGAAGCTAGATCTTGAGCTGATCTTTGTACATGTGCATCATCTCATAAACGAATGCCAACCCCATCAAGCAAGAGAGACCTTGAGAGTCATGATGGAGATGCAGAAATGCTGACGCCTCGAAACAGCTGAGAGGTTTCAAAAGCATCTGGAATGAGTCATTAAGATGATTCGAATTGGTTGGCTTCTTTGCCTGATGATTTGCACCATTCAGAAGGAGGGATAAGAGTAAAAACTGAACCAATGGATGCTGATGATAGCAACAATTGTACTGGATGGAATGAACAACAAAGAGAAAATTCAGGTCATCGGAGAGACCAGATTATGCTGCCTCATGTGTTCTAATTAATGGCATGAATGAAAGACAGTGAAGGATGTTTCTTTTTCTTTAGGTTTTTTTCATTTCAGTAAATAGCATCATACATTAGTTAATTTGCTCTTGGAGAGTCTTAAAAGAAATATAACTAAGAGTTATGTAAATGGGTTCACTCTCCGACTTTATCAATTATGAGACGTCCCAGGCAGTAATTTCACTTTATGGCAAGCATAGGCAAATAAGTATGACTACTACGAATGATCAACTAAAAAAGCAACGTGCTGCTATTGCACGGAACATTCCTGTTTTTGGAGTAGCAATAAATGTTGAAGATAATTCTCAGTAATAGCAAGCTTTCATCCTTGAAATGTAGATTTATTTATATTATCTATCATTCAATAGATAAATAAAGGATATCAAGCTGTTAAAAAACAAGCACGAGATCACTCCCAGGGCCCTCTAATCCTTATCCCTTCCCTGGCTGCAAATTGCCACCCTCTTTACTCTCAATGCATTTACTGGGTCAGCCACTCTAGTCTTCCAGAAGCCCCTACTCTGACCCTCACAGCATGCTGGCACCTCTGTGAGGGAAGAGAAAGCAGAGGGTAAGAAAGCACATTATCTGTGAAAAATCTAATGATGCGCACAACTACAACACAGCTGGCATTCATTTGGCATTTACTGAGAAAGTTTTCTGGGCAAGTGCTGACCAGGTGCTCTGTCCTTTTGGTCACAGGAAGGGCTGTGGTTGTGAGGAGGGGTCTCAGACTGTGACAAGCTATCGCAGGGAAGAAATGACTACTCTAGGGCAATTCTGGAAAGGAAATCCTTCGCATCATCACATATGCCTGAAGTAATGGCTGCAGCATTTGATGTCCCAGGAAATCTGGAAATTTCCCAATCAGCACAATAACCAGAAGAAATTAAAGTTTCTCATTTCAACAAAGTGCAATCATGACACACTATCCAAGCGAAATTTTAACAAAACCCTCCAAGGTACAAGACTGGATAAAAGGAGTCTTACTTTCAAATATTTTGATTACATAGAAGATGGAAAGACTACACTTCCAAGTCTAATGGTACGAACTTAATTTTGACAAGTTTTTCTAGACTATTTATGTGGTTAAAGTAAACATCCCATGAGGTAAGATGAAGTGCTATGTTGCTGAATTACCTCTTATAAACCACATTGCCCCAATTTTCCTGGACAGGGTCCTAAGGATGAGACACAGACTCAGCTCCACACGTGTCTGTACATGAGAGGCCCTGGTTGGTAAAATAAGGGGCACAGCAGCTCACCAGGGTGTGGGGCAGAGACCAGACCTATGGCTGGGTTAACACAGTGTCCCCAAGCTCTCTCAGACGCAGGCTCCTGGGAGCCCTGTACCACAGGAACCACCCCAAAAATAATTGAGAAATGCTCCATAGCTTTGTTAGGGTATCGTTGGTCTGGAAGGAGATAAAAAAATGTTGCTTATTGAAACAAAACAACCAGGAGACCTCTATTCCAAGCCCATAGTGGCTCACAAACCCGAGAAAGCCAAAGGATGTCATTGCAGCACACACTGCAGATCACACACAAATCTCTGGGCATGACTCATGGGTGTCTTCCGGCACCAACACCCCAGGACACCCAAAGGCCTGTCCAAATATCCTGCGCTGCGCCAGCCCCGAGTACAGCCCATCCTGGTGCCTGCTCAGCCCTGGGCTGCTTCAGAATAGACCCATCCCTTTGCCTCATCTCCTCTTCATCCCGTTTTGTTTTGTGAGACTTGGGAAGAATCAGAGGATCTCAGTGACCCACATTTTAGAAATATATTCCAATAGCATTTTTAAAGTAAAGACTTGGGGGGTTTTATTAACAGAAAGTCTCATATGAAGGGTCGCTGTGCCACCAGGAAGAGGGAGGCACTGGAGTAAGGGCGGCAAATTTCAACTACTATAAATTCTGCGGCTCCTGTATCTGCATGGTTGGCCAGCTAAAATGGTTTTTACATTTGTAAATGATCTAAAAAAATCAAACAAAGTGTGCCATGTGAAAATCATATGAAATTCAAACTTCAATGTCCATAATAAAGTCCTGTTGGAATGCAGGCACGTTCACTCACTTGGGCACAATCTGTGACTGCTTTTGTGCTGCGATGAAAGAACTCATGGCCAAAGGCCAACAGGTACTGTCTGGCTGTCCTGCAGAAGAAGTCTGGCAGACCAGGTCGTCCAGAGGGGCACGTGGAGCTTCAGACAGCCCAAATGTTCCTCAGAGAGGAGGAAACCCCAAGAATGGAGAGAGCAGGGTCCGAGGCAAGAGCTCAAGCCAGAGAAGAGAAGGGAACTGCACCACATGTTTAACTGTGTTTCCTTTTGGGAAGTGACCCGAAGAAACAAGTATAGCAGATATATATATATATATATCTATGTATATATATGTGTATATATATATACATAGATATATATATATATGGTTGTCAACATAGATATATATATGTGTGTATATATATACATATATATACATATATACATATATGTGTGTGTGTGTAGGTGTGTGTGTGTATATATATATATCCACAAAAAACTACCACCCAAGTCCCACCTGGATGGCCTAGTGATTATTCAGCCTGGGGCAGGGGCCTGTGAAGAGGGGACAGGTGCAGCCCTGAATGCATTTGTCCTGTGTAGCCATAGGAATAAACCAAGACACACGGTGGGACTTTCCCGCTCAGTAAGAATCTTACTCCCTCACACGTTCTCCATTTCACCCAGGACAGTGTCCTCCTTAGCCCTAAGACTGAAATGTACTTTCTTTATTTTCTTCTTTTGTACTCCATTTTCCATTCCTCAAATGCCTTCCTGTTTCCAGGACTCCCTTCGGAGTCCAGTTCAAGTGTCATTTCTGTGCTTCTGTACTGATTACTGAATGGTTCTCAAACCTCTAAGGAAGAAATTCCTCATTCCCAAATCCATATTTCTTTCTACTTCTTTATTTTTTGCTACATATTTTTCATATTTCTTTTAAATTGTATTAAGCTAGAAACATTCCTCAAAAAACCCCTCAGTTACTTATTTTATAATTGCATGTTTAAATTTTATTTGTTGTTTGTCTGTAATCTTTGGTACTAATAGTGATTTCTGGCCCAGGAAACACAGCGAGTTCTGAGTTGTCCTGTCACCCAGGATGCCATCTTTTGACTTCATTCCAACCGAACCTGCTCAATGGTGAGACCAATACTGCCTTTTCTGATGTCCAATAGCACACCACTCCCCCACTCTTCCCAAAGAAAACTAGGATGTGTTATGTCCCCTTCTAATTGCTCCATCCTGGCATGATTCCTCCACACTCCCACCCTACTCCCAGACTATCCAGAGGGTTTTCTCATGGGAATCCCTCTACCTTTGCTAGAGCCATTGCTGAAAGCAGCTCTGAGATGCAGGGAGGACAGCGCTGGGTTGTGGCCCACAAACCTTTTGCCCTCATCCATCCTTCCCAATCCTAGGGACCCAAGGGAAGAGTGAGAGCCTCTCCTGCCTTGGCCAGCCCAGATCACACAGGCTGTGCTCTCCAAAGCCGCATGCACTTAGAGTTCCTCCTCAGCCAGTTTGGGGGTGGGGGGAGGGGTGGGAAATTCCCCTATAGCAAGTAGCACTTTCAGGAAATCAAGGAGTTGCTGACTGGAGAGATCACAACATGAAATATGGCCATAAATACTTTGTCTAGAGAATGGAATTAAAAGAAGGAGAAGGATATGGGAATCCAAGAAAGGAATAAAGCTTACAAATATAAGTCTTTTATACCTTCCCATTTTAGAATGAAAAGGGGAAAATTAGGCAAACAAATTTAGTCAAATGTACAGCTAAGAAATGCATGCTCTGCAATCAATGTGAAGGCAAATGTACCCTTAAAAATAAACCCTGAATTCAGATGACAAGACAATGAACATGACTTCAGGTGGGAATAAGTCCTAGCAGTAGTTTTGTTTTTAAGGGTGTTCTAAACTAATTGGGTAGCAACTGTATGCTCGGAAAAATAGTTCTGTTTCCTCCTAGACTAATAATTAAAAAGGTATGCCAAACTGGTTTCTTTTAAAAGTCAGAAATAATCATTAAGAAGCTGAATGCACACACATATATAAACATAATAATCAATGTTAGAAACTCTTTAGAGGTAAATTCATGACTTCATACAGTTATTAATATAGAATTATGCAAGCAAAATAATGCAGATAATGAAAGTAGTATTCCAGATATTCACTGACAATTTTATCATTACTAAGGTTTAAACTCTCTCATTATTTCATAAATCTCAAAGTAACTGAAAATTGAAACTGCTATAACTTAGTTATTATGGTCTCACTTAAAATTTTTTCATGGAATCACACTTTAATTTTTAAAGTCTTATGTTTCTTTTTCAAAAGATAACATACACACACACCGCCACACACAATTTATCGACTCCTCAATCTCTGCAGGCTCCATGCTCTTGACATGTTCATTCAACCCTGATAGCAGTCATATGAAATCATCAGTATAATGCCCATTTAAATGAAACTGAGGCTCAAAAAATTAAGATACTTGCTCAAGATCACACAGGTAAATTGATTGGCAATCACGTTCCAAAACATTCTACCATATAACACTTCTAAATTCAAATATATTTGTAATACACAGGTCGAATGTTACTACAATTAACTTATAACATAATTCATGCTGGCAACTGACTTTGATGGTAGCAACAAAAAAATTTTGTTGGGAAACATAATTACCCCTACGAGTTTGTTCATATATTCCATATAGTGTACTAAACACGAATAAGACCTAAGTCCCCAAGTGCAAAGGGCTCCTGATATAGTAAAAGAAACTTGCTGTGTCTATTTTTTATTAAAAGTCCTCAGTTTCTCTCCACAGGAGGCATGGACCAGAGTCCAGGCCCTTTCTAGTGGTTCCTATCTTTTTCAGACAGGTCTTCTATTGGGGGTGGGGGTGTGGAGTGGGGATGGACTGACTCTTATACAAATTTTACACTAATTCTTCTCCTATCCACAGGCTTATTTTCATAGGTTCCACAGAACAAATCAGCTGCCTTCAAGGCTTGGGTCACTATACTTTCATCTGCTTCCTGGCTTCCAGTATGTTAGTGTTGCCTTCCTTCCACCCATTCTTCAGCCTTATGCATTATGCCTTTTAAAACTCTACTGTTATTTCAGAAGGGTTTTGGCAGGGTGCCTAATAAAGGCTGTGTGTTTCAATCTTGCATTTTTGAGGGCTTTCGTGTTTAGTAATATTTTTAATTGTCCCTGATACTTGATGAATAGTTTGGGTATGGAAGCTAAGGTTTAAATAATATTTAAATTACATTTTAAAGAGCTGATGATATATGTCCAAACTTGTACTCTAGAGCCGTATGTTAAATGGCTTCAGTTTTTAAAATGGGAAGAAAATAAATGAACCATGAAGTCAACACCTGCAAACCCCCACCTCTGGGGTAAAATAAAATAGGGCGTAATTTATGTAAATAAAATTTTAAATGGTTAAAATGTTATATTACATCAAAAGCTGATGGTCAAGGCAAAAATAAAATAAAATAAATAAAATAAAATAAAATAAATATTGGACAAGAAAATTAAAACATGAGGAGGGAAAACAAGCCTTAGTAAAACAGTTCAAAGAACAATGATTTATTCTATTTGCAAAATAGTTCTAGCTTTGCCAGATCTTTACATAGTGAATCACAGGACACTTTTATGAGGTGGGAATATAAAATTACGTCCATTTTAAAAGTAAGATAAATAAAGGTCAGAGATACACAAGGCTGCTCCAGTGACCCGGAGCCCAAAGTAAAGAAGCCAACTTGAGCTGGCCTCCTAATCCTAATGCCTTTTTTTGAAGCAAATTTCAGGTGACCTGTGGTCCAGCTCAGTGTTAGAATGAAGGGAGACTGGAGTGAATTCACTCTGAACTAAGAAAGTTTATACTTCCAGGGACCCTCTGTGTATGGGCTCCTTCCAAGGAACCTATATCAAATTTTTTAAAAAGATAAACTGTACTTTTTAGAAGTTTTAGATTGACAGAAAAATTGGGAAGATAGTACAGAGTTCTCATATTAACATCTAACACTGATGTGGTATATTTGTTATAATTAATGAACCAATATCAGTGCATCACTTTTATAATTAAATCGAATACTTTATTCAGCTTTCCTTAGTTTTTACTTAATGTCCTTTTTCTGTTTCAGGATTCTCATCCAGGATCCCAGATGACATTGAGATTAATGAGAGGTAAGAAACTGACCTAATAGGTGCCTAATAAGCACCTAATAGATGCTTATTCTGTACCTTCCTCTTTATATCCTGCCATAGTTTTTAAGAATTATGCTTAGTTATTTTAATAAGGGGCTCCCATTTTCTACTTAAAGAATCTTAGGAGAAAATACATAGTTGTTCTTTGGATCCTAGAATAACTCGCGTCTTGTTGTCTGGCCACAAACCACATAACTAGCACCCCGAACCCCTGCCCACCACCATTACTACAGGCTTCCACTGCTGGCCTGGGCAGGAGGGAGGAGCCAGCTGATCCTAGGCTTGACTTCAGACTCAAAACATAACAGAGCAGTAGCAAACACTGAAAAAAACTTTCATTTATTCATTTCTTTACAGACCATCCATGAATTGGCTTGGCAAAACGGATCTTATAATGAATGACTCATATTTTAGCGTGGAATATCTCTCGAATTAGGGGAATTGTGTGCAGAAAGATTTTATTTGCTGCCCTGGAACTGCTTTATTTTCCTAGACGACCCCTTAATAAAAGTATTTCGAGCTCATCCTCTAACACATGATGGGGTCTACATACTATGAACTTGGATTGACTCATTCATTCACTCAAAATGGTTATTTTCAGAATGTCTAGTGTGTGGAGCTTCTGTGGACTGTCAGACCTGTTTTTCTTTGCCCAGTGTACTTTCTCATCGCCCTTCTTCTGGCAGCAGACTTGTTCCTGTTCACAGGATTGGCTCAGGTCACCTCAGAATTGCTAGCTCCTCACTAATAGCGAAAAGCCTGCCCTGGGCCAACTGACAGGTGGAGTCTGCGAGGAGGAAGGCTTTTCCTGCACGGCTCACCCAGCTGGGAAGAGATGACCCAACGGCTGCAGGTGACCTCTTCTCGGCTGTGTGAGGTTTGTGTGCTGCCCTGGCAGAAAGCCTGCAGAGATGAGGAGCTCTCGGTGGAGAGAGAACTCTCCATCATGGTGCAACCCCCCAAGATCCCCAAGCTGGGCAACTCTTTCTTTGATTGTTGGACCTACTCCTGCCCTCTACTACTCCTGTAGCCACAAACTTCTTTGCTAAGTAAGCCATTGTGCGTTGGATTTCTGTCCCATCTTCTGTCACTTGTGTTAAAAGAGCTCTAATGAAAAGTCCAGGCATTTTGTTAAATGCTGGGTACACCCTTGTGAACAAAGTAACACTGAACATCAGGGAAATGCAAATAAAAATCACAATGGATTATGACAACATACACATCTGAATGGCTACAAATCACAACAGCACTATTTATAATCATCAGAACCTGGAAAGGCCCAGAAACAGAGAACTGGGTAAATGATCCAACTACGTATTTGTGATGTTTGCCCTTTTCTGTATGTATATATTTAAACAAAAAATTAAAACACAAAAGACAGCATCCCTGAGCTTATGAAGCATAGGCTCTAGCAGAAAAGACAGAAAATAAATAAGTAAATACACAAATGCCTCCATTCTGTTGTTACTATCTAGGGTGGAGAAGGCTTAGTTCTTTTTCCATCTGGAAGCCCTGTAGCCATCTCGATTATTTCACTGTCTCTCTTTAAGTCTCTTCCAATTCTGTCATATCCATCTTGCAGTGACCATAAATGCAGGGAATATTGTGTACAGATTCTCTAGAATTTGGTACAAAGAACATAAAATCTGTTTTGTTTTTCTGATCTTCCTGGATTAAGACTAGCAATCTTCAAGTCTTTCTTGATGTGGAGGTATCTGAAATACTGTTTTTGGAAGCAGTCACTATGCCTTTTTTGGGTCATAATTAATAAACAAGGGCACATTTGTCAATGGGCGGTTTTTGGATTTTTTTCCCTGAAGGTCTTATTCGATGCACAATGATTTTGGATTCCTTTTCTGCATGTTCCAAATAATGTTTTCAGTGCATTCCCATCCTCTTGGTATTTCAATGTGTGGAAAGGCTTAAAGTTGTCTGAAAGTATGAAGATTTTACTGTTGACTCCCTCTTGGCTCATTTACACAAAAGTTCAATTACTTAATACTGCTCTATCCTAAAATATTATCCACATGATTTTGTACAACTAGAATTAGTTGCATCACGTTTGAAATAAGTGAGCCAAAAGCTATAGCTTATTGATCCCTGTTACATGAAAATTTTAGTTAGTTGTAAAGACATTTGTTTGAATTTTATGTTTTCTACTTATCTTTCATAATCTCCTTCTATTAATAATTCTGCTGAACCTGTAAGTTTAAATAATATTTGAAGAAATAGACTGTTTTCCAGAGGCCAAAGCTGACCAAAGTAATGAAAAAGGACTGCACAATTCTTAGCTTTATTTGGAAACAGAGAGATGTTGTTAAGCACTGGAGGGGAACGCGGGCCCCAGGACCCCAGAGGCTTGCTCAATGATTGTCCAGTGTGGATTATGCAGCCCAGCAACAGGAGGAAATGGAAACAGAGGGTGGGCCAACAAAGTCAAGCTGTCTATTTGAAAAAAAGACAAAACAGCCACAGGACAGATTCCAATTTTCTAAAAGTCAAACTTCAGCCTCGGACAAATACAAATTGCATGCTATTTTTAAAATCAAATAGCTGTAAGCACAGCAGTTACACATTTGTAACAAAAAAGGGGTTCTTTATTTACTAGTGCCATAAGCACTGAATACTCACCAGATATCTTTTACTCTCTCTTATAAAGTAAGTAAATGCACAGAGAAGAAACTAAAGTTTGAGTGTGAAAAAAATCTTACAGCAAGTAGTTAACAACTTGCTATACTAACACAACTAGAGAAGCTGCAAGCCCTTTGCCTCAACTGACGCACGGGTAGTGAACTTGCTCAAACAGGGCTCTCCTATTACTTCCAAGAGCACTTACATATATCTGGGCCTTTTCTGTTCACACCTTTGTATGTGAAAGCGATCATGATGTTCTAACTGATTCTAGATGACTGGCCTAAAGGCCTTGGCTCTATGCAAACATAGTTATGTATACATGAAATCATTTAACTAATTACAAGAAGGTGATTACCTCATACATGCTTCTCTTGAAACTTTAGGTTGTTGGGACCAAAAAAAAAATTAACGTTTTTGGGAGGAGAATGGTGGGGATAGTGATACTGTGCAGTTTGTATTTATCAGACATACACTATTTTAAACACATTAAAAACATAATAATCAAAGTGAATAAAAACTGATAGTCAGGACATGTGAACATAAGATTATTCTCAATTTAAACTACAACTAGACTTTGGAAGATAAGGGAGTTTAGAAAGGCATTCAGCAACAATTTTAACTATCATAAACAGCTTGAAATAAAAGTTTGATGTAAAAAATTGATTTTCAGGATGCTCAGTTTGAAATGTACCTTAAAAGCATACAGAATCACTTTACACCCACTAGAATAGCTATAATAAAAAAGACAGACAATAACAAGTGTTGGTGAGAATGTGGAAAAGTGGAACTCTTCACATTGTTGGTAAGAATGTAAATGGTATAACCACTATGTAAAATAGTTTGGCAGTTTTCTTCTCCTTTAAAAATGTCCTTTATAAATTCTGAAATGATACATTCATGTAGGAAGTGGAGTTATAATTGTTCCTTTAAATTTCTCAGTAAGGCAGGTGTTGGGTTTCTTTAAAATCTTACACACATCCATTACTCATGAGGCTCAGAAAGAAGACTGACTATTCTGGCAAGGTGATGCTCCTGTCTCTCCTCTTGCTGTAACCATAACCCTGGGCCAGGACACTGGAACTTCTTGGAAGCATGGCTGGAGGGACAAACAACTGAGAGAATCGGATGAGGTAACACTTCTCTTTAAATATAGCAACTTTTTCATTCTCTATTTTTGGAACTCTTATTAGATTATGTTGAACCGCCTAATTATCTTTCCGCTCTTTTTAAATCTAATTTTTCCTTTAGAGATATCTAACCTGTTATTTGGTTTATTCAACAGTTTTTAATTTTTAAATTAAAAATTTAAAAAGATTTATTATATATGAAATTGTTTCATTTTTTTAATAGGCTCTTATAAAAAAAAAAAAAAAGTCCTACAGATCTTCCAGGCAAATAATCAACAAGGAAACAATGGGCCTAAAAGACACACTAGACCAGGTGAATTTAATAGATATTTTCAGAGCATTTTACTTTAAAGCAATAAAATATACATTCTTCTCAAGTGCACATGGAACATTTTCAAAAACACACCACATGTTAGGACACAAAACAAGTCTCAATAAATTTAAGAAGACTGAAATCATATCAACCGTCTTCTGTGATCACAATGGTATGAAACTAGATAACAACTACAAGAAAAAAGCTGGAAAATACACGAACACATGGAGGCTAAATAACATGCTTCTAGACAATGAATGGATTATTAATGAAATCAAGGAAGAAATCAAAAGATACCTAGAGATAAATGAAAATGAAAACACGACTCAAAATTTATGGGACACAGTTAAAGCAGTCCTAAGAGGAAAATTCATAGTAATACACGCCTACCTCAAGAAACAAGAAAAAGCTCAAATAAACAATCTAAACTTTCACTTAAAAGAACTAGAAAAAGAACATCAAACAAAGCCCAAAGTGAACAGAAGGAAGGGAATAATAAAGAGCAGAGCAGAAATAAATGAAATACAGTCTAGAAAAACAATACAAAAGATTAATGAAACCAAGAGCTAGTTCTTTGAAAAGATAAAGAAAAGTGACAGACCCATAGCCAGACTCATCAAGGAAAAAAGAAAGAGGGCTCAAATAAATGAAATCAGAAATGACAGGGGATAAATAACCACGGACTCCGCAGAAATACAATGGATAATAAGAAAACACTATGAGCAATTATATGCCAACAAATTGGACAATCTGAAAGAAATGGACACATTCCTAGAAACATACAATCTTCCAAGACTGAGTCTAGAAGAAACAGAAAATCTGTACTGACCAATTAAAATAGAATCAATAATCAAAAACCTCCCCCAAAACAAAAGTCCTGGACCAGATGGTTTCACAGGCAAATTTTACCAAACATTCAGAGAAGAATTAACACCTATTCTTCTCCAACTGTTTTAAAAAATTCAAGAAAAAGGAAGGTTCCCTAATTCCTTTTATGAGGCCACCATTACTTTGATTCCAAAACGAGACAAAGACATTACAAAAAAAGAAAAACTATAGGCCGAAGTCTCTTATGAACATTGATGCAAAAATCCTCAAAAAATATTAGCAAACCTAATTTAGCAGTATAGTAAAAATATCATACACCATGATCAAGTTGGATTTATTCCTGGGAAGCAAGGTTGGTACAATATCTGCAAATCAATTAATGTGATACACCACATTAACAAATCAAAAGATAAAAACCATATGATCATATCAATAGATGCAGGAAAAGAGTTCAACAAAATCCAGCATTCATTTATGATAAAAACTCCCAGCAAAGTGGGAACAGAGGGAACATACTTCAGCATAATAAAGGCCATATATGACAAACCTACAGCTAATATACTCAATGAGGAAAATATAAAAGCATTTTCCTTAAGATCAGGAACAAGACAAGGATGCCCACTTTAACCACTCCTCTTCAACATTGTATTGGAAGTCTTAGCCACAGCAATAAGACAAGAAAGAGAAATAAAAGGCATCTGAATTGGAAAGGAAGAAGTAACACTCTCGTTATTTGCTGATGACATGGTACTATATAAAGAGAATCCTACGTATTCCACCAAAACAACTGTTAGAACCGATCAATGAATTCAGTAAAGTAGCAGGTTACAAAATATATATTCAGAAGTCAGTGGCATTTTTATACACCAATGATGAACTTTCAGAAAGAGAAATTAAGAAAACAATTTCATTTACAATTGTATTGAAAACTATAAAATACCTGGGAATCAAATTAACCGAGGAGGTAAAAGACCTGTTTTCAGAAAATTATAAGTCATAGAAAAAAGAAATTGAAGAAGATACAAATAAATGGAAGCATATACCATGTTCATGGGTAGGAATAATCAATATCACTAAAATGGCCATACTACCCAAAGCAATCTATAGATTCAGTGCAATCCCTATCAAAATATCAATGGTATTTTTCAGAGAACTAGAACAAATAATCCTAAAATGTATATGGAGCCATAAAAAACCCCAAATAGCCACGGCAATCTTGAGATAGAAGAACAAAGTTGGAGGTATCATACTACCTGATATCAAACTATGCTACAAGGCTACAGTAATCAAAACAGCATAGAAATGGCATAAAAACAGATATACTGATCAATGGAACAGAATAGAGAGCCCAAAAATAAATCCACGCCTGTATGCTCACTTAATATATGACAAAGGAGGTAAGAATATACAATGGGGTAGACAGTCTCTTCAATAAATGGTGTTGGGAAAATTGGACAGATACATGCAAAAAAAAAAATTACTGGACTACTTTCTTACACCGTATACAAGAATAGACTCAATATGGATTAAAGACTTAAATGTAAGACCTGAAACCATAAAAATTCTAGAAGAAAACATAGGCAGTAAACTCCCTGATATTGCTAACAGTAATTTCTTTTCAGATATATCTCCTCAGGCAAGGGAAACAAAAGAAAAAATAAACAAATAGGACTACATGAAACTGAAAACTTTTTGTACAGCAAAGGAAACCATCAACAAAACAAAAAGACAACCGACTGTTTGGGAGAAGATATTCACTATTGATACATCTGATAAGAAGTTAATATCTAAAATATATAAAGAATTCATACAACTCAACAAGAACAAAAAACAAACAATCCAATTAAAAAATGGGCAGAAAATCTGAACAGATACTTCTCCAAAGAGGAAATACGGATGGCCAATAGACATATGAAAAGATGCTCAAGGTCACTAATCATTAGAGAAATGCAAATTAAAACCACAGTGAGATATCATCTCACACCCGTCAGAATGGCTATTATCAATAAATTAAAGAACAACAAGTGTTGGCGAGGATGCAGGAAAAAAGGAACCCTCATACATTGTTGGTGGGATTGCAAACTGGTACAGCTGCTATGGAAAACAGTCTGGAGGTTTCTCAAAAAATGAAAAATGGATATACCTTTTGACCCAGCAATTGCATTTCTGGGTATTTATCCAAAGAAAACCAAAACAATAATTCATAAAGATCTATGCGCCCCAATATTCATGGCAGCAAAATTTACAATAGCCAAGGTATGGAAGTAACCTAAATGCCCATCAACAGATGACTGGATAAAGAAGTAATGGTTCATATATGCAATGGAATTTACTCAGTCATTAAAAAAATGAAATCCTACCATTTGCAACAACATGGATGGACCTAGAGGTTATTATGCTGAGTGAAATAAGTCAGAAAGAGAGAGATAAATATCATATGATTTCACTTATATGCAGAATCTAAGAAACAAAAAGAACAAACTAATCAAAAATAGACTCACAAATATAGTAGACAATTTGGTGATAGATAGTGGGGAGGAGGGTTGGGGGGCTGGGAGAATGGGGTGAAGGGTTAAAAAAGTACAAATTAGTAGTTGATAGTGGTCACGGGGATGGGGAGCATGGCATAGGGAATGCAGTTAGCATTAATATGATGGCTAGGTGGAGGGCCAGGGGAGGGAGGGGGCAATTGGAATGATCGTTTCATGAACTATATAGATGTCTAACCAATGTACTGTATACTTGAAACTAAATAATTTTTTTAAAAAGTCCTACATTTTAAATTAGGTTTCTATTTGTTCAGTTATCACTTTGAGAATTTTAGTCTTTTTACTTTGTAGTTTTTGTCCAGATTGTTCTATAATTCTCAATTAACAAAGGTCTGTGGGTTTTTTTCAATTAATGCATATTTTTTTAATGTGCAATTACTTCAGGGTCATTTTTTTATGTGATCATTCTGTGGGTACAGGTGTGAGAATGTCTCTCCAGGGCAGTTTCACAGTGGCTTTTCCCAGAGCCAGGGGGAGTCCATGTATCCATACGTTACATTCCTTTCTGGACTTGGGCTTCTACCTCAACCACATGCAGGCAGAATAAACTGAGACTGAGTCTATGCCAGGTATCTGGAGAGGTGGGTTTCTCTACCACCAATTTCTCTTCAGCTTTGTGGGGGTGGTTAGCAGTTATTCTCCTCCCCTTTTGATTAACAGAAGGCTTTGAGGCTCCAAGCTCTGAGAAGAGGACACAGCCCCCATCCGATGTAGTCCAGGCTGTCCTCCCAACTGTGTGCTGAAGCACTCCAGCCCCAGCCCAGAGCCCAGATCTGCTCTGAGACCCTGCAGGCTGCCCAGCACCAGCCTCCACCCCAGCTCTGATTTCACTCTGTATTTATGGCTCTCAGGACATTTCTACTTCTTTCTCTTAAGCTTAACTATGTACTTAAAACATGTTACATTTAATCCAGAATTTGTGTGTGTTTAAAATGGTGGGAAGGATGGATATGGTCATCTCAGCTTGCAATATTTCTTTAAGTCTCCGCTTCTTTCTTTTTGGTAAGAAATATCACTTTTTCATTTCTCTTTATTTAACTGTACTAACAAGTAACTAACAAATGCATAAAAATTAAGTGGTTAAAGCTAAAGTTAAGCTTCCCTCTGACATAACCCCAATTCTAGTATCCATCTCTCCCCGGTGAGTGTCTTACAGATCTCTCCTTGCATTGCAGACCTTTCTGGAACCACAGAAAATAGGTGGAATTGTTGAGTCCATATATGCTGCTGGTGGGAATGCCTATGATGCAGTCACTTTGGAAAAGGAGTTTCTTACAAAGTTAAACATACATTCATTTTATTTTACTTGGGTAAATTCTTAAGGGTGTGACTGAGCAGTCCAGTCCCACTCTTAAGAATTTACCCAAGTAAAATAAAAATTTATGTTGACACAGTACTAAAATGTTTATGGCAGCTTTATTATTAATCACCCAAATTTGAAAACAATGTATATATCCTTTAACTGGTGAGGTCCATCCATACCATGAACCCAACTATTAATATACACACCATGAGTGACTCAAGTTCTGCTGAATATAAGACGCAATATTGAAAAGAGTCTGAGAATGGCAAAATTATAGAGTTGGAGAAGAGATGAGTAGTTGTCAGTGGCTAAAGATAGGGAGACGGGTTGACTACAAAGGGGAAGGAGGGAATTTGTTGGGACGGTGGGAGTTTTATATCTTGATTGTGGTGGTGGTTACATGACAGTATGCTTTGGTCAAAACTACTATGTGAAAATTACACCTCAGTTAATATGCTTCAATATAAAAATGCTAATGAATAAAATCATACTACATCCATATTATTTACTCTTGCTTTTCTTCATTCAACAATATGTATTGAAGAGCTTTTTCTGTGAAGGTACAGGATTGCTATATTCTTTTTAATGGCTGCGTAGCAGTATACTGTGCATATTAATCAAGGGTGTGTCAGCCCATGAGGGAAGAGAAATTCCTTAAAGGAAGGGAAGGGTGTAGAGCACCAAACAATGGATGTCTACCCTCTCTCTACCAACACATGTTGAGGCCACTCTATAAAGCACAATGAACACTCCCAACCAAACTTGGGTACGAATGCTGATACCGATAGTGTCATACATTACAAGAGGGTGTGAAGACATTTATTACTCACATGATGAGGAGTATGGGAAGGGAAGGGTGGCTCCCAAGCTCTTTGAGAGCAGGGGTGGGCAACTGGCTCTGGCTTTTACTGTGGTTGGGGTGGGTAGTGTGGTTTCAACTTGCTGGCGCCATGCAGGGAATATTCAGGCTTTCTTATCAGCTTGCTCAGATGTGGACAGAGGGGAAGAAGAAGGGTAAGGTTTAAGAGATGTCAGGAGTCAAGTATCAAAAATGGGGTCAAGCTCTGTATTAGATATCATCCCTAATTTCTCGATTCTCTAAATATCATTCTCATAGCTCCAAAATTATCCTCCTAAAACACGAATGTTTTCATGTCACTATTCTTCTCAAAACCTTAAAGTGATTTTGTAGAGCCTAGACCTGGGGTCCTCAACCCCTGGGTCACATACTGGTATAGGTCCGTGGCCTGTTAGGAACCAGGCTGCACAGCAGGAGGTGAGCGGTGGGCAAGCGAGTGAAGTTTCATCTGTATTTGCAGCACTAGCATCACTGCCTCAGCTCCACCTCAGATCATCAGGCATTAGATCCTCACAGGAGCACCGGTCTCAGGTGCCAAAAAGGTTGGGGACCACTGGCCTAGACTAAAGGCTAAATTTCTAAAATGTGACATTCAAGGCTGTCTGTGAAATTTCTCCAAATCTGCTTATACCTTTTGCTCCTAATTCTTTACCCCAGTCCCAGTGAACAGTCTTTCTTCCAGCACTTGTCAAAATTCTTGTCAATCTACTCAAATGCCATCTTTTCAGGAATCTCTTGTCTACAGCCATGCCACCCTGAACATGCCCGATCTCATCTGATCGCTGAAGCTAAGCAGGGTTGGGCCTGGTTAGTACTTGGAAGGGAGACCACCTAGGAATACCGGGTGCTGTAGGCTTTAAAAAAAAAAAAAGGAATCTCTTGCCTATCTCCATATAATTTGTATATTATACAAATCACTTGTGATTACAGAGAGAGGTACATATTTGTTCCTCCAACTAAATAAGCACTGAAGCAACTAGATAACATGACATTTTATAATAGAGAGTGTTTTATTCACTGTGGATTGCTAGCACAAGATCAAAGCACATAGTAGGTGCTTGATAAACATTTGTTAAATTCATGAATGTACATGACCTACATATGCAAAAGCTAAAGGAAATAAAAGGGATTTAGTAAAACTGAGACGTTTGGGAGAATGATTAAGAAACAAAGTTTTAAACAAGAAAGTAAAAATAGGGAAGTTTTTAGATAAACGTTTTGGTATAAAATCTCTAGAACTTTAGGAAAGACAATTGGCCCAAGACAGAAGCAATTACTGCTATTCTTGGCACATAAGTGCCTGTTGAATAAACAACATTAGTTGGTTAAAACAAACAGAAATAAAGAAATAAATTGCTGAGCACATACTCTGTATAGAAAGTATGTGAAACACATTCTTAGGGGAGATCCTCATCTGATTTTGAGAAGCAAAGGGAAGAAAGTCTAAGAGAAATTTGTGTCCAGATGTGAATGGCATCATGAAATAGGCCAGGCTGAGACTGAGAGAGCAGTGGAGTGGCAAGGATGGGTCCCTGAGAAAAAATGAAGTGGTACTAATCACAGTGGTTTGATTCCTATTTAACAGAGCACAATGCTTGCATAGGGCTTGCCGTGGAATTCAACAGAAAGCTCTGTCACTGCTAAGTTGTAGACTATTGCTAATCCCCCCCTCCAAAGATATAAATAAGCCATTTTCAACATGAAAACATTTAAAATTTACTTTTGCTATTCTGAATTACAGACACCAAATGGCATACTCTTATAAACAGATGATGGTATGGCTCCTCCTGCTATTGCCCAGTGAATTCAGAGGGAAAATATTGTTTCACTAAAACCTGCTTGAAATTAGTCAGTTTAAAAAGCAAAACCACCTTAACCAGCAAGGACTTTGCTCTTTGTATGTTGTAACTAAGGTTTTTAACCACCCTTGGAAAACAAACCAACCAACTTCTCAGTAATTTAAGTACATATTCAGAAAAGAAGGCCAAGAGTAAAATAAAGCAACCATAGTCTTTGAAACTTATATATAATTAAAGGACGAATCTCATGAGACAGAGCTAAAAACTGTATAAGGTTTCTATAATCATTTATAAATATTGTTGTAAATGAATCAAACTAAAAAGAAATAGCCAATCAATAAATACCAACAGTTTAATAGGTATGAAGCTTGTACTAGGCTATACAAAGAGCATTCCAACAATAAAAAGATGTTCCTTCAAGAAGATAAAATGCATGTTGATTGAAGAAAGTCAATTAAACATTAATAACTTCTCTCTTTGTTACATAAGCTTTATAGAGGATAGTCCAAGTGCTCTTGTTGTATATGTGTTTAACTCTATACTACCTTATATCATCACCACCCAGCCACGCTCATTTGACCCACTCTTGACCAGAGCTCCAGAGATCATAGTTGATGAGACTAGGGGTGGATATATGACCCAAGCTGGCCCAATCAGTTTCTCTGGAGAAATCTGAAATTGAGGGCCCGATCACCAAAGGTAAACAGGCTTAGGTTCTTTGAGATTGTCTGTCAATCCAGTGGGAGCTGTTCTGCAGAAGGCGAGACCTACTGAGAAGAGAATTAACTTAGAGAAAGTGGTATGGATGTGGCAACTCAGAAAAAGGAAGCAAGGTTAGGGTCCCTGAGGCCTACCTGGACTGTGAGGGTGACTCTATTCCTCAGGTCCTGGGGAATCTCTTCCGCCCTTCTAGAAGTGGGTATTCTCAGAATCCTTCCAATATACCCGCTTCGTACCTGGGATTATCTGAAGTGGGTTTCTATTACTTGCAAGCGAAATGTCTTAACAAACACAATGGTTTTCAATGCCATCAGTGACAACAGGGGTACAGGATGGATATGCGAAATTTTTTTTTTTTTTTTCCCAGAAAGACTAGAACATTTGAGTTAACAGAAATATTAAAAGAGAGGGCAGAATCAAGCTCCAAATTATTTGTTCTTTGCATTTGGTCAATCTCCAGAGCCCTGAACAGTCCTTCTAAAACAATTTTTCCAACTTTATACTTATTTTCCTATGGAAAAGATTCACTGACTTCTTCATTCTGCTATAGTTGGAAGTCTCACCACAACTTACATAATTTCCTTTTAAATATTTTTCCTCTTTGCCTTCTTTTTGATTGGCTTTTAAAATATTTCCTTTTTCCCCCCTGTATATAGTTGGGAAGTTACATGCTCTATTTCATTTGTCAAATGGTTACCTTAAGTATTTTATTATACATACCCATCAAAGTCTAAAAAAATACATCTCAATCCTCCTCACGAAGGACTTTACAACATTTAAATTTCAGTCACCCTTGCATTGCTGTGTATTTTTAAATTCTAGCTTTAAAAATAAAGACCTCACTTGACATTACTGTGATTTTATTATACAATCACTGTTTGATGTATTTATTATATTCTTTCCTCTTTATTGCTTCTTGTATCTCAAACCTTCCTTCTGGGATCATTTTCTCTTTGCCTGAAGAATATCCTTTCATTCTAAAATGAATGTCTATTGTAGTATTATATTCTCTCATTGGCTACTTATATGACATTGTCTTTATCTCATTATAATTTTTTACAGTTTTATTGAGATGTAATTGACATATAACATTATGTTAGTTTAAGGTGTACAACATAATACTATAATTGCATGTTGTAAAATGAATGCCATGATAAGCCTAGTTAACATCCATCACCATAGTTACAACTTTTTTTTGTAATGAGAACTTTAAAGTCTACTCTCCTAGCAACTTTCAGATATACAATACAGTATAATAAACTATAGCACCATGCTGTACATTACATCCCTACAACTTAACTTATTTTATAAATGGAAGTTTGTACCTTCTGACTCATTTTACTCATTTCACCAACCCTCCTTACCCCCTGTCTCTGGCAATCACCAATCTGTTCTCTGTATCTATGAATTCAATTATTATTTGTTTTTGTTTTTAGATTCTATATAAGTGAAATCATACAGGATTTATCTTTTACTAGTTATGATTAGCATAATGCTCTCAAGGTCCATCCATGTTGTTGAAATGTCAGTATTTCATTCTTTTTTAGGGCTGAATAATATTCCTGTGTGCATGTGTGTGTATGTGTGTGTATCAATCATATTTTCTTTATCCATTTATCTCTGGAGAAACATCAGTTGTTTCCATGTCTTAGCTATTATAAACAATGTTGCAATGAATATGAAGGTGCAGATATTACTTTCCATTTTAAAAGATATTTTTTTTGCTGGGTATAGTGGGTTTTCACTCATATAATATTTTCACTCGGTATACTGAAGCTCTCAGTTTGATTTCTGGTTTCTACTGCTATTGGTGAAAAATCAGTTTGCTACTTTGAAGGTGATCCAATCCATTTTCCCTCTGGCTGCTTTAAAAATTTTCTTGTCTTTGGTATCTGCAGTTTTATTATAACGTATTCAGCTGTGAATTTCTTTTTTCTCCTGTTTGGATTTGTTTTTTGATAGTGGGTTTTTAAAAATGCACAGAATATAAGTATCTTAAGAATTAATAAAATGTAATGTACATTGTAACAGAATCTGGCCAGCACCCCAGAAACCCATTGGCATTCCTCTTCCCAATCATGTACTCCTCACTTTCCTCTAAAGTTGATGACTACCTTGATTTTTATGCAAATAACTTCCTTGTTTTTCTTTATAGTTTTTCTACTTAATTGTGCAACCCTAAACACTAGTTTAGTTCTACCTGTTTTCAGACCTCATTTATACAGAATCATAAACCATATATTGTTTATTGTCTATTTTTATTGCCCAAGATTTTGTGAGATTCACCCACAATGTTGCATGCAGCTCTATGTTTTTTGTTCATTTTAATACTAAATGGTATTTCATGACATACAAAATATCACAATTTATATTTTTCTATTCTATTGTTAAAGAATATTTGGGTTGTTTCAAGTTTGGGGCTACTACATATAATGCTACTGTGACACTCTTGTTTTCTTGATATACATAAACACAATTCTTTTGGATATATACAAAGGGATATGGGCATCTTCAACTTTTATAGATAATATCAGTGTTTATACCAATTTAAGTAGCAATATATGAGACTACCTATTGTTCCATATTCTAACAATTGGTATTGTCGGTCTTTTTACTATTAATCATTCTGGTGAATGTGCAATAGAATCTCATAGTGATTTAAAATAGCTTTTCCATTATTTTACTGGTGGAATTAACACACATGGTTATTGGCCATCTGAATTTTTATTTTTGTGAATAGTCTACTCAAATTGCTTGCCCATTTTTCTACTCAGTGTCTGTCTTTTCCTTACCGATTTTTGGAGTTCTTTACGTATACTGCCTGGGATATATAAAATGCTCAATAAAACACATTTGCCATACATCTGACTTATGACTGCTTTTGCCATTTTATGTACCTAAGATACATCCCATGTCAATAAGTACAAACCTACTTTGTTACTTTTAAGGCAATAAGCTAAGCCATTACATATATACATTATAATTTAAGCAATCTCATATTGACAATCTTTTGAGTTATTTGTAATTTTCACTATTTTATACACTATAATGAATATCCTTTGAGTCATTTGTAATTTTCACTATTTTATACACTATAATGAATATCCTTTTAAGATATTTTTGTACATTCGTGAAGAAATTTTTGTTAGCTAGAAGCAGTATGGCTTAACATTTAATAAAGGCTGACGAAATGGCCTATATAAAAAATCTACCAATTTACATTTCTATCAACAATGTGCAAAAGTGCTTATTTGGAGAGTTTTAAAATCCTCTTCTTTTAGTTCCTGTACTCTTGTAAACCTTCTCCAAGGGTCTAATTATATATCACGGCTTCTGATCTCATTCAATTTTGTGGGTTGAGTACCATTCATCCACGTGCTACGGGATCTTAAATATCAAGCCTAGGGTTTCTCTTTTGATCTGCAGAACTGATTACATTATCTTTCTCCCTCAACCTGTGTTCACCTCAGGAAATGGCTCTCCTACCATGCAGATGTTCATGCCATAAACCTGGGCTTCATATGTTTGATTCTTCTTCCTTCTCTTTTCCCTACATCCAACTAAATCTTAAGTCTTGTTGATTTTACCTAATTATCTAGTTATCTCTTGAGTTCTCCCCTAACCTCGTAAAGAAATCTCCCTCTCTTGAATTACTGCAATGTCTTTTAAATGGTGCTCTGCCTTTAGATGTGGTTTCTCCATTTGCTTCATAAGCCAAACTACAGAGTTATCTTTCTAAAATGCCAAACTGGTTATGCTCCTCCTCTGCAGCCTTTGAGTAAAGCCACAAATACCATTTCCAAAACCACTTCTCTCCTGTATTTGACTCTTAAGGCCTCACGATCACTTTCACTTTCCATTCCCACAAGGTGCCAATGTCATTGCAGGCTTTCTCTCACATCATCCTCTCTGCCTAGAACATTATCCCTTATCTTATCCTTCTGTGTCCAAACTCTTATTTAACATTCAAGTTTCAGTTTAAATATGACTGCAGTCATATTTAACAAAAACTTTGGACTGTTAGGTTTGAGATGATTCCTAGATATTCAAACAGATATATCAAGAAAGTAACTGAAATTACCAGTATACAGATGGTATACAGATGATGAAACTCACCTAGAGAGAAATTACAGCTAGAGAAGAGGTTCCAGGCCTGAGATCAGGACAAGGAGGAGGAGAAGCCAGCAAAGAAGATTAAGAGATGAGACACAAAAGTGGGGCCAAAAAAACTAAGAGAACTGAGTGTTAGAAGGGAGGGGGATCTTCTGGGTTGAATGTTGCTAACCCTTGCTCTAACAACTCCAGACAGGTACCTCCTGCATGTTTCCATAACACCTCCCATTTCCAGCCACAGAAATGACCACACTGTTTAATACCGACACAGCTATTTGTCTGAACTGACTCTGACTATATGTAAGAAGTATGTCGACCTTCTTGTTACCGATTTCAGAAATAAGCTCAAGACTCACCCAATAAAAACTTGTTGGATGACTTAATCATTGGTATACATACTATTTGAGGAAAACATATGGAAACCACTATTTAGAATATAAAATGGGATGACATCAGTGCTGGCGAAGTAGTAGAACCAGTGTGCTATGGGAGAACTGTGGAATTGGAGAAAGCTTCTTGGAAAAGAAGAATCTTAAGTTAGGGACTGAAGAAAAGAGCAGGCTATCAGAAAGTGAAGATCTGACTTTTTAAAAGAATAGGACTTGTTTGCTTTAATGTTGTCAATTTACCCCACTGTAGCAAAATAGGTTATACACATTTGTGCCTGTAAGTGGCAACACTCAAATTCTTCACTCTGTCAGAAAAACGCAGGGTAAAGATGAATATTATATTTTAACATATTAGCATGATTAATTTCAACACTGTTATGATTATGGACTTCAGTCTTCTTTACATTTTCTAGCCAATTTCTCGGTTTCTATTCTGCAATAATTTGGTGGGGGTTTAGTGTTAGTTATGTTCTTTTAAAGATCAGTCTTATTTGGGCAAAATGAGAAAAAAACATTAATTCAAAAACAATATCCTTGAACATATACAAAAAAGTCAGTAATCTCCAGAATATTATTCTTATAAAAGTTCCATAAATCCCTGAGAAGAGTTTGAAAACTCCATTCACATATATGGCAGAATTCAAATGAAATTTCTCTTTAAAAATGAAAATACAGCATAATAAATGAAATTAACATTATTTTTTTCCTACTCTTGGATGCTAAAAGATTCTAATAGAAATGAAAAAGATGATATCATCTACCAGAAATGAGGAAAAAATGAAGCCGTGGACAAACACTATGTTTTGATTTATGAAACCTCAAGTGAGCTTCATTCCCCATGAGTGGTGGGTTACACTGTTTGCCAAAATCATCTTTTCCACTAAATACCTTTGTAAATATTGTGGTTACTCTGGTTTTTAGCTACCTCCTTCAGACAGTGTATCAGTGGAAAAGAATCCCCATTCCCCGCAAATGTTAAAACTATCATATGTGTAATCTTTTCACAAACCTCAGGCTAATCATGGGTTTCAGGGTTTGCAGGAGGAAAATGATAGAAAAAGACCAGTTCTGGAAGCTTCGGCTGTGGCAGCTCTTCCCAAAGTGGGAATGCCACATCTAGAATGGCAGAAAGAAACACCTGAGGAGTCTACGGTGGTCTTCCTTTAAAGATTAAGAACCTAATCCCAGAGGAGAGTAGGACTCACTCAGCCCTCCCTGGGAGGCAAACAGCAGAGATGAATTCCAGCCTTCACAGCTTTGCAGTTACTGTTACTGCATCTGTTCTCCAAGTACTCAGGCAATCTAGTTTTCATCTCGAAGGCATCTGACTCCTATGGCTTTATGGGTGTGTGGAAGCATAATGGTAATGAGAGTTGGTTTCTGCTGATGAGGGCTAAAGAATATAGTTCTACTCATTCTTCCGTGTCTGCTGGGGAAAGGAGCGCTGCAGGGGCGAGCTAACAGTGACTCCAGCTTGACTGCTGTGGATAAATTAAAGGAGTCCCTCTCAGTTCTCTCATTTCTCAGCAAGCTAGGCAATTACTTAACTCCATGAAGCTTTAGTTATCTCACTCAGCCGCTGTAATGCTTCAGCTTTCCTTCTTTGTAAATAGGAGGATATCAATGCGTATCATCAGGTTAAAGGAGTTGTTGAGATACATGAGTACTACGCTAGCAGAGAACCAGGTATCTGGTACACAGTGGAACTTGTTAATGCTGGTTCCCTTGTTTCTGTCCCATCCTCATCATGTACAGGGTGTGTAGAAACAAGTGAGGACCTAATTCTGTCAATAAACATATAGAAAATGTCTATTCCTGGGTTACTTTAAAACTCTACAAAACTAAGTGCTGAATAACATACATATTTAACTTTGTACTTATGGCAAAAAATGACTTACTATATTTTTTAAGAATGAAAACTAAACTATAAATACCAAATGTGGTTTTCTTTGTGCAAAATTTTTTCTGTAATAGCAAGTCTCTTGAACTTTTGTCAGAATATTACGAGTGTTAAAACAGGTTGGTTTGGGTAAGCAAAAATGATATTTTCGCTGTTGGAACATGATATGAATTCATATTTCCATCCAAGCCTAAATTTAAATAATTAGCTATAAAAAGCAGAGATGAAACTAAATTTGAAAATCTCTTCAGTCAGCAAAACCAGTCGTTAGGTAGATCTTGCATTTCTGCATTTCCATGAATTATCTATAATAAGAAATACAGAAGAAATAACAAGTTTGGCGGTACACAGCACATCTTGTTCTTCTGGATATGCTGATGCAATGCTTGGGAGCGATCCAAGCCAAATTGGCAAAATGGAAGTTGGCAATTTGAGTATAAAGCTCAGGAAACAGTTTAGAACTTAGAATAGATCTGTACTCATTGGCATATGTAAAGCAATGTAATTAGTGCTTGTTTATATCTGCTTAATGAACGAACAAGATTATGAGGAAGAAAAAGGATGAAAACATCAACATTTACAATATGAACAAGGGGGAGGGGCAGTAAAAGATGATGAGAAAGAAGAGCAGACCAAAATCCAAGAATATGGCAATTGATAGGACCAGAAAAAATAAGGCTTCGGGGGCCACTGGGACTTTTGAGAGGGCACTTTTATGACGGCCAAAAATGCTGCAGCAGAACTGCAGTGGAATGAGTAACAAATGGGAGATGAGTGCATGGAGGCATTTCATGTAGATTACTTTTCCAAGAAACCAAGTAGAGAATGGGAAGAAGGACTAGATGGCAGTTTGAGGACAGACAGACGGACAGGATATAAGAAGATTCTTTCTGGCTGACAGAAGCTTGAGTATATTAATAGAAGAGAAACAAATTAAGATTATAGAAAACAGCTGACTGAAGGATGCTGTGGACAGGCTCCACTGTGATCCCTCCAAGATGCAGTCACTGCCATCATTTAACATCTGGGCTCAAATGCCACACTCTTGACATGGTCGAGTCATTCAGGTTTAGGTCATGAGTCCAAAAATATGGATACCTGCAAGGTGTGAATTCATACCCAAGACCAGACTGACAAACTTAAGGGACTCCTCCTGACTCATGGACAAGTTTGGGAAGATGCTCTCTTCAGTTATATATAAGAACCTACTTGTTTGTTTATTTGCTGTATTTTTTATATCCCCCAAACCAGAATATTTCAGAATAGTTTCCTTAATTCATATTACTTATGATAGCACTTCCCTTATCTCAAGAGCTAAGTATATGTAGCAACATGAAATTATATAGGACATCATTTTTGGGAACCATGTCACATCACAATGAGACCACCACACCAAAGTCGTTGACACACTTCTATCGATTTCTCCACCTAGAATATTTTCTCCCCTGAAAACTACAGTTACCACTCATGATTCTTTTTGGCTTCCAAATCCTAGTTTTACACTTACACTCGGGCAAGAGGAGGTTTCTGAACTGGAGGCCCTCCTCTGGTCATGCCACTCTCCACTAAGCAAGGTACCCACAAGCTCTCATACAGCAAGAGCCTCCCCCTCAAGATCATGCTTTGGGCATTTGATATCCCAGAGCCTTCTGCCCAAGTGGCTTTGTTTCTAGGGTCCATGCAGGTTAGATTTATTCCTCTTATCAAGACATTAGCACCCTTACATCCTCAAGTTGTACCACTTGCTCCCTGGAGTTTGTCTCTATACCTAAATGTAAAGGCAGAGAAGAAACCCACTGATATATTCTCTGCCTGATATGCTCAGCATGGAGATTAAGGATCTGTTCCAGATACCTGGGACTTCAAGGGAGGGCAATGAACTGGAAAACACATGTACAGAGAACCTGACCTAGAACCCACCTCTGATAGTTTACGTGGGACATTTTACTAAGCCTGTCCCTTGATCAAACTCTGCTCAGAGAGTGAGGGAAGTCCCAGAGAGAGATTGACCTCCAAAGTCCCTGTGGCCTGACAACGCCATTTTAATGAAGCAGACTCAAAGAAACATGGAACCTTATCACTAAAATGATATTGTTAAGTTCAGTGTCTTTGAGAAGTCCCTTCTGCAGCATTCCCAATAGAATGTCATCTGGTTTCCAGTTGGTGCGGACTCAGCACCTCATCAAGCAGCTTAGCAGGGCAGTGCTGGCTATTAGAAAGTTTTTTGTTTTTTTTTCTAAACTAGCCCAAATCAGCCTGTCTGTATCCTCTGTCCACTGATGCTGGTTCTAGTCTCTGGAGCAAAACAGAAAAAGGCCAGGGGCTGTTTTCATATCTGTAGTTTCTTCTGTCTTTATTCCTCAGTCCCTCTAAACAATCTTGGTTGAGGTGAGGTGTCCCCACACCTGGCAGGACCACTTCTCTCATAAATCAAGTAGCCAAATGTAAACAAGTCCTTTGCGCTACTTTCTGTTCTACTGGTTTATTGTTCATCCTTGTGTCATTACTAAACTATCTTAATTACTGTAGTTTCTCATAATAAGAGTTGATAATTAAGACAGAAAGTCCTCTAGCCTTGTTCTTCAAGAATAGCTTGGCTATTTTTTGGCCTCTGGATTTCTACATACATTTAGAACTTGTCAAGTTCCACCAAAACCAAAACCAAAACCAAAACCAAAACCAAAAAACCCAGCAAGGTAAACTGTTAGGATTTTGATTGAAAATGTATCAAGTAGAATCAGTTTAAGTAGAAATGGTATCTTCCCTAATGGTGGTATCTCCTTTCCCCCATCTTGTCTTCTTTAATTTCTCTCAACATTTGCTCATCTTTGGTTAGATTATTCCTATGTACTTGATATATTTTTTAATATATTTGATATTTAAAGTACTCCCTTTCCTCGATTTCATTCTCTAACTATAGAGCGACACAACTGATTTTTATATGTTGTGTAAACTCTTCAGATGATTTTAATAACTTATCTGAAAATCATTTCAGATTTTTCCATAACTTTTTTTTTTTTTTTTGCTTTAGTGCACTGGCTAGGAGCTATAGTGGGCCTGCTTATCTTATTTCCAGAAAGAGAAAAATTTAATTATTTCACCATTGAGTATTTTTTTAAATAACAGCTTTATTGAGATACAACTTACATACCATAATGTTCACCCTTTTAAAGTATACAATTCAGTGGTTTTTAATATATTCATAGTTCTGACTCAGCAGCACTACCTGTTTTGGGAACATTTTGATCACCCCATAAAGAAAGCCCATACCCATCAGCAGTAACTACCCATGCTGCTCCAACTCCCACCCTCCTCACCCCAGCAACCACTCATTTTTTTGTCTCTGTGGATTTGCCTGTTCTGGACAGTTCATATAAATAGAATAATATAGTATGTGGCTTCTTGTGCCTGGCTTCTTGCACTGAGCATAATGATTTTGAGGTTCATCCACATTGTGGCATGTGTCAATACTTCATTTCTTTTTTTGCCAAATAATATTCCACATTTTATTTACCCATTCATTAACTGATGGACATTTGGGCTATTTCTACATTTTGGCTGTTATAAATAGTGCAGCTATGAAATTTAAAATTTGTATATAAGTTTTCACGTGGATATACATTTCCACTTCTCTTGATTACATAGCTAGGAGTGAGTGGAAGAATATCGTTTTCTGTAGATACTCTGTCAGACTAAGGAGTTTGCATCTATCTCTAGTATGATAAAAGCCTGCCTGCCTTCCCACTTTCCTTTATTCCCCTTCTTTCCTTCTTTCTTCTTTAAACATTAAGATAATCATATAATGTTTGAATTTTATCCTTAAATCAACCAGGTTTCTTGAATAAACCCAATGTAGTCATGACGCTTTATCCTATTTATATGTGGTTTGTTTGATTTGCTAATATTCTAGTTTCTTTTGAATCTATACTCATTAGTTAGGCTGATCTATAATTTTCTGTTCTTATAATGTCCTTGACAGGTTATAAAAGTTATGCTGGCCTTAACAAATTGTTTGATAGAATTTGTTAATAAATAGGCCTATGGTATTCTTTGTGGGAGAGTTTGAAATTATGAATTTGATTTAATAGTTATAGGTAATTCAGATTTTCTACTTCTTCTGATAGTTTTATTAAGTTATATTTTTCTAGAAATTCTCTCTATCATCTAAATTATGTCATAAAGTTGTTCATAATATCCTCTTATTTTCTTTTAAATGTTTTCAGAATCTGTAATGAGCAATTATTCTAGTCCTCAGCCCGGTAACCTGTGCTTTCTCTCTTCTCTTCCTATTTTACTATTTGCTTCCAATTTTACTATTTTTAATTTATTTTTTAAAAAACCCACAACTTTTAGCATTGTTGATCTTGTCCACTGTATAATTGTTTTCATTGATAATTTTGCTCTTTAATATTTCTGGCAAACACCCAGGGCAAAAAGCTGATCACAGGCCTCTCAGATTTGGGCCCAGTGAGACATCATTGATGATCTTAAGATGTTTATAGTGATTCAGCTTTTTTAGTTGTCTTTGATGGGGAGGTTTGTAGAATCACCCAATCTATAAGTATTAGATATAGAAAACCAAAAATGTTAATGGTCCACTTTAAAAATATATAGCTCCTACATATATTTCCTATTCAAAAATATGAAATAATTTAAAAACTAAAGTGGTAGGAGAACGGGCATTTTATATGTTTCTGGTTGGAGTATACATCTCTAGAATCTTTTTGAAAGTGACCCAGAAACACGCATCAAAACTCAAAAAGGGGAAACAACCCAAATGTCCAATGATAAGCGAATGGTTGAATATGTCACAGAAAATTTATACATCAGTACTCCACTTAAATGTTAATATTGCTTTGAGAGGATGAATTCAAAAAAAGCAAATGAAGCAACTGTCATACTTCAGTGTGAATTAGCTGAAAAAACGTTTGACTATGGCAATGAGGTGGTGACACAGAACTGGCCAGAAGCAAGGTAGGACTCCCAATTCTGAGAGAGGCCTCACTTAAAATTTCCAAAATTTAGCTTTATCTGGGTGTTATCTACAAAATTGTCATATGGAAAGCAAGTACACCCTTAAAAGAAAAACTAACTCTCTGTTGCTCTACACCACAGACGTGAAGATACTGAAAAGGTGACCTTACTCAAACACATTCTGGAGCTCTACACCACAGACGTGAAGATACTGAAAAGGTGACCTTACTCAAACATGTTCCGGAGCTGGAACCCACATTAGCCACCCTTGTGGCCTGGGCACTGAGGGACCTGCTCACATCCTGTTTGGTGAATAACACTAAACTTTGCAGAGCAGCTGTTAGAGCCAAGTTTCGAGATATAGTTATGCTGGGCATTGTACAGTGTTTTTCATTTTTGTAAAAATTTACACAATATCTAGTATGTTTTTAGATAGCTCGCTCTGTCCTTCATGGTATTTTCAATATTCACTAACCTTGCCTGGTAGAGTATGGGGGTTTAAATTAGCACAGAAATTTAAAGCAGGTTTTATTGGTACATAGAACAAATTATACATAGAAGTGGTATTTTTTCCATGTCCTATTGTCTTTGATTCAGCTTGTACAAAATAATTGTTTTCTGTTAATTGTATGCTACTCTGTGATTACAGATTAATAATAATAGTAATAAAAAAGATCGCTATAATAATAAAGGGGTAGAGAACTCTAATACCAGTATTTTCCATTCACTACTGTTGTTAAAATAGTTTGTGCAGAAGGATTCATATAACAGTACATTAAACCACAAAATTTTAGGGCAGAGACATCAGAAACTGTACAATCTAGTTCTCTGTCACTTTGTCAATCTTGGCATGGTAATTAATGCTACTCCTCTATACTGCTACTTGTTACTTCTTCTAATGATTGTTTAAATTCTCTTTAAAAAGTTATCAGTTTTCTGATGTGGGTATTAAAAACCTTTAAACATAAAAATGGAGAATTACACAGTAAATTTTCCTCATAATTCGATCAGCAAGATAATCACTATTAACAGTTTGTTGTTTATTCCTTCCAACGTTCTCTAGAAAGATGCTAAATTGTATATATTAAAAGAAGGTAATAGCACATGTACTGTTTTGAAATTTCTTATTTCTTCTTGGTATATTGTGGACAATTCTGTATGCCTGTATACTTCAATCTCTCTCCATAGTTTTTAATTATTTTTAGAAATTTGAGTGGCCCATGAACTTAGTCCATCATCTTGATTTGATCCCTCCAGGTCATTTTAAGATTTAGGGAAAAAATATCTAGCTCTTCTCTGTCAAATATTTTGGATCCCTGAGGTAGAAGAATAAGAATTTAATATATGTGCTACTGAAATGTGCACTAGAATAATATGAATTTAAAAAATAGGTATTATGTAATTACCTACTCTATAACTGGCACATTATATATGTTATTCATTTTATTTGCACGAAAATAAGGTAACTATTACCATCTCCATTGCACAAAAGAATAAACTTTAGTCAGAAACAGCAGTAACTCACTCAAGGTCACCTGCAAGCAGTGCTATGTGCCTGCAATCCTGACCTGTCTCTGACCTCCTCACTTGCAGATAAAAGACACTGAGGCTAAAGTACATAAACAGTTTAACAGAGTAACCATAATCAGAAACATCACAGCTCTCTTGAACACTTTCTTGTTATTGCTTCAAGTTTGGAAGTTACATAATTTCAATGACATTAATATGTAACAGCTTTTTGTTTTGTTAACAAAACTGCATGTGAGATGGGGGTGGGCAGACAGAGAGATGATGAGAGATGCATTATCCCAACTAAAGGCATCCCAGGAATGCAGTTCTAACTTGGCAACAATGGCATCTCTGTAATCTGATAAAACTCAAATGGTATCACACAGGCTAGTTTAAAGGTCGAGAATTTTTTATGCAAATAGTCTACGAAAACCACAGAATTCTTAATCAAGCTCCATTTTCATGCTTCTGCCTTCTCAGCCTACAGACTAATGTTTTTTTCCGCCTGCTGCTGCTTTCCATTTTTCTTGTGATTTAGAAAAAATATTTCCCTTGGTAACCATTTTCCCTGGTTACTCCCTTGGCTGATTTTCTGCACAAAGAACTGAAAGGCATTTATTCCCAAGAGAAGCAGTTATTTTAGATTTTACTAAGAAGTCAGTTATCATTTTTCACCATTCCCTTCTGTTCTTTGTTTTAAAGAAAGCTGATTTTTGTTTCATTTTCAGCTGGAGACTTAAATGACACCAAGCAAAGCCTACTTAGTTTAGATTTCCAGGTAAAAAAGTTTTAAATTTTAAGTTTCTACTATAGCATGTGGAATGGTTTTAATATTTGGGTGTGTTGTGTTGTAAATATGTTTAACACTTGAGGAAATTAGCTCTTACTAATAGATTTTTAAGGTTTTAAATGTGCATTATTTTGTTTACTTTTTTTTCAGGATGAATACTTCCCAAGTATTTCAAATTTTATGGAATTAGGATTAGATATATTTTTATATGGTTAAATAGAATTATACGCTCAATAGAAGTATAAGTTGGCTTGAAGTTTTCATTCTTTCTCTATTTTAAAGTCCTAAAAGAATATAAAGGATTAATTAAAACTTTTTCATTTTAAGCCTGTTGAGTGAAGTTAAAAGGGCTAACAGACATCTCGTGTCTTTGTGTAGAAGTTTAAAATTCGAAATTCACTATTTTAAAAGCTTACTTAAGACAACTGATGAAAAACTTTAGAGAAAAACAGTAAGTTAATCAAGGTTTATAGATGATATTTAATGTTGTGATAAACACAATAAGTGCTAGAAAGAATTTACTTGATTAAAATAATGCCTATTATAATTAGAGTGTCATAAAATCTTACTTCTAGAAGCATATTCACCCAATTGCAAAGTTGTTTATTAAATATTGAATGCAATAAGAAATTCTATAAATCACTGAAAATCACAAAGGCCTAGGCATCAATTATAAAATTGGCATTGAGAGGCCATTTCGTAAAATTTAAACATTTCAATGAAACTTCAGATTCTGATTTTGTTAAAATTAAGATAGCTCTGCAAATTTATTTCTGTACATATCTATTTAGATTTCTGGATAAGTACAAGTAAGCCAATTTGCGGGGGGGAGAGGGGGCGGTGGAGAGAAAGACTAAGGGAGACAGTTTCCAGGATGGGAAAACTGGGAGGGAGGTCAGCTCAGGTACTCTGTTAAGTGAGTACTCACAGGAGGCCTAGGGACAACAGGATATCTGAGACTCCAATGGGAGAGTTTATCTCTAGAGCCCTTATGTTCAGGGCCCTGCTCCTCATAACTCTTATCCACCACAAGATGGAGAGTCTTGTCAAAGCAAGAACATTTCTATGTATGTTTTTCTGCAAAACATAGCATTTATGCCCTCCATCAGATCCCACTCCCCTGCCACTCAGCAAATTCTACTCACAGTCCCAACTTTCATATTGCTTTCCCCTGTTGCTATTGCTATTTCTTTCCAACATTAGTTTGCTCTCTGAATTGACTTTTACAATTTTAGCTGCCCATCAGCTAAGGGGTATGCTCCTTCTTTATGTTTTGCATGTTTTTCCAAAAGTAGATTACAAAAAGTTATTCTAATATATGTTCATTTCAATGACCTATCGCAAAAGTTTTGAAATGACTGCAGTAATTAATGGACATATATATTAAGCAAAGTTTGCACGCTGAGGCTAGCTGACATAAAGATACCTTAGAGACTGTTGAGCTAAGGTAAAGTGGTGGCTAGTCAGAATATGATCCAAGTGCAACTTGACTAGAGGAGGACGGTTCTGGTAGATGAAGTTATAAAAAAAACTACTAAGATTCAGGAGGGTAAACTGAGCAGCTATCACATCCTTTCTCCTCTCACCAGATACCTAGAAATAATACAAGATATATTACAAACAAATACACACATGAATATATAGTTCACTAGAAAATAAGAAGGGGAACTCCTGGTGAGACAGAAATTGTGAGGAGTCCTTCAAAGATGGGAGAAGATGGGATGAATCAAAAGAGGAAAAACATAGCCTTAGTAAAAGAGAGCTTGTGTAGGGGGAAAAAAAGTCACTAGATTAAAAGATCTCAAGATAAATAAATTTTTTTAAAAACCTATATATGTAGTCAAACTTCTGAATAATAAAGATGAACTGAAAATATGATAAAAAAGCTTCTACAGAAAGAAAGAAAACATTTCTTAGGAAGAGATGAAAATCAGATTCAAATTAAACTTCTCATCGTAACACTAGATTTAAGAAACTAATGGAACAATATCTGTAAAGTACAAAGGAAAATAATTTTGAAATAATTCTATTTCCAACTAAACAGAATGAAATTTTCTGTCATAGAAGAATTCAAAATGCTTACAACTCATAACATTCTCTTTAAGAAAGAAGATATATTTCAGCAGGAAATAAAATGAATCTGAGAGAAATTCTGCTTCTAAAAACGGCAGTCTAAAACAGAGACTCATGGACATGGTCAATAGACTAGTGGTTACCAGAAGATAGAGGGGTAGCGAAGATGGAGGAGGTAGATGGAGTAAAAGGGGTAGTGAATACACAATGCAATATATATATATATATATATGTCTTACTGTTGACTTAACTGGATTTTTTTAACCAATGTCACCATAATGAAAATAAATTAATTAAAAATTAAATAAATAAACAAATAAACAAATAAATAATAAATAATTGTCAGTCTAGGGAATTCAGACCAATCAATCTGCTGACAATAACCAGACAAGGTGGGGGAAATAACAGGGGTAGCACTGAAACCCAAAGAGGAAGAGCTTTTCTTCTGGAGACATCTGCAGATCGGAAGAGGTGGCTGAGAAGGATGAAAAACATAAGAGAGGGAAAGAGACATTAAAGACATAAGAATGAATGAACAAACAAAACAGAAACAAATTCATAGATACAGAGAACAAACTGATGGTTGCCAGATGAGAGGGGAGTTGGGCGACTGGGTTAAAAAGATGAAGGGATTAAGAAGTACAAACTGACAGTTACAAAATAGTCACGAGAATGTAAAGTACACCATAGGGAATATAGTCAATAATAAGTAATAATTATGTACAATGTCAGGTGGGTACTAGATTTATCAGAGGGATCACTTCATAAGTTATATAAATGTGTAACCACTATGCTGTACACCTGAAACTAATATAATATTATCCAGTGTAACTGAAAAAAAAAAAAATTAAACAAAAAAAACAAGACAAAGTAAGGCTAGCATACATCTAATCATACTTCTAAAAAGAAAGAGGAGAGAGAAGCAAGAAAGTATTATTAGATGAGATAAGGGCTTAGAAGTTTCCAGATATGATGAATATCAGGCTATAGATTCAAGATGTACTATGAATTCCAAACAGGATAAAAACAAGAAAATCAAATGTTTAAGAGTAAAACAGCTGAAAACCAAAGTCAAAGAGAACATCTTAAAAGTAGCCAGAAAACAAAAGTTACTTTTACAGGGGAAATAATTAGATTGACAGATGACTACTTAGTAGAAACTATAAAAACAAGAAGACATTGTAATGAGATCATCAAAATGCTGAACAAAACCACTTGCCAACCTAGAATTCCGTATCTATGGAATACATCTTTTCTGAATGAATATAAAATATAAACATTTTCAGATACACAAAAAGAAAATTGGTCATCAGGAGTCCTGCACTAAAGGAATTACTAAAAGGTCTTCTTCAGTCAGAAGGAAAATAATCCTAAAAAAAGACTGGAGATGCAAGAAGAAATAAAAACAAAAAGGATAAATGTTTAGGTAAATCTAAATCAGTGATTCTCAACTTGGGGTAGGATGATTCCCTCCATCTCTTATAATACATTTGGTAATGTCTAGAGGCATTTTTGGTTGTCATAACTGAAGGGAGGGTGCTAGGGGTATCTACTGGCTTGAGGCCAAGGATGCTATTAAGTATTCAAAGTCCAGTTCCTCATCAAAAAAGAATTATCCAACCCAAATGTTAATAGTGCTAAGGCTGAGAGAGCTGATATAAATAAACTTTGAGTATAAAACAGTAATGACAATAACCTTTTGAGGGTTTAACATATATAAAGAATTAAAACATATGATAAAAGCAGCACATGTGCCAGGATGAAGTAACTGAAATTAAAGTTTTCCTGGTTCTTGTCCAAGAAGAGGTAAAGCTACTATTTGTATTAGACTAGAGAAGTCAAGGATGTGTGTGGTAATCTCTACAAAACACAGAACAGCAAAAAATGTATTATTACTAATGGAATAATAACTAAGCAATTAAAAATAAAGCAAGCAAGAAAAAAAACAGAATAAGCAAGAGAAATAAAAAGCAAATAGTCAGAAAACAGAATTAAACCCAAACATATCAACTGTTATATTAAATATAAATACACTTAATGTTCCAATTAAAAGACAAAGGTTCTCAGATTGCATTAAAAAACAATAATCTAATAGAAAGTATACTGCTAACCCCAAAGTCACCAAAAATTTTTCCCATTTTCTTCTACAAATTTTATACTTTTTGCTCTTACATTATCAATTTTTTATAGTGTATTTTTGTTTTATATGTGACTATGCAATTGTTCTAGTATAATTATATCTCAAAGATCACCTTTCCTCCATTAAAATTGTTTTGGCATCTCTGGTGAAACCCAATTAACTGTATGTTTTAGTCTATTTATATACTCTCTAGTCTGTTCCATTGATTCACTTGTTTACCTTAATACCAATGTCACACTATCTATATTTCTCTAGCTTTTAATAAGTATTGAAATCAGGTCGTGTTAGTCCTACAAATTTATTCTTCTTTTTTACAGAGTTGCCTTGGCTATTCTAGGCTTTTTACATTTCCATGTAAGTTTTAGAATCACTTTTTCCAGGAAGTGTTAGTCCTACAGATTTATTCTTCCTTTTCACAAAGTTGCTTTGGCTATTCTAGGCTTTTTACATTTCCATACACAAGTTTTAGAATCACTTTTGTAAATAAAAAAAAAAAAAAAAAAGCCTGCTAGAATTCTGATGGGCTTTGTGACAAATTTAAGGGAAAATTGAGAATTTAAAACTAAGTCATCTGATCCATAAACACAGTTAAGATCTTTATTCCTCTATCTCAGCAATGCATTATAGTTTTCAGGGCAGTGATCTTGTATATCTTTTGTCAAAATTATCTTTTCAGGATTTCACATTTTTATGCTATTAAAAATGGTGTTATATTTTGAACATAATTTTCTGATTGTTGTTAGCTTATAGAAATAACCTTTATTTTTCTATCCCTGATCTTTTTTTAATTTTTTCATTTAATTTTTTAATTTCCCCCCTCTCTTCTGGTAACCACTGTCCATTGTCCATGTCCATGAGTCTCTGTTTGCTTGTCCTGTTCATTTGTTGCTTTTAGGTTTATATCTCACATATAAGTGATATCATGGTGATTTTCAACATTTGTCTGGGTTATTTCGCTTAGCATGATTATCTCAAGGTCCATTCATGTTATCGCAAATGGCAGTATTTCATCTCTTCTTATGGCTGAGTAATATTGCATTGTATATATGTACCACAGCTTCCTTAGCCAATCATCTATCATAGGACACTTCGGTTGCTTCCATGTCCTGGCCACTGTGAATAATGCTGCTATGAATATCGGTGTGCAAATATCTTTTCGAATATGAGCTTTCAAGTATTTGGGGTAAATATCCAGTAGAGGGATTGCTGGATCATATGGTAGGTCAATTCTTAGTTTTTTGAAGAACCTCCCTACCACTTTCCATAGTGGCCATACCAATTTGCAGTCCTTCTATCCCTGATCTTGATCTTGAATCCTGAAACCTCACTAAGCTCTTATTAGTTGTAGAAGCTTTTTCATAGGCACTATAGGATTTTTTACATAGATGACCAAGACATTTGTGAATGAAGCCAGTTTTACTTCTTCCTCTCTAATCTGAATGCATTTTACTTCTTGGTCTTACATTACTATACTGGCTAGAACATTCAGTAAAATGTTGAGAAGAAGTGGTGAGACCAGACACCTTTTCATTGTTCCTGATTTTAAGGGGTAAACACTGATGTTAACAATGTTTTTTAAATATGACAATTATCATATTTAGGTTCATAGCAAGTTAAAACTGATGAACCTATATTGATACATCATTATAACCACATCCATAATTCACAATTCACAGTTGGTTATTATACACTGTATGGATTTGGATAAATGTTCAATGACATGTATACATCATGACAGTATTACAGAAAATTTTCACTGCCCTAAAAACTTCTGTGTTCTAATTATTCATCCCTCCCCCATAACACCAACCCCTGGCAACCAATGATTTTTTACTGTCTTTTCCAGAATGCCATATAGTTGTAATCATATAATACCAGCATTTTCAGATTGGCTTCTTTCACTTAGTAGTATGCATTTAAGGTTCTTCCATGTCTTTATGTGGATCGATAGCTTGTTTCTTTTTAGCACTGAATAATATTCCATTGTCTGGATAGACTGCAGTTTATCTAGTCACATACTGAAGAAAATATTAGTTGCTTCCAAGTTTTGGCAATTGTGAATTAAGGTGCTGTAAACATCCATGTGTAGGTTTTTGTGTGGACATAAGTTTTTAACTCATTTGGGTAAATACCAAGGAACATGACTGCTGGGTTATATGTTTAAGAACATATTTAGTTTTCTAAAACATTGCCCAACTATCTTCCGAAGAGGCTGTACCGTTTTGCATTCCCATCACCAATGGATGAGAATTCCTGTTGCTCTACATCCTTGCCAGCATTTGGTGCTGTCAGTGTTTTTTATTTTGTCCATTCTAATAACTGTATAGTGCTATCTTGTTGTTTTAACTTGCAATCTACTATTTTTAAAATCAATATTTGAGACAGAAAAGTAGAAAATTTGGATGGTAACTATAAATTTGTCTATTTCTTCTTAAAGTTTTATTAATTTTTTCTTCATGTATTTTGAAGCTGCATTGTTAAGTGTATAAAGGTTTAGGATTGTTGTATCTGCATGAAGAAAAAAATCTCTTTATCATTATGCAGTGGTTCTCTTTATGATTGCTAATATTCTTCATCTTATCCATTTCATCTTATATTAGTATAGCCATTCCACTATTCTTTATTTTTTATTTTTCAATTATAGTTGACATACAATATTATATTGGTTTCAGGTATATGCCATAGTGATTAGACATTTATATAACTGACAAAGTGATCACCTTGGTAAGTTAGTATCCAGCTGACTATATTCTGTATGCTGTACTTTACATCCCCATATTCTGCTCTTCTTTTGATTAGTGTTACCATGGTATATATTTTCCACCCTCTTAACTTTAACCCATTTGTATCTTTATGTAAGTTTCTTATAGGTAGCATCTACTGGGGTCCTACTTTCTAAAAACTCAATCTGATAGTCTCTGCCTTTTAAATGTGGGATTTAATCAATTTACATTTAATAATTTACATATGTTTTGGATTATTTCTCACTATTCGACTCTATTTCCTTTATTGGCTTATTACCGGTAACTCTTAGGGCTCATAATATGCATCTTTAACTTATTACAGTTTACCTTCAAGAGATATTTTTCCATTTCGCTTATAGTATAGGAACCTTACAACAGCACATTTACATGTCCTACTTCCTCCTCTTTGCTTCTGTTCTCATACATTTTACTTCTACCTGTCATAAACACACCAAAATACACTATTATTGTATTAATAAATGCAACTGTTGAACAGTTAAGAGTATTAAATATTCAATTATCTTTTCTTTCAGTACCTTAAAGATGTTGCTCTACTGTCACAAGCTTGTACTGTTTCTGATGAGAAGTCTGCCTTTATTCATAACTTTGTCTTTTTCTCTGTTAAGATTTTATCACTGGTTTTAAGGCAGTTTGAATATGATAAATATTTGGTATAATTTTCTTCATATTCCTAATGTTGGGGGTTCATTGAGCTTAGATATGTGGGTATATCATTTTCATCAAACTTGGAAAATGATCAGTCTTTATTTCTTTATATATAAATATTTTTGTGCCTCCCTAGCTCTTTGGGGACTGGAAATGGACATATAGTTATTCCATTGCTTTGTAGTTATCTTACAGCAAAGTGATGCTCTGTTCATGCTTTTTACTAATTTTGTGTCTGTTTGTGTATTTCATTTTGGATAATATCTATAACTGCTTTCAAGTTCACTAATTTCTTCTTTGATATCTAATGTGTTATTCATCCCTTGTAGTGTAGTTTTTCTCTCTCACATTCTAGTTTCCATTTTTTTAAAATTTTTGATTTGGATCTCTTTAAATATCTTTCTCTACCTCTTGAACATATAGAATATAGTTATAATAACTTAGTGACCTACTGAATAATTATGTCAGCTGTATCATTTTTGGATTGGTTTAAATAGATTGAGTTTTGTCATTATTATGGGTTAATTCTTCCTGCTTCTTGTGTGCCTGGTAAATTTTTGCTGGATTCTCAAGCACTGTTAGGCGCTCTGGGATATGGTTAAGTTATTGTACACAGTTTGATCCTCTCAGAAAGGCTTGTTGCTCAGTTTTGTTAAATAGGATCAGGGCAGCCATTAGTCTAAGGTGAACTGTTTCCTCTGCTGTGCCAGTGTCCTGAGTACTCCACCTGATGCCATGTGAAGTACAGGTTTTTCACTCTGACTAGTGGGCACACAAACTCTGCACAGCCTTTTTTAAGTCCCAGGGATTTTTCTTTTATGGTAGTTTTTCTCCAGCATCGAGTAGTTTACTCACACAAATGTGCTGATCAGTACTCAGCTGAAGACTTGAAGTCTCTAGAAGACTTTATCTGGGTAGCTCTCACCTCTCTGTACTCTGCTCTGCTAACTCTTGCCTCACTGGAATCACCAGACCCCCAGGTCTATCTTTACAACTGAGGGAGCCTGTAGGACTCTGCCTGGGTCCCTTCCCTGGGCTGCAGCCTGGGAAGGAACTCCCTTAAGGCAATAAGTGGGGGCTCACCTTGGATTTTGTTCCCTCTCTCAGGAATCTATCTTGGTCTATTCCGTGTCTAATGTTTGAAAATGTTATTTCATGCATTTTGTCTGAATTTTAAGTTGTTTTAGGTAGGAAAGTATATCTGGTATATTACTCCATCTTGGATGGAAACAGAAAGATTTGTTAAGTTTTGTCACAAAACTGGTACAATGGCTGGCAGGTTCTCTAGGAGGTGACCATGAACTAACTTCCAGCTTCTCCAAGAATCGCTACTTCATGAGGTCCCTCTAGCAAGAAGGTTGGCAATGCGGGGATGAAAACCACCAACAAAAGAGTGCTCTCATTTTTGAACTCCAGGTGAAGAGGTACCATATGGCAAAATGTCAAAAACAGGTCAGTGAGAGACATTTGTACCTACGCAAAGGACCCAAGTTGTCAACACTGTGTTTGCTACAATCATTGTAGGTATTTACTGAGAGCAAATCACAATATTTGGCTGGACTTGACACTGATCACCCCCATTTCCTACACATGCGGGTGGTAGGCACTGTGATGAGGAAGCCCTGCTTTACCCATAGTATATGGTCTTCCATTCAGATGCCCTTGAGATTCCCAGGGCTACGCACAGGTTTTGAAGCAGACCTAAAGATAACAGCATCTGGATGTCAACAGATCACTTTGTTTCATACAGAAAAATTGAATCAAATGCTTAGAGGGTCTCTTAGCTATTTCCTAAGATCCCAACAAGATTGCTGGTTGACAGAGTCTGTAGCTACTGTTGGCCCTTTGAGCCTTCAAAGTCTCTTCTTTGCAATTTGGAGTTTTTTTTCCCAAAGATTTTTTTCCTAATTACAGTTGACATACAATATTATATTAGTTTCAGGTGTATAACACAGTGATTAGAGACATTTATATAACTTATGAAGCGATCATCCTGATAAATTCATACATAATTGCTACAATACTACTGACTACATTCCCCATGCTATATTCTACATCTCCATAACTATTTTGTAACTTAAAATTTGTAACTCTTAATACCCTCCTCCCTTCATTTGTTCCCCTGACCCCCTCCCAATCCAGCACCATCAAAATGTTCTCTGTATGTATGAGCTTATTTGTTTTATTTGTTCATTTATACCATACTCTAGATTCCATATAAGTGAAATCACATGACATTTGTCTTTCTGTCTGACTTACTTCACTTAGCACAATATGCTCTAGTTCCACCCATGTTGTTGCAGACAGCAAGATTTAATTCTTTTTATGGCTGAGTAATAGTCCACTGTAAATATGTACCATCTCTTCTTTATCCGTTCATCAACCAACAAACACCCAGACTGACTCCATATCTTGACTACTGTAAATAATGCTGCAATGAACGTATGGATGCACATGTCCCTTCGAAGTCATGTTTTAGGTTTCTTTAGACAAATACCCAGAAATGGGTTTACTGGATCCTTCTTTGTCTCTAGTACTTATACTTATCTGGTATAAGTATTGCTGCCCCAGCTTTTTTTGTTTGTTTCCATTTTCATGAAATATCTTTTTCCACCTCTTTACTTTCAGTTCTGAAGTGAATCTCTTGTAGGCAGCATATGTTAAGGTCTTATTTTCTTATCCATTTAGCCACCCTATGCCTTTTGATTGAAGCAGTTAATCCATTTACATTAAAATAATTGTTGATAGATGTGTAGTTATTGCCATTTTATTATTTTTTTCTTCTTCTTAAAGAAGTTCCATTAATATTTCTTTGTAATACTAGTTTGGTAGAGATAAACTCCTTTAGCCTTTTCTTGTCTGAGAAGTTCTTTATCTGTCCTTCAATTCTAAATGATAGCTTTGCTGGGTAGAATAATCTTGGTTGTAGGTCCTTGCTTTTCATCACTTTGAATATTTCGTGCCAATCCCTTCAACAGTCTTATGGGAGCACCCTTGTCAGTAACTAACTGCTTTTCTTCTGCTGCTTTTAAGAGTCTCTTTGTTATTGACCTTTGGCATTTTAATTATGATGTGTCTTGGTGTGAGCCTCTGGGTTCATCTTGTTTGGGACTCTCTCCTTCTTGGGATTGTATGTCTATTTCCTTAGCCAGGTTAGGGAAGTTTTATATCATTAGTTCTTCAAATAGGTTTTCAATTCTCTGCTTTCTCTCTTCTCCTTCTGGTACCCCTATGATAAGAATGTTAGTACACTTGATGTTGTACCACAAGCCCCTAAAACTGTCCTCATTTGGGGGGATTTTTTTCCTTTTGTTGTTCTGATTGGGTGTTTTTACCTTATCTTCCAAATTGCTGATTTGATCCCCTGCTTCATCTAATCTACTCTTGGTCCCCTTTAATATATTCTTTATTTCAATTATTGCATTCTCTATTTTTGATTAGTTCTTTCATGTTTTCTATCTCCATTTTTATGTTTCCTATGGCAGTGTTGAAGTTCAATGAGATCATTGAACATCCTTATAACCAGTGTTTCAAACTCTGCATCTGATAAATTGCTTGTCTCCACTTTGTTTAGTTCTTTTTCTGGAGCTCTGTTCTGTTCTTTCATTTGGGACTTTTTTTTTTTTTCTGTCTCCCTGTGTTTGTTTCTATGTATTAGGTACATCTGCTATGTCTTCCAATCTTGATAGTGTGGTCTTATATACTAAGTGACCTGTAGGGCCCTGTCTCCTTGGTCAACTGAGCCAGATGCTCCAGCTGTGTCCCTCGTGTGGTTTGTATGTGCCCTCCTGTTGTAGATGAGCCTCTGTTGCTGTTTGCATGTCAGTGGGAGGGACTGACCTTCAGGCTGATTGGCTATAAGAACTGGCTGTGACTACAGTAGAGGAGCTGTTGTGCAGGAGCTGATCCTACAGAGCAGGGCTCTGATGCCTACCCAGTCTGCCTTTTGGGTCTTGGTGAAGGTGATGGGTAGTGCTCTGTTATGGTCTGAAGCCAGCCACCCAATGTGTTGATTCTGGGGCCTCTTGGGAGAAACTTTGTTGCAGGCCAAGGTCAGCTGCTGTCTATGCCCTGCCCAGCACTACCTGGTATGAGCTACAAAATGGTCTGCAGGTGGTTGCCACTTGTGTGTGCCTTGGGAGTGCCTGGGAGAGGCTAAGCTGAGAATCAGTGCTGGCTGCCACGAGTGCCAGGTTTGGGGCTGCTTCGCAAGAGGTACTGGGCATGCCAAGGCCAGATGTTGATTGTTCGAGGTTGTAAACTTTTGAAAGATTTTAGTAAAGTCCATAGCATGAGCCTAGATAGGCCATTTGTATGGAAAAGCCACTGGATATGGCTTGGGTGGACCCAAAATTTCGGTGGGGCGGAGTCTCAGGGTATCATCAGGGCAGGGTGAATGGTGTTAGCCAGGTTGATGGAGAATTAGACTTGGCAACTGCTTACATGTACACATTGGGTGAGGGGAGGACTCAACAAAGGAACAATGGCTTCTGCTGGCACTTCTGTCTGGGAGAAAGCTATACCTCCAGCCATTGCCCTGAAGTCAGACAATTCCATTCCTCCCTGTAGGTATGTCCCTAGTGCCTTTCGAGGTGCTGCCCCAGCACTGGAGGCGCAGAATGAGTGAGTCTGTGTGAGGGCTTTTTAAGAGGAACACCAGGGACTCCAGCAACCCTACTTTTCACTCAGTCACAATCTCTGCTGGTTTTCACTGCCAGAAGCTATGGGGACTTCTCTTCCTGTCACTGGGACCCTGGGCTGGGCAGCCCAGTGTGTGGCTGGGACCACTTGCTCCTCAGAGGGGACCTCCGCAGCGGAGGTATCCCTCCCCATTTTTAACCACCACATGTGGTGGTGGGACCAGCCTGATCCACATCTCCACCCTTCCTACCAGTCTCAATGTGGCTTCTTCTGTATGTCCTCAGTTATAAGACTTCCGTTCAGCTAGACTGCAGGTGATTCTCAATGATGGCTGTTCTATAGTTTAGTTGTAATTTTGATGTGGTTGTGAGAAGTGGCGAGCACAGCATTTACTTACTCAGACATCTTGACGAGAACTATGGAGTTTTAATCTCTGTATATAATATCACCTTAAAACTTTACCATTCTTGCCCATCACCAGCCAGAGGGATGTTTTCTGAAATATAACAGTTTTGTACTGGTTGACAGAAATGATCGAGACAGGCCTGTGAGGAGTGGAATAAATTTTATCACCGAGCAAGGCTGCCACTTTAACTAATGATCCTGGGTCTTTAGGGTCCCTAGGGTTTCAGATTCTGCTCCAAACATCCTGGCTGTGTGGAGAGGGCACTCCATCTCAGAGGGTAATGACAATGAGGGGACCTGAGGGAAGAACAGCAAAGGAAGAGCTGCCACGGAGGGGTAAGGGTGAAGACAATGGCTCTAAGCTCAGAGGGGCAATGGACACTGTACAAACCTTTCCTTGTAGGACTAACTGCAGGCCAGAGCATATGGCCTGGCGATCCTTCAACCAGCCTCTGACACACTTAGTCTTTCTCATCGAGAGTACTGAAGTATGCGTTTTTCAGCTTTACCATGTGCAGGGCCCTGTGCTGTTCCTGAGACTGGCTAAGAGATGCTTTGTCCCTCTTATCTCTTTGTAACTGATGCTAGTTTACTGTTATTTTTATATAGTGTAATTATGTCCCTGCACCCAATAAAGAAAATTATAAAGCTAGAGTATAAAAAACAAAATAGAAGAGCTGGGAAAATGAGTTTTCGATGATGTCAGTCACAAAATAACTTACTCAGAAATCTCTTGAGTAACCTCCAAAAACCTAAAACACAGCAGTCCAGAGAGACGGTGGCAAACAATGGCCCAGGTGCCAAGTATGACCAATTGAATAGTTTTATCAGCATACAGCCACACCCATCTGTGTACATATTTTTTGCTTTTATGCTATAAAGGCCTAGTGGAATAGTTATGAAAGAAAACATATGGCCTGTAAAGCCTAAAATATTTACTATCTGGTCCTTTATAGAAAAGTCTGCTCATGCCTGTTATAGATTAGATGTTTCTTGATTCTAATAGAAAAATTCTAAATTCTGATTTGGCAGTAATAGTATAGCATAGAGCCCACTATCATGTGTTATTTCTCAAAGACTCTCTGCTGAAGAATGTAGGCAATTATAAGCCAGATTTCAGAGGTAAAAAGTTAGTCACCACTAACTCCAAAATTGTTTCATTCTCATTCTAGGAACTGGATGGTGAAAAAGCAAGCATGAAGTTTGCAGGTCTATTCTGTATTTTTCTGCTTATCATTTTCCAAACTGACTTTGGACAAAATGAAACAATTCCTAGGAAGCAAAAAAGGAAGATGTATTACAGAAGATTGAAAAAAAGTTCTTCGCCAAACCACAGATCCAGTAGACAGCCTGGAATGCAGCAGACAACAATGGGGACACCAACAGCAACATTTCCCATGGTTAGCTTGGATTACAGCATGGAGGAGAAGTCTGAATCCTTTATAAGGTTTCTTGGAGTAGAAACAAGCTATAATGTGCTGCCAGGTAAGAAAACAGTACTAAAGAGAGACGGAGAAAGAACCTCCATGAAGATAATTTAAAAAATTTTTCAACTTATATTATCTTTTGGTTTAATCCACAAAGATAAATTTTAAATTAATGTTAAAAATCATTTACAGAATGTATTTAGAATATAAAACTGGAAAACAGAAAAAAAAACAGTTATCCTACAACTATACTTACGAAACCATAATTACTATTTTGTTTTATTTCTAGTCTGTTAACTATGTCATGTATTTTAAATAGTTGTTATCATAACATAGGTAATATACACATAAATTTATAAACTGATTTTTCATTTATAATGATATATCATCTAAGATATAAAACAAATTATTCAGATGATTCTATACATGGCTAGTAAATATTTTCAATCAAAAATTTTCAACAAAAAAATAGTTAAGCCACTGATTTTATTTTATACAGACTAAACCAATGAATTTTTAAAGGCTGAAAAGATTGGAAATTCTTCCAAAACTTCAACTAAGCATTTTTAAAAACTAGTATTTAATGGTCCACATTTTTGCAGGTTCGGAACAACAACAAAAAAATTATATAGTTTACATAAAACTTTCAAATGACCAAAAAAAAAAAAATCACCAGATAATATTCTGTGGCCAAATGCTTCTAAATGATGTTATTTCCTCAAAGTTAACAGAAATAACATATAATCACCATGAAAGTACACAATTTAGGTCACATTTACAGCATGATAGGGAGAAGAAAAAGTCGGAGGCTGGGAAATCTTACTAAAAACATATGATAATAATAGTGTACCCACAACTGCTAAAGAATGATGAGGTCATTTTCCCTAGTTAAGTGAAAAGTTATCTAAGCTATAATAAAAAATAAAAAGGTTAAAAAGTATGCATAATGTGATCTCAAATCTGTTTTAAAGTATGTAATATAGGGTAGTGTGCATAAAAAAGCACAGAAGATGTATACTAAACATTTCTCAATTAACCTAAAATGTTTTCCAGTGGTCTAATAGTGCTTTTTTATAAAATAATTGTGGTAAATACACATAACATAAAATTTATCATTTTAACATTTTAAAGTGTACAATTCAGTAGCACTTAGTACACTCACAATGTTATGTAACCATTACCGCTATAGTTCCTGAACATTTTCTTCACCCCAATATGAAACTCCGTATATATTAAGCAGTCACTTCCCAGTTTCCCCTAAACCCAGCCCCTGGCAACTACTAATCTTTCTGTATTTAAAATTTGCCTATACTGGATATGTCATATAAAAGGAGTCATAATATGCAGCCTTTTGTGTCTGGCTTCTTTTACTTAACATAATGATTTCAAGGTTCATCCATGTTGCTGTGTGTCAGTACTTCACTCTTTTTAATGGCTGAATATGATTCCATGATATAGATGTACTACATATTGTTTATCCATTCATCTGTTGATTCTACCTTGGGTTGTTTCTACCTTTGACTACTGTAAATAGCACAGCTATAAACACTTGTGAACAAGTTTCTATGTGAACTCTTGTTTTCAATTTTCTTGAGTATATACTTAGAAGAAGAATATGGGGAATATAAATGCTGGGCCATATGATAATTCTATGTTTAAGGAAATACCAAATGTTTTCCATAAAGGTGACACATTTTATATAACAACCAGCAAATGTTCAAAGATTCCAATTCCTTTGCATCCTTGGCAACATTTGTTATTTTCCATTTTTTTAAATATAGCCATTCTTGTGGATGTGAAGTGGTATTTTGCTGTGGTTTAATTTATATTTCCCTAATGACTAATGATGTTGAACACCTTTCTATGTGTTTGTTGTCTTCTTTGAGAAATGTGTATTCAAGTCTTTTGTTCGTTTTTTAATTGGGTTGTTTGTCTTTCAACAAGTTTTAAGAGTTCTTTATGTATACTCTGGATATTAGGCCTTTATCAAATATGATTCGAAAATATTTTCTATTTTCTCCCATTGTGTAAACTGTCCTTATACTTTCTAAATGTCCTTTGATGCACCAAAATCTTAATTTCAATGAAGTCCAATTTATCTATTTTTTGTTGTTTATGCTTTTGGAGTTATATCTGAAAATCCAAGGAGGGCACAGAGATGTACATCTATGCTTTTTCCTATGAGTACTACAGTTTTAGCTTTTATATTTAGGTTTTTGATCCACTTTGAGTTAATTTTTATATTTGGTGTGAAGTAGAAGATGGCTTCATTCTTTTGCATGTGAATATCCAGTTGTCCCAGCACCATTTGTTGAAGAGACTATTGTTTTCTATTGAATGGTCTTGGCACTCTTGTCAAAAATCATTTGGCCACAGATGTATGGGTTTATTTCTGGACTTTCAATATTCCATTGGTCTATATGTTTATCCTTTTGTTAGTACCACACCACCATGAGCTGATTATTGCAGCTTTGTAGTTAGTTTTGAAATCTGGAAGTGTGAGTTCTCCAAATTTGTTCTTTTTTTTTTTTTCCCAAGATATTTTGGATATTTGGGGCCTGTTGTAATTCTGTATGAATCTGAGGATCAACTTTTCCTTTTCTGCAAAAAAAGGCTGTTGGAATTTTGATTATAGTAATTTTGAGTATAGTACCTTTATAATCAGAAAAAACTTATATGTATCTATTTTTCCACAAGAAGAACTAGGTGACTGAGATTAGTCTACTTTAAGTAACCAAATGAGAGATAGGGTATGGCCTGAATTGGAATGACACAGTGGTGAGGGAAAGCGGGGAACAAATGTAAGAGCCCATTTGGGGGTGGAATTTGGGAACAATGGCTTATCAGATAGAGAAGAGTTATTAGGAATGACTAAGGTCGGAAGTAAAATATTCCCTCTAGTATTCAAATCTACTGTCTAATGGCCTGCTTAGTTGACATACTTATCCACATATCTATTCTTGTATAACTTAGCCATCCTGACAGATACAGGATGGAAGCACAATTCACAGAGTCAAGTTACTGTGAGGAGGTCACTCTGAGCCTAAGAGAGAAGTTGAGAGAAGAGCACATGAAAAGCATTTCAGAGGGTTACAGCCGAGCATGAATGCACATAGAATGCTATTCTTTTGTGGTTCTATCTATCTGACTTCACAGTGTACTCACTTCTATTCACAGGGGCTGGTAACTACAGAAGGAATTTAAATGTCTTATGTTCTCTTTTAGGAAAGAAAGGACACTGTTTGGTGAATGGGATAACCATGTACAACAAAGCTGTATGGTCTCCTGAGCCCTGCACTACCTGCCTCTGCTCAAATGGAAGAGTGCTTTGTGATGAAACCATGTGCCACCCTCAGATGTGCCCCCAAACAGTTACACCTGCAGGAGAATGCTGCCCGGTCTGCTCTGATACCGGTATACATATTTAGCCAAAACAAAATATCACATGTGATTTGGTCCTTAACTTCCATGTGTTTTCATTTTGTCTTTTACCTTAAGTTTTTAAAAAAATTTATTTCAATTCGTTTCAAATATACGGTACATTGGTTAGACATCTATATAGTTCATAAAACGATCACTCCAGTTGCTCCCTTGATGCCCTGGCCCTTCACCTAGCCATCATATTAATGCTAACTGCATTCCCTATGCCATGCTCCCTATCCCTGTGACCAATTATCAACTACTAATTTGTACTTCTTTAACTTTTCACCCCATTCTCCCAGCCTCCTCCAACCCACCTCCCCTCTGGCCTTCACCAAATTGTGCACTATATTTGTGAGTCTGTTTTTGATTGGTTTGTTCTTTTTGTTCCTTAGATTCGCATATAAGTGAAATCATATACTTACCTTAAGTTTTAAATCATCATAAACTAGTCATCAGAGTACTTAAAATATTGGCACAATTATGATAAACATAGAAACCACTTGGAAAAGCACATAGTAGGGGTCAGAAATAAAAGATCTTGGCTTTCCAGTTCTAGCTCTATCAGAAGAAGTAAACTAGGACTAGATCGCATTCCACATTTGACTCTTGGCTTTAGAAATGTAGTGACAGAATTTACACAGCCGACAGTCCCTGAGTTCTTAGTATGTATGAAGAGCTCTGCTTAGTCCTTTACATGCATTATCTCTCTTAGCGCAACACAACGTGGGTACAATTATTATTCCAAAAGAAAATTAAGAACTCATGGTGAACAAAGGGAGGAGTGTATATGTAGACAGAATAAAGCCCAACTCTCCAGTCTATTTGGAGCAGTGCTTTCTTTTGTGGCACTGCTTTGCAGAGGAAGGTTAAGCTATGGGGTTTCGTTGGCTGCTTCTGTCCCCTTATCCTATGAAGCTCATACCTGATGGAGTACAGAATCCTTGGGAGGGAGGTGCAGGTCTGCCCCAAGAAAAGTCTAGCCAATGAATTATGAAACAAATGCATGTTAAATAATTTGATGAGAAGGGATTGGGATGTGTTTTATCTATGATCAAGGTAGGTTGTTTACACACACAGGATGATCACAGAGTGGGTGTCTACAAAAGTCTCCTGTCAAGAAGAACTTCAGAATACTCAGGAATTATATTTTGGTAGCTACTACCAATTATTTTACTAAGGTATTATGACTTCTAAAAAATGTTAAAAAAATAAGTGTTTAATAATTAAACTGACTTCTTAGGAGTGAAACACAAAGTTTATAAAGGCAAGATTCAGAAATTCTCAAATATTTTTCAAAGGAAATACTATAATTATTTTGGAAAAATAAACTTGGATCTACAAGAAGGATTTTAAATGTTTCAGTATGATAGCTTTAGTTTCCTTCTAATTTTTTCCTATTCTCCTCTTGAATTTTCTACCAGAGATATGAAAAAAATAACTCACAGACTTTTTTTTGGGGTGACATATATAGTATCAAATAAAAGCAGGGAGATGATTAAGTAAATTTGTATATTTTGATGGAAGAAAATCTATGCACTGAACTCACTCATCCTTAGAACTCTTCAGTCAGAGGGTGAGTATGAAGTCTGATCTTAGCTACATCTTCCCCTCGTTAGCCTAAGATATTAACATCTAAATGCAAATTTATATAAATTTTCTACTATTACATTTCTGCTCTCATCATCATGGAATAATAAAAAGTACTCTCATGCATATGTCTAGGTTAAAACAACATCATTTAAGTCCTGGATGTATTCTATAAGCCTCAAGAAGTAAAAATGACTTAAGTGGATACTGAGTGGAAAAAAATAAGAGAACTCTCTATCAGAGAATGCTTTTAGACCCAAGGAGCTGAAAGAAAATTAGACAAAAATAATAATAAATCTATAAACAAAAGTCAATTTTACTACCATAAGCAAGTAATATATACATGTTTCACTTTTTTATGTCTGATAGTGTACAAATTCTTACATTATTAATAACCCAAATGAATTGAACAGTATTATTATAAAGGTATCACGTCTTACTATATTGCAATCTCACAATAAAACTGATTACCATTTTGCATCATGTGGCAATATCATTCCCTCTTTAGTCACCAGGTAGTATGACCCTTTAGTAAAAATAAATAGTAAGGCCACAGGCAAAACAAAAATTATCCATAGTAGATCTTACAAAATAGAAGTAAAGTTAAAATTAAAATTATTCAAGCAAAAATTTCAAGATGCATTTCATGATTAAGCTGTACTCCAATACCTGAAGGGACTAATACTAACTTCATTTTCACTATGATTCTTCCTTTTATTAATATTACAACTTGCCCCTGCTGTCTACTCCTTGTGTGGTGAGTAGCCTCCTATTCACTACTCAGTGGTACAACATTAAATGACAAAACGGAATTTTCTGGTGATTCTTCAGAACAAAGAGAACCTACTCATTTACTTCAGAAGCAATTGCCACCTCCTCAGGTGGAAATGGATCAAGCATTGAAAAAAGAGGGACTTCAATTTGAGGAGGATGAAGACATTACAGAAAATGAAGACAGGGAGCAAAAGAAAAAGATCCATGGACCTGGGGATGCGGGAAGACTTCCCAGTGAGGGACAGAGCAGAGAAGAGGAAGATCGGAGCCCTGGGGAGGAGGTGAAGCAGGCCCATCAACACAGAAACCCAGCAAGGGAGGAGGAAGACAAAGACGAGGATGAGACCATCAGAGGAGACGTGTTCAGGATGCCCTCTCAACTCCCAGTTCCTGCTCCTCCCAGAGGCATGCCTCCTCTGCCAAGCAGGTGCTCTCTGTCCTACAGGACCATCAGCTGCATCAGTGCTGACCTCTCACAGATACCACCACTAACAGCACCAGAGATAACAAGTCTGGAGCTCATTGGTAAGAGATGTTGATGTCTGTTTTACCTTGTGCTTTAAAAGTAAATAATTCTCAATATCCTATGAATGTTATATTTTAATTTCATAATATAAATTGACTCCAAACAGCCTAATTTCACAATCTTCAAACATATAAACTTTGCAGAGGAAATAGGTGTTTACACAGGTAGAAAGCAAATTCCTCCAAATCAAATCATGATTTCCCATGGACTTTTTTCTTAAAGTTAGCTTTACTGAGGTATAATTTATATATAGTAAAAATTTATTTTTAGCATGTTCTTGAGTTTTGACATATGCAACCACCACCACAATCAAGATACAGAACATTTCCATCACCTCCCCAAATTCCCTCACATCTCTCCTTTCACAGCCCTGGCCACCATTGATGCATTCTTTCAATAGTTTTGCCTCTTCCAGTATGTCATGGAAATTGAATCATTCAGTACATAGCTTTTTCAGTTGGGCTATCGTACTGCTTTTGAGGGTCACCGAGGCTGTTGCATTTATCAGTATCTTGCTCCTTCTCACTGCTGAGTGATGTTTCATTGCTTGGATGAACCACAGGTACCCCCTGAAAGACAGCTGGATAATTTCCAGTTTGGGTCAATTATGTGTACGGTTGCTTTAAACACCTGCGTATAGATGTTTGTGTAGGTTTAATTTATCTTTTCTCTAGAGTACATACCCAGGAGTAGGACTGCTGAGTAACAAGTAAATGCATGTTCAACTTTATAACAAACTACCAAACAGTCCCTAAAGTGGCTGCCACATTCCTGCCAGCTATGTTGGAGAGGTCCTGCAGCTCCACTTCCTGTCAGCTGTTTTCCCCCTCATTTTAGCTATTCAGATGAACATAGAGTGCTCCAGATCTTTTGCTTATCATATTTTTATAGGGCCACCTAGAAGGGTTCTGAGTAGAAGAACGGCATGACCATATGTGTGTGTATGTGTATGTGTGTGTGTGCGTGTGTAGTTGGTTGGCGGGGAGACTGGGTTGGTTGACAAACTTGGGCATTTGTCTGCATGACAAGGCCCATGCTGGGCACAGAAGCAGGAGTGAAAGAATCTGAATAGAGTTTCAGATGTGTCTTAGGGGAAATCATAAACTACCATCAAAGTAATAAATGACCATAATGAATACTCATTAGAAAAAGTCCAACACCTTTGTTTAGGATGGCCAGTCTGATGGGACACCACCAGTGTCGTGGCTTTCCTGACACCACTTATGACCTCCTAAGAAATTCTTCTCATATATAGAGACTCCTCTAGTAATGCCCCATCTTCCTGCAGCCTGCAGCCAGATGTGCTCTGCCATAAGAAAACTCAATTTGTCAAAGTCTAAAGTCTTATGAAAGATAAATAAGTTGTGCTCAGTCACAATATCTTGGTTTTACAAGCAGGTCACCATGTGGTTTTTATAGTATTCATATTTCTGGTAAGCTCATTTTCTGGGTTTAAAATCATTGACTACTGTACTTAACTAAATGTCCAAACAACCCCACAAATTTAAGGCATGCAGGAACTTTTATGGATTAAAATCATAAAAGTAAAACATTAAATCTAATGGCAATCTGACAATTATCTCCCCAAGCTGCTTATTAAGGAAACTGATGCTCAGAGAAGGTGAGTGATATGTCCTGATTAAAAATAGTATCATACTTCTGATCCAGGGTCTACTAAATGTCAATGGGAAAATATGAAGAACTATAAAAATCAGTTTCTATATAACTTTCCAGAAACATGTCCTTGTTATAAAATGTATGTTAACAGAACTGTCTAGCAAACCGTAATCTGGCATTTTAGAGCAGTTTTATCTAAAACATAACAAGTTCTTAGAGTGAAAATTTTGACTATGTTAAACAGTCTAGTTACAGTCTTGTTATTTTCCTAAATGTGCATTTGTTTACATAATATATATTCTATACTTGTTATGAGAATTGTTTTCTCCTCCAGATAAAGCACATGCACGTGTGTGGTACATGTACACACATATACATGTATGTATAGACACACAGGCCTAAAACACAACTGCTGTGTGTCCTAGGCAATTCCATCACCTCCATTCCGGATGAAGCATTTAATGGATTACCGAATTTGGAAAGGCTTGATCTGAGCAACAATAATATCACCTCTTCAGGCATAGGTCCAAAAGCATTCAAGGTAAATATACACTCTGATTCATGAGTAACAATCTGCTTAGATGGTTTTTTCATGACATGTACCAGCAGCAGGTGGAGATAGGAAAGGGAGGAAGGGTTAAATGTTTTAACAGGTAGTTTTTAAGAAAGTTTCCTCTCTGATGTCTGTAAACTGTATTCATTTTTATCTTGAAAAAAGTCTGTTGTTTCACATGTTTCTGGCTGCCTTTTCTATGCTTCACCATTAGAGTACCAACAACAGCATTAATGACAAAACTAATGTGAATTTCCCCCAAGTAGCTAAAAACATATTGAAATATGGTCTCTTAGTACATGAGGTATTTCTGGGAAGAAAGGATAGCTTAATCTGGAAATTCTATTAACATTTTGAGGCCAGCAAGTTAGAGCTTCCCTATTTTGTGCCATGGGGAATATCTGATGAAGCATACTTTAGTAAGAGGGGTTCTGGAAAAACAAATGGACTCTGATGAAAATTGGCAAGGGGATAGGTTGGAGGGGGGAAAAAAAGGGAGAGAAGGGAGGAAACAGCACAGAATAAACTTCTGAAAGACTCAGATTTGACAATTTTTTCTCTTAAAAGGAGAAAAGGAATTTCAGAAAAACAAAACAAAGGCAAAAGCAAGAAAGGAGAGGTTTGTGTATATAAACAAATACTAAAAAATATGTATGCTTTAAGAAACCCAAGTGAAACATACAACATCCCGCAAGGTCAAACTTTATCCCCTTTGGACAAATTGCTGGCCTCTTAAATGCTCAGTTCCTGGTTCTCATTCAGATTTTGGGCTGACAGATGAGAACAGTCCAGGTAGTGTACATGTTTGTCACAGGCCCAGAGTATCTGCCCCATGCTAGCCATCCTTCTGACACCTGGGACTCGTGCATTTCCTGAATTTGATCAAAAAGCAAGACACTGTAGGAAATTATCTTCTTTGCTTGTTTTTAAATTTTCTGTCCCATTCCCAAACTGCTGGAATTTGACTCTGAGCACCACTAAATTGTTCACGTGGCTTCACTAAAACCTGACCAACTGCAGCACTCCTTTGGTAGTGAAGGCTAGTATGGCTATCGAGCATGCAACCACAAATGGAGATTCACTTCTCAGGCAGTCAAAACTGTTTGGGTACCATACAGGAATAGCTTGTGATATTTGTAGCACTTCATTTGGAAGAATTTCCACCATAATTAGTGCTATTTCATGATTCTTGATGACGATAGAAAACTCAGGTTTACAAATACATTGGAAGGATTCAAATTGCTGTCCTAATTTTAATATCCAGGCCAGATTCATGATACTGCATGATTTCATTAACTTTGTATCTATTGCTGAGACACAATCCAATGGTGACAGGAGCTTTCTCTTGCTTAATAAAACCACAGTAATAGGTGATAAATATGTCATATGAAATACAAAATCATCCAATGTAGTTTGCTGAAAATGCCTGGGAATAAATACTACAAACAATATCAACATCTACCTAGCAGGGAGAATATGGGGATTCCTGTCTAAACCTGAGTAAGTACAGGTGTAAGACTTCAGTAATTACAGCAAACTGAATGTTAAATAAGACACATTACTATACATCTGTGACCAGATAAACAAGTAATTTTGAGATTTGCTTTTTAAGCTTCTGAAGAAGTTAATGCATCTGAATATGGATGGAAACACTTTGGTAGAGATTCCTTCAGAACTACCATCTACATTAGAAGAACTTAAAATCAATGAGAACAATCTTCAGGCTATTGATGAAGAAAGTTTATCAGGTATTAAGCATTTGGTTTAATGATATGTGTCCTTATAATCTTTCTTCTATATTCACATGGGAATTTTTTTTTTATTTGCAGTATTGCTAAAGAGTTGCTAGTGAGGTTTTTTTAGGTCACTTTACAATTTAAATTGATAAACTTATTTTAACTATTGACTGGTAAACTTTTTAAAATGCATTTTAAACTGCCCATTGTCTTAAAAAGTACTCTAAATAGAAATAAAACGCTACGATTTCAGGTTCTCATCATCTATAATACAATAACCGAATTCCAAATCCGTAATATCCTAACATTTACACTAACTTTCCACACACAGCCATATGTTCTGGTGCTGTGTCTGTACTGATGTTTTTGGTGGTGGTTAGTGGTGGTAATGCTGTACTGCAGTTTGTTGATTGGGTATCTTTTATCACTATTAGATGCTCAATACACTCCAGTAGCAACTCTTGCCACCTCCACACATTTTGCTACTTTAATTTGTCATTTGATGGCACATGAGAATTATGTATCAAATATGAATAAGTAGGCACTATATGTGAGGCTGAGGGGATATCCTACAGAGTACATTAGCTTTAGCACATGTACACCATGGCAGTCACTTTGGCTTTGACCATCTTGTTCCCAAGAGGGTTATCATAGCACTTCTGCCACTAGGTATCAGTGAGGTAGTACACTCACCCCACAGGGCAAGACAAAAGATGCGTGTGAGTGTTTGGCTGCCATGACAGCCTGGCTTTCTTATGAATGGGCTTTAGTGAAGGTGCCCCACATTCCATACATTTGATACACCTAGAATTGACTATTATGGTTGTGCATTACTAAAGCTGTCATATATTGAACTCTGAATAAAAGAAGCAGTTTTTCATTGAGCTTTTCATAAATTCTAGATAATGTCTTTGATAAGATTATATGTTTTTAAGGACAAAGATTGCCTAATTTTTCGTCTTATCTTCCTAACAGTCTAATGCAGCTCTGGAGGTATAGTGCTCAAAAATTTTTATTTGTCTTGAAATATATTTATTATATTAACATTGATAACAACCTAAGCCTTTAAAGGAATAAAATAATTCAATTATTTCCTTTCACTCCCAAAAGTACTTCATAGAAGTAAACGCTTCCAGTGATGAGAAAAAAAAAAAAAAACACAACAATATGTGAATTGCCAAATCTGAGGATTCTAGAGTTATAGAAATACTCTATTTCCAGATGGATTTCAGAGTACAGAAGAAAAACATTAATAAACACAAAATTCAGTGGGCTTTGTCATATGGAAAAGATATTAGAAAATTCAATTTCTAACTACTAGAAATTGAAATAGACCAAAGGAACACTTAATTTAGAAGAAGTATATTAACAGGCTGTACGTAAACTATGTATGAGAACATAATCCTAGCAGTGTTATCAAGTGACATGTTGTAAAACAAAAGCCCATATTTAGAAGGTGCTCTCACACATTTCTGCGATTGCTTCTCTGCACATTCTCCCTCATGCACAAATGCTTCCATATCTCCAGAGGGTCTACTATGGTCCAGGGCAAACTGGCCTCCTCTCTCCCCTGCATGCTCCCCTCTCATCTCCATAGTCCCAGTACTGTGGAGGCAGAAGCCCTGTGAAGGTGGCCAGTGAGGAGGCTCTCCACTGTCATTTCATCCATAGAGCCTCCTCTATTCTGTGTGGGCAGGCTCCTCTTCTGTTTGGGCTGAGTTTTTAGTCCTGCTCCAGTGTTAGCCCCTTGGGTGCTGGTTTTTTTCTTGACTACTGTAGCCATTGAGGCTCCCTAGTTCCTATGAGTCCTGTTGGTGTGGATGATCAGGCTGACCAGCAATGAGCAGGGTGAGCCTGAGAAAGGCCACCGCCAGTGCTGTGATTCTGTTTCTTTAGGGTAGAAGCCCCTGGCTTCGCCATCAGTGGCCTATTGTTCTTCTATTATCTCTTGTGGCAAGTCTTCACTTATGACCTTTCAGGTTATATATAGTTCCAGAGAAGGGAAAAAAGGCAATTGAGGGAGAGAAGAAGCATGTGCAAAAGCATGGAGAAATGAGACAATCTGGATGTTACGGGAACTTCATACAGTTCTGTTGAGTCTGGGATACAAGGTGTGGATGGAGCAGTGGGGAGTGAAGGGCAGGAAATGGGCAGGAACCAGACAACAAAGAGCTGCACATGCTGGGCCAAGGTGTCTGGAGTTCATCCACGATCCACCGAAAGATTTGCATACCCACTATGGAGAAAAGGAGGGTCTTACAATTCAGGGGGAGAGATGGAGGACAGAAAGGAGGGACAGCAGGAGAAAACTAGATGTGCTTTAAAAATGTTCCTGTCTTCATTATTATGGAAATAAACCAATATCTACAATCACGGCAGCCCCTCTAGCAATGATTGTGCGTGGCTATGCACTTGGAATACCTATGAGATCTTGTTCTCAAGCATATTTATCCATGTTCATAACCTGTCATGTTGTTCTCTTATCCAATAACAGGAAAGAATTCCTATCAGTTCCTTGCTAATAAATCCTCTTTCTATCCCAAGTCTACAAGAACATTTTAACGTTTTCTAACTCCATCCTGTTTCTTGTTACATATAGGAACACACATACCATGTGTGTTTCCTATACATACAGTATACGCATAAACCAGAGAATAATTATAAAGTGATGTATAATATCATGTTTGCATTGTGTATTATGTTTCTTTTCTGAGGTCATGTAATGACCATTAGTCTATTTCTATTATGTTTTTCACTGGAAAACTTCTATTACATCCTTGAACCTCAAATATGTACCAGATAAATATAATAGATTCTCAGTATATTCAGTTTTGGAAATTAAAGAGACTATGAGGAAATATAATCACTTATCATAGTTTACTTGTTGGCCTTATTCCTATCTCTCAGCCCTTCCCCTAATCCTAAACACCACCTGCTGAACCCTGCTCATATTTCCATTTCAGTCAAGTCTACCCTGCTGTCTCCTCTGTTTCATCTTCTAGAGTCTATGATCCGTACTCCTGAGAGTACTGTTTTGCTTCTCTGATAGGCCTAAGAGTAGGAACTAAGTTGCACAGAGCGTTCAGAGCAATGCTTCTCCGTGACTTGAGCTAAATATGAAAACATCCCCTATTCTAAAAATCTTGGCCACTGAACAAACTCCAAAGTTACACCCTGAATATCTGACTCAGAAGCCTCTGGGAATCATCACTGCTGAGCTGTCCATTCTTCTTTAAGCTTCCAATTAATTTGGATCATTACATTCCTGAGGCCAGTAGAAATAATTTAGAAAAACACTTGTTTGTATTAAGGCCTTGTAGCTCGATTTGAATGCATAGAAAGTTTTTAAATTTTCTTTTCAAAATGTCCATTTGGCTGCATTCTCTGCCAGGAAGTGAACAACGGTGATGGGAATTCACTGCTGCAACTCCTGTGTTCAGAGACGGAGGGTTTGCCAGGCAGAGTGTTCCTTCTTTGTCCTGGAAAGGGAATCACCCATTGCATTACACTCTTTCTTCATCCCCAATTATGTTGCCATTTCAACCTACCTGTCTTTGCAAATGCTACAAATGATCTTTTACAACCTTTTACTTCTTGCTCATCACTGCCTCTGTGGGGCACCCCAATTCTCTTAACCCCAATCCCCCAGTTCCTTATAGTGCATATTTTCTCTACAGGCCTGCCTCTCCACTGGACCCCATGGCATTCAGCATTCAGCCTTAGCTGAACTGAACATTTGGGATGTACAAAGTACTTGAGTAAAGGTTCTACAGGGAAATGCAAAAAAAGAAGCTACAACATCTGCCCTCCAAATAAACTAAACATTTCAAGGACATTTTATAAGGTTATAGAAATCACGTGGTTTTCTAATTATCTTAATATCCTGATAATTTTTTTTTTTTTTTTTATAGACTTAAGTCAATTGGTCACCTTAGAATTGGAAGGAAATGATCTCAGTGAAACCAATGTCAATCCTTTGGCTTTTCAACCTTTGAAGAGCCTATCCTACCTGCGTCTAGGAAGAAATAAATTTAGAATTATACCACAGGGTCTTCCTGCTTCTATTGAGGTACCAATATCTTTCTTCTAATGCTTTATATTTTAAATATAGTAAGCAACAACAACAATAAAAAACAATATATTTTAAGAAATTATTGTGGTGCATATTAAACTCAGTAATTTTGATGCTATATATCGAATATACCATAATTTGAACAGTTTTTTCTTCAAATAATATAAAATTATGAATCAAAATTATAACTATGAAACTAAATTATAACTCGATAAAGTAATATATGGTCCTGCTGACAGCTCTTGGGAAGAGACTGGGGAAGATGAACTGAAAAGGTAAACAGAAACTACAGCTTGCAAAAGATATCCTGACTTGCAAGACAGTTTACTGTCCCAAACAGGAATTGTGACATTCATCTCAAAATGCTCCACCCAGAGTCCCACATGGACTAGCAGTGACCCTGACTGGACGGACACAACCTACAGAGAAGACTGCTGACTGTGCCTGCAGGTCCCCCTCCCCATAACTTACCAGTTCTGACCAGCTCCTACCAACTGCCCAAGTGCTGTTCTGTTTCCACCCCTTCTGGAGATGCCCCTGCTGCCCAGCCATGTGGTCTCCTTTGCTGCAGCAAGGAACACAACTAAAAGGGAAAATACCTGGTGGCCTTTGCTTTTGACTGCACACCACAACTTCTTGCATTAAGAACACGGAGGTCTGGTAGACCCAGCTGAAACACGGGCCGCCTCCTCGCCACCCCAGCCCCTGCCATACATACACAGACACACACACACAGTCACCAGCAAGAAGGAAGAACAAAGTTTCCCACAGCTATGGACACAGTGAACCAAGAGGGGGCCACTGAACTCTATCTGCTGCTGCTGCCAGACCCACCATCCTTCCTCCTCCTCCTAGTTGCAGAAAAAGATATAACTTTGGAACTTACCAAAACAGTAAAGACTGAGGTTCCAATACTTGGCTATATATAACAATCACTTGAATTCTAAAGAAATACAGACTCCCAGAACTATCCCAGACATGCTAAATTAGGTTCTTTGTAGGGTGAAGTTGGCAATTTATAATTTTTCTAAAAATTTTCAATATGTATGCACACAGTAACATACACGCACACACACACACACACACACACACACACGATCGACACCCCTCTCTCTCTTGAATAATACAAAGAGCAGTGTTTCCATTTGACCCTCCTGTCCTTGGTTTCTTTCCAAAGGACCTGTCAGGAGTGTGAGAAGTACTGTTCACACAGGTGTGTGTGCTCCTAATCTATCCAAGGCACTGCTTCGGAGCTGCACAATTTCAATGTATGGATAAGTGTGCTTTGACTGAGGTATATCTATGTTGGAATTTACACTTTAAAAAGCTTACAGGTGGTTCTAATATACTACCAAGTTTGGGAACCACTGATCTAGTTTACCCCTAAGTACATATGAAAATAAAAGCAAGAAAGCAAAAAATCTCTTTACCCATTTTGAACAAATACAAAAATTAAGGGACAAAAAGGGGAAAATTACTACAAAGGAACAGAAAGTTACATTGAAGATATATACCAATTCTACTTGTGAATTCCAACAAGATCCTTGAGTGAAAAACTCTAATATCAACTGAATTTAATTTGAAAGCAGCTAGCTGTTGAAAACTTCTAGTTCTAGTAAACTTTACCCTGATGTTAAATCAGTGCTCTTAATTAACTTTTAGTTAATTAATTACAATATGAGATATTCTAAACAGTGGGAGCCTAAAAAAATTACAGACAACACGGACTGATGGGGACCAGCTAGGATGAGTTTTCCTCATATGTTAGCTGTGTAACCTTGGGCACAACTCCTCATTTCTCCACTGCTAAATGGGGATTATAATTTCTACCTTTTTTCTAGGGGTTTGAAGCCCGAATGAGATAATTTATGTGACTAAGTTTTATAAATTAGAAAGCTTTATACAATTTTATGGCATGCTATATCTTGCAACATTTTACGGTTAAAAATAATTAAATAAAATTCATTTAATTCCAGAACCATACAGATACATTTTTTTTTCCAATTAGAAAATTTGACAGCTTAAAAAATGAACTCACTTGGAAGAGCAGTAAAAGACTCTTTAGATAATACTAATGAGAAGTCTATAATACTATTTTAATTTCTATGGAACTGAATATATTTGACTAACATGAAGAAAAAAGTAATAGTCTTTTCTCTTAATTATAGGAATTGTACCTAGAAAACAATCAAATTGAAGAAATAACTGAAATTTGTTTCAATCATACCAGAAATATCAATGTCATTGTACTATGTTATAACAAAATTGAAGAAAACAGGATTGCTCCTTTAGCCTGGATAAATCAAGAGTAAGTAATATGCTACAATATGACTTTCTTAGTTTCTTCCTTTTGCCATTATTAAACAGGGTATGAACATGGGGGTGTTGAGGGAGGTGGCAGCATCCTTTCTTAGTGAACCTCTCACTCCCTAAAACTTAGCCACTTTAATGCAGTTCAAATCGTTCATGATGTAACCAGTGTTAGAATGACCATGGTGATTGCTGCTATGGACACCTTACCACATACAAGTGCTGAGCCAGCCACAACGGAACCTGAGCAGTGTGACCTGAGGTCTGATCACGTCACTCTTGCTGTTGACCTCATAGGGCAGTTGTGAAGTCTGAGATAACTCTCTGCACAGAGTGAGGAAGGAAACTGCCCTTTTTCGTCTCCTCGCTTAGGCAGAAGCACCAGGCTTCTCTGTCCTACAGCACACTGTCTTCATTCCTCCAAACCATTTCTCTAACTCAAGTCTTACAAAATAGACTGGAAAATGCTTGGCCTGATAGCCGAGGCAGACAGCAGAGACTATCTTCCTGGAGAAGAATCAGTGGTCCCAGGCTGTAGTCCTCAGAGAAGGGGCCAATGTGGGGGCCTTGCCCACCATAAGGAGAAGGATGAGCCATGTAGGGAAGCTGGCTTGAGCCCTGTCAGCAGGTCCAGCATGTGGCAAGGGAACAAGGGATCTGACTAGCATAGCCCAGGAAAAGGTGTCTTTCAGAAGCAGAGTGGAGAGAGATGAAAAGAAGCCTCGAGGGCCAAATGGGTTCAGCATGATATGGCGGCAGCAGGTGATTAAATCTTCATCAGGTGCAAAGTTTTCATAGGCAAGCAGAGGCTACAAGTGAACATCCTGAAACCAGCCAGGTAGCTCACATTTCCCGGATTTTCTGGCCAGTGAACAATCTTTTCTAGATCCCTCAGTCTCACTCCAAGTCCCAGATGTCATGTCAGATCAAATGTGGAATAAGAATACAAAAACTCCATAACACTGCTACTTCCTTGCTGGAGCCGAAGAAGATTTTAGGGATAGGCAGTTTGATGTTGGCTGGGACTCCTGAATTTCATTTCTGATTCAAATTTGAACTTAGAGATATTTGGAGACCTCTTTGGGCCTCACCATTACCCCTGGGATGAGTTTTTTTCCTCTCTGAATTCTGGTACTCCTCTCTGATGTAGCTTGAACAGCTGTCCTACAGCCACTGTCACACTAGGAATCATTACTGCACACTGAATGCTGGCAGGAGAACCAATAAGCATGCTGACTGGCCTCGTCAAAACCTAGAGCTCATAGTCACTGCCCTGATGTTCTACCCTGTTTACTCTTTTCTTTGCTATAGAAATCTAGAATCAATCGACCTCTCCTACAACAAGCTCTATCAGGTCCCCTCCTACCTACCCAAGTCACTACTGCACCTTGTGCTCCTCGGGAACAGGATTGAGCGCATTCCTGGCTACGTGTTTGGCCACATGAAGCCAGGCCTGGAATACCTGTATCTGTCATTTAACAAACTCTCCGATGATAGTGTGGACCGAGTCTCCTTCTATGGGGCTTATCATTCTCTGAGAGAGCTGTTTCTGGATCACAATGACTTAAAATCTATACCACCTGGGATACAAGAAATGAAAGCACTGCATTTTCTGAGGTTGAACAACAACAAGATACGGTAACTTCTAGCTTTTTCAAGTATCTATTTAAATTGTTGCAAATGACAAAATATATGATTAAACAACCATGACATGTTGTCCAGGATTTACTCTTATGAAAAAAGTAACACTTTAGTTGCACGAAACAAGATTGGCAAATGATAATAATTACTGAAGCCAGATGATAAAAGTTACAGAAGGATTCATTATATTTTTTCTACTTTTGTACCATGTTTGCAAACTTTCATAGTAAAATATTTTTTAAATAGTGTATTGTTATATAATACTTAGAACCTTAACAGGTTGAAATGAGGTATCAAGGCTAGATTATGGTGCTGCTCTCACCTTCACACATAATAATATAAACACTCTAACCTGTAGAGCATAAAATCTAAATATATGCTAAAATGAAAATTAATTCTATCTAGAGTCTTCTGAAGGACAAGTTCTAAATAAATTTATTGATATTCAGCTTCCTTCACTTCTGGAGACACACTTTTCTGCATGTGTTCCGTCTGCCCAGAGAGCATGAGTGCCTCAAGAATTAACGTGGAACACTGTGTTAGTGCATATCAACAAGAGAGGCAGATCACTGAGCTCTGTGGACTCTTCCCTGAGGATTACATCCTTACTCTTTTCCCTATCTCTAAAATTCCAAACACATTTAGGCTCCCTGTTGTGAACTGGTTACCCAGTTATTCTTATTTTCTCTTCCTTTTTCTTCCTAGATTTTTAGGAGGTCTTTATAGATTAGCCCTATATTTGTTATAAGTTGCAAAAACTTTCTCCTAGTTTGCCATTTGTCTTTTAATTTTGCATTTTTTAAACCCTGTAGTCAATTTATTAATCTATTCTTTAAGTGCTTCTAGTTTTTGGATCACAAATAGGAAGATTTTTCTCTACTTTCAGGGTATGACTGTGCTTTCTCTATTCTAATATTTTTTCACATTTAGATCTGTTATGTATTTGGAACTTTTCCTGGTATATAATACAAAAAAGAAATCCATTTTTATTTAAGAACAAGAAAATTTTTAAAACAAATATAAAATTTCTAAATTATAAAGTAAGAATATTACTTGGACCATTTGTGATTTTCATGTCTATTTTTCCTTAGGAATATTCTTCCAGAACAAATTTGCAATCCGGAAGAAGATGGTGATTCAACACTGGAACACCTTCATCTTGAAAATAATTATATTAAAACAAGAGAAATATCATCCTATGCATTTTCATGCATAAGATCATATTCAAGTATTGTTCTTAAACCACAGGGTATCAAGTAATTCCACTTTTTCCTTTGTCATTTATAAACTGTACTCATATATTTGTTGTAGTAACATTTGTCATCAATAAGAGAGACTGCATATCATGTTATACTCAGTATCATTATGCTAGTTTATCTGATTCACCAATCACAGATGAACAACCAAAAATATATCCAGAAGGTTTCGTCTTCTAGCACTTTAATGGAGTTTCATTTTCACACTCTAGAAAGAAGCCATCTCTTGGCAAAGTTTTTCTCATGGGACTAGGATATTATGCACTGCTGGGCTAGACAGGGAGAATCTGTAACAAAATAAGCATGTCTTTTACAATATATAGGCCTGTGAGTACTGCTATTAGCTGGAAAATCCCCAAGTCCATTTAAAAATTATGTATGTTATGGTTCAAGACCAAGAAGTGAAGGGCAGTAAAGAACAACAGGTAGAATTTATGAATAAGGGTTCTGTTTATTATTCTACAGTTAAAACAAAAATTTATTTTCTTTAAGACCTTATGCTACAATCATTGGTATAAATACACTTAATTATTGGGGTCGGCGTTATTTAGTTCCTTATTAATTACATCTGTGAAATTAAAATACTATTGTAATGTTAATTTCCTGGTTTTGAGAATTGTTCTATGGTTATTTATATGGTTATAAACATTAGGGGAAGCTGGGAGAAGGGTATATGTGAATTCCATACTATTTTTTAAACTTTTCTGTAAGTCCAAAAAGTGTTAGAATATATTAGGATCACCCTTGTTATACTTTACTCAAGATCAAAAGATTTTATGGAAAGCAGTGGAGCTTGTTTAATATATAAGTTAATTATCCTTAACTGTACCCTTGTAAATGTAAACCTAATGAATTTTTGAAAAATTTTAGCACCTATCATATTTACCCTAATTTGCTCAAGTGTATCCTTTTCCTCAGTTCAATTTAACATAAAGCTATTAGTATTTACTATATAGTAGACCCTACCAAAACCACATATTAAAATTTTCATTATGTAATGATCTTTCATATTTCTAAAATAATTTATAAAAGATACATATAAAAATTATGTTGACTTCTCTTGTTACTATCAGTTTTGTGTCTTGCAAAACGCCAGGAACTTGGGCAGGTTATTTTACTTTTTGAAGTTCAGCTATTTAATCTTTTAATAGTTCTCTCACTACCCTCAAAACCTTCCAGCCCTACCTCATAGGGCTGTTATGAGAACTGGAGAAGAATAAAAAGCATCTGGGAAATGCAGTATGCATGAGTATATTTATTATTACCAAACTCTCATATAAAATTGAGAGCAGCCAGCATGTTCAACCAAAGATGACTATTTCCTGGTTCCTCAGAAAGCACCCCTCTCTTCAGTGTGTGTGCCACCACCCTGGCAACAGATAAATCTGGTACTATGAATTAGATCTGTATTGATTATTTCTTTGCATATGGGGCGTTGCATGGTAAACAGCTAGGGCATATACCTGCTGTATCTTGTTTCCCACCAAAGACTGTGAAACTTAGAATAGAGACAATTCATTTCTTGGATCTCTGTATTCTGTGGGCAAAGTAGGAGCTAAAATGACTGTTGATCCCCTTAGTTTAATCTGGATCAGCTCATAAGTTATCCAAAGTTGATATTGACAATAATCCTAAACAAAACAAAAAAGGATCTGCAAATTTAAGGATTTACATAGGAAAAGTGAAAAACTGAACTGAAAAACATTTATATAGTCATAAAATTAATAAGAAATAATTTCTTATTAATATTTCCTAATATGGACATCAGAAAGCACAGAGCATTTTTTATAAACAATAAAGTCATGGTTTGACAACTGGTAATACTTAGGAATCAACTGACTGTTCTGCATAATAGCAACATTGACTATGTTTTCCAAAGCCATTATTTAAACATACCATGAATTACTAGTTTCATAGATGCTGACATAAAAGAATAAAATACTCAAATTCTGCTGTTTAAGTAAAACCTCAAAGGGTGGGGTAAAACCTATGATATTTATTCCAATACTTTCCCTTATTTAGAAAACAGAATATTTCCTCATAGAAGTATTTACAGATTAATAATGACAACTATTTATCTGTCCACAGTTGAATGTGAATTCAGATCCTTGGTCAGCTGAAAGTTCAAAAATATTAAAAGTACTCATGAAAATAGTGAGAAGTTTCTGGCCATCTCTAACTTATGCCAAATGACTCCAGGGGCCCTTATGCCCTAGAAGTCTATGAAACATGAGGCCCATCTCTTGTAGTTAAACAAGAACGAGTATCGTAGTTCTGAACTGGAGTCCTTCTTAGTTGTGGACTTGGCCAAGTTAGACTCTGATTTCTAGTTTCTCAACCATGAAACTGGGGGGAACAACATCTATCCCCCAGGGCTGCTGGGATGGTTAAATGAGGCGATGTCCATTACATTGCCAGGCACAGGGTTAATGTCAGATAAAGTGAGTATCCACTCCTTCATGGACAGGCCCTGGGAAACCACAGGGAGGAAGGTTCAGTGACTTGCTCAAGGCTGCCAAGCCTCTTAATATGGTAGATATTAATTATTCAAGGAAATTAATTCCTTAGATTATGAAATACAGTGAGAAAATGAGTGGGCCTATTACACTATGACAGGGATCAACAAATACTCTCCATAGAGGGCCAGGCTGCAGTGGGACCCTGCAGCCATGTCAGCGGTCCTCCCAATTTTGGCTGCCTTTCCTCTGTGTCACTGCATGCTCATATCCATGGCACAGAGCAGAGTAAATTTAGAGCAGAATGTGCTCGAGTAGTGGCTCCATAAACACAGAGTGAAACTGGGACTCAGAGTCTAAACTATTTCTTGTTATAGACATGGGAGTAGTTCAGAAGCAGATTTTTTTAAAATCCTGATTATTGAAAAGAAAAATAAGTCTGACATATAAGTGTAATTACTTATAAATCATAATTATAAATCATAATTAAAATGGCCAATCAAACTGGAAGAGTATCTGATCAATAAACCTGTCCTGCAGATAGATTTCTATTTCTGAGATAACCCACACGTAGGTGTACAGGGATAGAGTAAGAGTCGGTGTGAAAGCCTCGGCCTTCCTATCTGTAGCTGAGTGCAGCATGCTCTGGGCAGACGGTTCTCCTAGGGAGTATAATTATTTCATTACTACCCTGTGAACACCAGCTCTGATTGAACCTAATTGAACAGATCCAGAGGCATTTGTAAAAGATTTTCAGAGAAACTAAAAATCTATCATAAACAATGTAGTCCTATGTTATCACACGTTTGATCCTATGTGTCTTAAACAACACTTCAGCATATTCTAACCTATTACTCAGGTCTCTGCTTCAAAGTGCTGAAAAGGAACTGTTAAGACTGTAAGCCATGCTGAAATACATTCGGTTACACAGTTATCTGCAAAGAAATGAATGCTTCCAACCAGTAAATAGAGCTTAGTGATCAAACAACGAAAAAAATAAAGGCGTGACTCTTTCTTCTTTGAAGTTATGTTTCTCTTTCTACATGAACATGGATAAAATAAAAACTTACAGTCTAGCATATTTTTTCCTTTGCACAAAATGTGAAGAATGTGAGTCCACACAAGAGAAAGCAGATTGTATTAAAAATAACATGTGATTGCACTAAACACATATTAGTTTGGAAAAGACAAGAAATACATCATGTTATTAAAATGTCACTGTGTGTTTCTAAGTAACAGACTCTCTGTGGTCGAATAAACTTACACTAAACTATCCGCTGATTCAAGCAAGTCTTTTTATAAATTAGAATCTGCTGAAGGTTTATTTGTTTTGAATAAGTTGGGAATTACATCCACAATTGTTAAATTTATACATGACCTGTCTGAAATGCTAATTTAACTAGTATTGCAATATTCAGAATAAAGAATGCATTATAAAATGAAAATCTATTCTAGGGCAGTAGTTCTTAACTATTTGAAGGATGGAACCCTTTGAGGATATTATGAAGGCTATGATGAATCTTCTATACAGAAAAATACATATATGCAAAACACTACATGTAGCAAAGATGCATAAATCCTTTCCCATATCTTCTAGGGATTCATGTACGCTAGGTGAAGAGTCCCTTTCAGGGTAACGCCTTAATTTACTTAAAATAAACTGTATATATAAATACGTAACAAGTTAATTTTAAGACTTAAAATTAAGGCAAATGGCCTTATTTTCCACAATTATTTAGCTTTTATTCCCCCATTTATTTAATAATATTTTTAAGGCCACAGAAGAGTTGAAAGACTAATATAATAAACAACTGTATACTCTTCACCTACATTCACCAAATAATAATGTTTTGTTAAATTCGTTTTATCTCTTTCTCTCTTTCCATATCCATATCTATACATACATATACATGTATGTGCAGATGAAAGGGGCTGGACCATTTGAATGTAAATTGCAGATATTATAACATGTCGTTTCTGTATGAATCTCCTAAGAACAGGGATATTTTCTTATATAACCCTGAGACAATGATGACGTTCTCTCACATTATTAAATCCAAGAAATTTAAGACTAAGTATTACCTAACACAGAGTCCATATTCAGATTTCCCCAATTGTCCCAGCGATGTCCTAAATTGCTGTGTATGTGTGTGTATGTTTCAAGATCCAACCAGAGTTCACATCCTGATCCTTTAGTCTTTTGTAATACAGACTAGGACTTCCCTACCTATATGAGGTTTCATAGCTTTACTTTGTTGAAGGATCCAAGCTAGCTATCCTGTAAAATGTCCCCTAATCTGCATTTGTCTGATTGTTTCCTCACGATTAGATTTAGGTAAACATTTTTGGCAAGAATCTCACTTAAGTGATGTCACATACTTATTTTTGTATCATATCACAAGGCACAAAATGTGCTGGCTCGTTATTGGTGATGCTGAGAAATTTGGTTCAGGTGGTATCTTCTTCCTCTTGTAATTAAGAAATAATCTGCAAGGTAAGACTTGAGGCATTATTAAAAATATGTGATGCCTGCGCAATATTATAAATTGTGTAAGTTCTTCATTTTTCATAAATTAAACTTAATTCATTTTAAATGAAAATTTGTGGCATTAATTCATTTTCAGAGTGAAATGTCCCTCAGGCTTTGAGTTGCAGAAGTGAGTCCTCAACAGCACAGTGGGTAGAGGAGGGAAAAACAGCCAAGAACCAGAGACCAGGAGCCCATCTGAAGATGGTTGCTACCATGAGCATAGCCAATTGCTGGAACTGCACAGGAATTAAGAGCTGGCTTTGTCGGATTGATTTTTTAAAGATATTCTGCAAATTTGAACTTTGACATAAAATTTCCTGGTTTTTAAAAATACCATATGCTCCAAACATAACACATCTGCAGACTAAATACTGCCAGTGGGTTGTGATCTATGCTACAATATAAAGACAATTCATTATAAACCAGAATCTAGTCCACCATGAGGGACGCCTGAACATTCAAAAAAGAACCCATAAAATCATAACCATCCACTCCTTTTAGAAGTCTTATGAGTGCCTACTATATACAAACTCTATGTTATACATAAAGAACATATGCTATTTACATCCTAGGATTCAATGGCCTAGAACATTCTTAAACTAGGTATTTGCAAGGCATGCTCCCTCACATCCCTCAGTGCTTCACTGATGACTAAACTCCCTCCCCGCTCCCTCTACTCTCCTGATCTTGCTTTTCTCTATAGCACTCAACAACATTCATTGAATGAACAGATAGACTAACAGACTGTTATACAATCCATTTCATTGTACTTAGAAAGTGAGGACAGAGAGGGAAGGAGACACCAGATACTAGCTGGTAAACCACAAAACTCAATCACATGAGTGATACCTGAGCTCAGGAAAGCGTCACATGTGGCCACAGTCACCCCTAATCCTCACTCCCTGTATTCTTAATTTGAATGAGATGACTTCTAAGGCCCTTTCCAGTTTTTATTTGTTTGGACTTTGACTGCTCCATTTCTACAGCAGAAGGTCAGAAGGGTCATAAGCAATTTATTTTTACATGATTGGAATATACTGAGCCATGAAAGAAATTTGTGTTGAAGAACTTTTTATGGCAATCCATGTCTCTGTTCATAAAATGTTACTACTTTTTCAGTTTTGTAATTTTTTTTTTTGTTTACCATACAATAATGTACAGGTTATTCATGATTCCTAAAGATATTGTTTGATATGGTAAAACTACTTCTCCAATATTAGACCAAAGCCTGATGAGACAAAACCCAAACAAAAATAACAAACAAACAAAGACAGAAAAGAATTAGATCCCTTCCACAGAACCCCTACAGGAACCAAAAACAAAAGATTTTCTCCTCACACTATTTTAGGGAAGAAGAGGTACACTGCTATGTCTGGAATAAAAACCTGCAAAGATGTGGGGAAAAAAATTCAATTTCTTTCCAAATGGTGTGTCTGCACATGCTGGACCGGCTCTGCAGTTGTGAGGTGGACCTTCAGACCCTTCAGTCGCAAAACTATGGGAGGGGGTCTGGATACTGGGTTGAATGCCTGGCTTTGCTGTCTGCAGAATAGGATGAATAAGTCAAATATATCACTCCAAGCCAGTATTATACTCCAGGGCCTATTTCTTTCCTCAAGACCATTGACCAAAGATCAAAGCCAAGACATTGGTAGAAGACAAGTTTGGGTTCACAAGAGCAGAGAAGAGAAAGAGGCTGTAACACACCTTTAGAAAAACAACATCAGAGGAAGTGCCTCTCAGCTCTCCAGACAAAGAAGTAGAACCCCACCTTAGAAGGCCTGTGTAGAAGACATGACTGAGTGGAGGGTGACGTGGACAAACTATGTGAACAAAAGCAAAGGTAGAGAGTAAGAAGCACATGTCTCACTGAGAGGAGGAGCCACCACTCAGCCCAAGGCGAGTGGGGCCATGTAAAACCAGGATGGCAAAGCTTTACTTTTCAAGAGAACTTGAAACCTCATAATTTTTAAATACAGCAATTCTACTTAAAAATACATACACATGAGCCTCAGACAAAAAGAATGTTTGAATATTCAGAGCTGCACTCTGAACAGGAATTAACTCAGTTGACTATGTACATATCATAAAATTATATATAAAATCATATATAAAATATATAATTTGTGGCATATTCATATAATAGAATACCACACAGTAATGAAAATGAACAAATGATTGCTAACCACCACAATGACCTAGATGGATCTCAAAAACATAACACTGAATGAAGAAAACCAGACACAAAAGAGAATGCCCTGTATGATTGATCCATTTATGTAAAGTTCAGGAATAAGCTACAGTGTTTGAAGTCAAGCTGCCTCTGAATAGAGAGATTCTGAGGAGGGCTCTGGGAATGCGGGGATTTCTTGACCAGGGTCTAGTTTGTGAAAATTAATTGAGCTATAACATTACGATGTGCTTATATTTTTGTAATATATATACTTCAGTTAAAATTTAAAAAGCGAAACATTGTATAGGACAAACGGGATTTTTCCCAAGAGCTTCCCATATATAGCCACAGCTCTGATGAAACTCAGGTTAATAAAATCCAGTTCAACTTTCCAAATGTCCAAATTCATAATGGTATCAGATACACATTTTGAACTAACCGTAACTGGATAAATGGGAACATGAGCATTCTAACCAAACAGGAAGACTGCCAGTCTTCAGGTGCTGCATCTGGAGCAGGCCTGAAGCCTCTTGGGAGCCAGCGTATGAAACTGACCGACCTGAGGTCCAAGTAAGGGTATTTTATTTAAGTGAGGCCTGGCCACCCTACATATCTGAGGCACAATATTCTCTCTATGGCTGTAGCTGCCATTTCTCTAGGAGGTAAGAAAGGACAGTCAGATTCTTTACGGAAGAGAGAAGAGACTCTGCTGACTGGAAATGTGCTTTGCAACTACGCTGACCCCCACATCTGCATACCAGGAAGACCCATTGGTATCACCTAGCACTGTGAGTCTTTCTCATGAGCTTTAGGAAAATGTCCTCTCTTGAAGGATGATGTCTTAGTTGATATGGGAATTGGGCATTCTCTCAGGGGTAAGTGGGAAAGGGCATGCTAACAATGCCTTTCTTCTCAGACAATGATGTCTTCCTGCTCCCAAGTCCTCCCTAAAAACTGTATAGTCACAGCTGATATTCTCTCAAAAAGGGAAAGTCTAAGCAGGTATCATCTGGATCTATGTGTTCATGTCTGTATCACAGCACATAGGCTGGGGCTGGGGTCACTGTATGGGGCCTGGTCTACATTTCTCCTGACATGCTTACGGCAGGGCTAAAAGCTTTTAAAGAAAATCATGAGAATACTTGATATAACTTCAGTCATCTGAAGAAAACAATAGCATGGCTCCTTTCTCAGATACATCTGGAGTTTGGGTTTATACTTCAATAATATTGGTACTCTTTACTAAGACTGACAAATATTTTGTTGGTCTACATAGGGTGAATGAATTAAAAATTTTAAATCTATAAGTATTCATTGATTTAAGAATTTCATAAAGTATTTTTTAAAATCAGCTATTTCTTGAATGACTTTGACCACATTTTCGGTTGCCATGCATTATTAAACACTCTTTTTTTCTTCAGAATCTTCCAGTAGACGTCTAGAGTTTAGCTAGAAGTCTTGGCTACAATACAAACAGTGATGGAAAACACATGAGCAGTAACAAGTTTTAATCTCGCTCCTCAGTACTAACATGGGCTAATCTGTGGAAGCAGCTTATTTCAGTGTCACCCAGAGTGCAGCCACACCAGGCTCTGCTGAAGAGTGCTTTTCTTTTAAATGTAATACCTCATCTTCTTAAGTACCTGAGAACATTTTCATTACAGATAAGTAGTACACAGTGGAAAATTTACTTTCAAGAGGACTTACTCTCTTCTTTTAAGGTATGTTTTCATGTCTTTTTTTTTTCATGTACCAGTGTACAATTATTTTATAATCAATACTAAGGAGACATTAATATTATTAACATAAATGCTTATAAATTATATGATGAAGATTATATGTATAATTAATTTCTTAAATACCTGCACTTAATTCAACTTGAAATTACTCTAGCATTTTATGTTTTATAATGAATTTATTTTCAATATAATTGTGACATTTTTTAAAGCTAAATGAAAACCTGTCATTATGCTTTACCACAAATATTAACATGATTGATTTTAAAAATCATTTAAACAAACTTCTGTATGTTCTTAGTGAAATAGTACCTTAATAATTAATGATAAGGAAGTTTGAGAATGTCACGAATACATTAAATAAAACAGCAAATATTTCTTTTGAAATGTAAGACTATTTTCTAATGTATTTTTCTAATGTATTTTTAAAACATGAATTATTCATTTTTACTTACACATTTGAATATTCCTATTTTCCCTTGATAAATATCTTCCTTATTCTTACGTAATGAAATGACACTGTAAGTTAAAATGGAAATCCATATAATTCCAAGAAAGAATGTTTATCAGCAATAGGTTAACTAGCTCTATATTCAACATGAAAAATTAGAAACTTCTTTTCACAAAATCCATAAAGCCTGAATTTAAAACAAAGATTTCTTTTGTCCCATCCCAAAATAAAATCTTTATTAAGTCCAAAATTTAAAAAAAATTAAACAATGTATTTGATATTCCACTGCCTCATAATCTAAATAGAGAACTGTATTCTTTCTTGTTAATCTGTTCAGAGGTATGACAGCCATAACAGTGGCCACATGGTGTAGGATGAAATCACAAAGAAACCTGAGGGGTCTATAACTCTCCAAAAATAAAACTGGTTTTTTTTTTTTTTTAATACCACCAAGAATCACTGGGTTGTTTAAAAAAGAAAAGAAAAATAAATCATAAACCTAGAGGCTATGTGAAAGCATCTTGATGTTTTGTTTATTTTCATTGTTTAGCAATATAGTAGTGGCGGGAAGATGAAGGAACAGGAACGTGCAGTCTTTTGTTACAAGTAACTACTGCACTTAAAAGAATATTCGATAACTGATCTGAGGTTTGAGACAAAATAGATTAACTTTATAAGCACAAGTCTTAAGGCACTATAGGAAACACCTATAAAAATGAAGAGGTAAAAGATTTTTGCTTTTTAAGACAGCTAGGTTGCCAGATGCAATGAAAAACTGATGAAGGACAAAATTGGTATAGAAGGAAAAGTGGCCAGCAAGGTCTTTAATCAGATGCGATGTATACTTCTAAGGTAAAGTTAATTATTTCTTTAAGGAAAGCATAGTCTATAAAAGTATCAGTTTTCATGACCAAAACATACTGTGAATAAGTTTCCAAATGCATGTTTGAACATTTAACTTGTTCACTTACAAAGCTGTGTCTTGGTTACACCTGAATTTAGTCTAGAATCCTTCTGTGAATACACAGAGTATGTTATATAACATATATATACTGAAAACTACTACTGGTACTTGTGAACTGATAGAAATATTTCAGCCAAGGGGTAAAGTTGCCAAGCAGACCTTTAAGCATGGGATTTAAAAGCACAGTGACTTATTTTCCTAATAATAGTGTCTGAGAGGAAATACCATTTCACTTAGACAAATTTTCCATTCTAAGTTTGTGGAAAATTTAAATGGAAAATAGGAACTTATGCAAATTCAGAAAGATATTTCTTAGCTACATTTCCAGTCCTGAGAACCTGGGCAAACCTCTTATCCGAAGAGAGTCTGGTTACTATCTAGAAGTTACTGTGGGATTAAGACCCACTTGGAGGAGGCTATGCAGTAAGGTAGACAGTGCAGGACTGAGGAGGTAGACAGTGCAGGACTGACTCAGCTTCTTCAGATGTAAAAGAGGACAATGGGAGTAAAACCTTAATGGGCCATGGTTTATTAATAACAGCATTAGTACCAAAATAATATTCCAACTATTATTTTGATTAAGAGGAACTTGAAACCAAGACCCAAAGCTTTCGATGAGTAAGAAACTCTGGCAAAACTGGTCTAAATTGGGAAAACACTGAGTCTTCCTGAGAACAAGACAAATATTTTTAAAGGTTTTAAAAAATAACACAATTTAAATACTACCAAAATTAATCAATTAATATAGTTTGAGCCATATTAATAAACTTGAAATTTAAAATAAGACAAACGACTAAAAGTCACATCATTTTAAATGAGAAATAATATTCTCTATATTCTTTCTGAATAATAGAGAAAAAAAAAAAAACAATGCTACATGGTATTCCCTCCTGGACATTCCAATATTTTTCTGATAAAAAAAATTGCTAAAATGGAATAAGGTGACCAGAATGAGAATGCAAAAATATAAGATTAATTTACATGACTAACAGAAGACAGAACTAGTAAATTGAGAAAAATGTGCCAGAAGGCATTTTTGGTTTCAACATAAAGAATTTCTATCAACCACAGATGGACAACAGTGGAACTGGATGCCTCTCGAGGAGGTGTGCTCCCTGATTCCTCTCACTGGAGTCATGCAAGCAGAGAGTGGACATATTATCTGGTCCAGAATCTTCTGGAGGAACCTCCAACATCAGGAGGGAGTTTCAACTAGATGACATTTCCTGCTTCCACAGGTCTCCTCTTACTCACCAAGGAAGGGCCCAGGAAGGCATAACAGGTGGCTGCCCCAAACAGCCAGCAACTGGAAAGCTTCCTAACTACCATACATGTGCCATTGTCTAATCTAGCAGGCCAGAGTCTCCACCTCATCTAAGGCAGGAAGGGTCTCACATAACTAATCAGTATAAGAAAGAACAAAGTGGAAGGGAGAGAGGAAGGGAGGGTCTGGCTGGTCAGCAACCTTAAGAAGGGACATAGAAAAGAAAAAATATCCCCTCCCCATGCCTGGCTTCCTTCCTCTCCTTCGTCTGTGTGCCTGGCTTCTCTGTGTCCTCCCAGCTCTATGTCAGTCACACCTGCTCTTCTCATCCTAACCTGCACTGCACTCTCAGGCTCTCCTGTCACAGGACACCATGAATGGAACAGGAGCAGGAAGCGGAAGGATGGTGGGGTTTGTAGGAGTGAAGATAAGTACCCCAGCTGCCAGGCCACAGGGAAAGCCTACTCGTCCTGGTTTCCCACTCTGGTACTCTAACACATTCATCTTATTATACATGAGTCTTAAAGTTTTATGGTTTTCTTAGGTCTAAATTTCAGATATATTAAGGGTTAAAAAGATTTTTCTGGTCTAGACTGGGAAACTATAACCTTTATACCTCTAAGTTATATCTAAGTTTCTACAAAAAAATACTGAAACTCAAACAACCAGCCAACCAACTCAAACACTTTTTTTTTTTTTTTTTAACCAAACTCTTCCTCTCCCATAGACTACAGTAAATAGGGCTAGGCCTCAAGAAATTGTGGTCCCAAACAACTTCCTAACAAGTGAGCACTATTAATGGCCTTTTAGGGGACAGTGTGTAGGAAACCTTTAATTTAATTGTACTGTCTACTGCTACAGAAATGGGAGGAAAAGACAAAAGTACATGGAGGACCAGAGCAAAGATATTTTTGTTGGCAGGCTGATATTTAAAATATTTAGAAAGCAACATAATAATTTAAAAATATGCATCAGAGAGGAAAATAATCTTTCACTCATAATCTCACTATCCCTCTTTATTAGGTCTGTGTATTCTATTTCAATCTTTTTCTCATGAGTGTATATTTTATAGATGTCTTTATTTCTATTGGTCTCAAACAATAAACTGAGGGTTACGAAGAGAAGAGAGACTTATGATGAAGAATTTTACTATCAGAATCTGGGGACCACACATCTGGAGATTATTCCAAAGTATTCGAGCCATAGCGTATACAGTCAACACAGGCTACTTGCAGTTTAGTTCTACTTACAAACTTGGATATTTATTTTTCAGTTTTTCTACTAATGCACCTGACTAAGTATTACTTTTACAACAGTCCCATACTGCCTAAGAGTAGCAGATTAGGAGCTGTGGTTTTGCTTTTAGAGCAAGAAACAGGATAGGGAAGGGCATCTCCGTTAAGAGAGGCCCTTCACAGATTCCACATCCTAACACTGTGCCTGGTACCTGATAGATACCACTGAAAAACTCTAGCAACCTCAAACAAAGCCAGAGACAGGATCTCAAATAACATTTAATTCAACTGCTTCTCTGCCAAGGTCATACAAGGTTAGGGGCAGCTATGGACCCAAAAGATAAAGGTGCAATGCGAAACAATGTTAAAGAATAAATTGGTACCAGGATAAGCTTGGTTTAGCTAAGGACCAAGAACTGCATTAGCTAGGGAATGAGAGATTTGGAGGTCAAGGCAAAGCTGGGAAGCAAGCATTAAGGAGCCAGGAACCATGAAGAAGCCTAAGATCAAGAAACAATGGATCTAAGTTAGGCAGGCAGCCATGAAGCAGAAATAATGTGCAAGAGACAAATTGATACTGGAAAGAAAGCCCAGCTGACCTTAACCAGCCACTCATGCCAGGATTCCAGAGTGATAGGAATACAGACTACTAACCTGCTCATCCCCCAGAATAGCTGACAGAAGCTGCTGGGCTTTGAATTGCCAGCACAACCTCTCTGTGACCACACAAATCTGACCACGCAACTAGTCCCATTCCCACTGTCCCAACCCAAGCTATGCACATACACATTTCTGTACAAATGTTTACCGGAAAACAGAAAACAGTGTGGACTAGCTGAGAGGAAGAGATGACAGAATGTACCTGTGAGGCCACTAAATTTTAGGATAACAGTCAAAAGGGTTCCTGCATGGGCTATATCAGAAGATGCAGAGAATGGGTTGGGACACATAGGACACATTCTCTTTACTCATGTGGCCTTGAGGAAGCCAATGAAGCTCTCTGCACATCCTACTCCTCATGGTTAATACGAGAGATGCATCTAGAATAAACTGCATTGACTCTTCCACAAAGGCTGTGCAGAGTTCTGAAATAGGATATAAATATAAAATATGAAAAGCTTTTGCCATTCTCAGATATGTCCTATAATCTCTTTCCCAGCACACGATTGTGTGGGTTGTCACAGGAAAACCTCACATATCAAGCCGGTGATGTCTAGCTACCCAGTGGGCAAAATATTTATGTCACCATTTAGATTTCTAAGAATTAAATAATGTTAATTATCAGGTTAATAACTGATGATAGTAGGGATTTTTTTTTTTAAACCTCCCTCTCGTGATTAAAAGTCACACCACATATAAACGAGCATTTTAATTATGTTAATTCGCTTCCAATTTTTACGTCCAGAAAAAGAGATATTAAAGCTGATTCCTCTGTTCTGGGAAATTGTAAGCAGCTGGCATGATTCGAGGATTTGGGGAGCCAGGTTTTCCTAAGGCTGGATCAACTCTGATTTACTCTGGAAGTACTACTGGGTGACTTGGCTGAGGAACATCTGAGTGAGTGTAGATACCTTCTTGCCAGGACACAGCCTCATCAACAGGCATCTGTGTAGCCAAATGCATGCCCCAAAGGGAAGACTGTCATGAGTGTGTTTTAGATGACTGCATAATGCTTTTAACTTTTTGAAAATTACAAAGAATGTATGTTTCACAGGTGATGGTTAAGAAACCATGATATGCAAATGTACTTGTGGGAATATCCACCATCAGATAACAAATCTATGCTCAGATGGTTCTCGCTCGTACATTCTAGTTTTGTGTGGGCTTTAAAAAATACAACTAAAAGCAAAACCTGCCTCACCCTCACCAAAATCAAACAAAGAAACAAACAAACAGAAAGCAGTGGAAAGATGAGTAAGAAAGAACAGTCTGGATCTCAGATGCTTTGGATCAGGTATTAGATAGTGGAACAGATTATAAAGAAGAAATCCAAATGACACTGTGGAAAAAGTGACCAACTCTGAGAGTGAGACTGGGGAGGGTGGTGGGAGAGAGCCATTAAACTTCTAGATGTTGTGCTAAGGCAGGGGTCCCCAACCTGCCGGCTGCAGACCCAGTCAGTGGCCCGGTAAGAACTGGGCTGCACAGCAAGAGATGAGCAGCGGGCCAGGGAGCAAAGCTTTATCTGTATTTGCAGCCGTTCCCCAGCACTAGCATCACTGTTCAGCTCCATCTCAGATCATCAGGCATTAGATTCTCATAGGAGCACTGGTCCCTTGTCCCTAAGAGATTGGGGACCGCTGCACTAAGGGAACATGAGGATTTTACTTTGAAAGTGACATAGACATTAAGGAAATGGAAGGATCTGGGAAACAGGTATAATAATAGTTTTGTTTTTAAAAAACATTTACTAGTTTTCTAACAATAAAAGTTGCACTTATTGTTCATTCTAAAAATTAAAAAAAAAAAAAGAAGACACAAGCGGTTCTCATGATTCTACCACTGGGAATTATCATCATTTGAGTATATTTGTGTCAGGGCTTTTGTTTGGTATGCATGGAGTTTTTATATTTGCTTTTTTTCATTTCAAGAAAATATTTCATATTTTCAACATCTTTGCAAATATTTTATAGGTTACAAAGTACTTCATGAATATACTCTATTTTATTTTACTATTTCCATTTAACCATAGCATTGTTTTAAATTTTTTGCTATTATATAATTCTGTGATGAACATCTTTATGCACATTAGAATTATTTCCTGAGATTAGATTCCAAAAAGTATAATAACTGGATGAAAAATAAAGATAATTTTAAAGCTTCCAATGCATACTGCTGAAATGCTTTCTAACATTTTTTATAAATTTACTCTCATACTAGCAATGGATAAGAATGCCATTTTGTTGTATTCTTGTCAGCTCCAAAAAATGTGCAGATACAAGAATTGTATCTGTTTAAAGTTTAACTTAATCTTCAATGTCTTACTTAGTCTTAGATTGGTCCACTACACAAGACGACATGAAGGAGTGTGTGCTCCTAGTGTTCTTGACTTTGTGCTCTGCCAAACCCTTATTCCGCCCTTCGCACATGACACTGAAGAATATGATGCTGAAGGACATGGAAGATGAAGGTGATGGTGACACTGACCCTGACAACTCTCTTTTTCCAGCAAGAGAATCAGTTAACCCCTTCTTCCCATTCGATCTGTTTCCAACATGTCCGTTCGGATGCCAGTGCTACTCAAGAGTTGTACACTGTTCTGATCTAGGTAAGAACATATGTCAACTTGTTTTGGAGAATAATGTTATTCTGACAAAATTAAAAGAACAGGAAAAGTTCTCACTAAAATTTCAAAAATCAGCTCATTAACTGTAAATAGATTTTTCATTTAAATTTTTAGAAAGCATAACAAACCCTAAAGTGTATCTCAACTTATTTTAAAAACCTAGAAAATCAGAGGTAAACAATGGCAATTTCATGTATAGAACATTTCCTTTTCTTCCCAAATTTGAACCAAAGTGCTTCATTTTAATTTCCTTCAGAGAGAGTGGATGTTTTTATGCTTTCTTTATCTTAGTTACCAGATTGAGATTGTGCTCTCTAGCAAATTTCTACAATAACAAAGTAAATTACTGTCCAGGAAAATAAATAGGTTATAGAGTTGTGAAATCTCTAATCTAGACCTTTTAAAGGCAATGCTCTATTTGTTTTGAATGATTTGAGTTTACAATTGTCAAGAAAAGAAGTGGTTGAACTAGATTACTTTCTAAAGTCTCTTATGAATGTGTAATTCTCTGCCAAGTATTTTATTTTTTAAATATTTCTAATGAAGGTGTTCTCAGACAGAGGGGCACACTGATACACGACTCAGGGAGAGGGTGTGATTGAAATTCACATCGAGTCGCTGTACACAGCTATTTCCAAAGGAAGTGACAGTTCAAATTTGCCATAACGCACGCCTCCCGTCAGGGCAACTTCCAGAATGCCTATGAGCAGATGGTGCCTCTGAAATCTTTAGACTCATTTCCTGCTGCTACAGCATTTGTGGCAATACTCAAAGCTTGTTACAATCCACTCCAGAGACTTTAATAAAGTGTGCTATTAAGGGACAAAATGAGAGAGGTGAACAAAAAGCATTCAGGAAAAGAGATTACTATGAGCTAGAATCATTGAGAAACTCTTAATGGACTACATAGGCTAGGAAAAATGAGTTTTAAGCTTTACTTTTGGCATTCTTGTGAAAAGAGGTGAAAGATGAAGCAATATTTGAGAAAAGCTAATCTGGAAGCACATGAAGAATGAGTGTGGGAAGAGCAGCAGGAAGGAGAAAGGCAGAAGCTGAGACAGACTCTGGTATGAGAAATGATTAGAGTTAAAGAATATCAGAATGAACTGTCATTGCTTAGCTGCATCCCATGCAGGAAACAACTCTACCATCAGCTTGCAGAGTTGGTGCATGTGAAAGTACTTTCTAAAACAAAAATCACAATAAAAAATGTACATATCTACTTTGATACAGAGGGATGTAAACTGAATTGGTTCAGGGTAAGATTGCGACTAAGGAGGTTTTCATCTTCAACACAGACGATCCTCATGTGATCGTCTTCATATTTGTTCCAGAGCAAAGTCATCTGCTTCAACTTGAAGATATTTGAGGAAGCACTACATAGCTTTGCTCCAGTACATGACTATCATCAAAGAGCTGAGAAAAACCAAACTACCTCATTACAGACAGCTGCTTGCAAATAGTGTATTCCTGAATACTTTAGCTTTGAAAACTTTATTAAATGAAATTCACTTAAGGCCATCTGTAATAGTCTGACACTTACCTTTAAAATGACATGTCACCATTAGCAATGTATATCGCATCTCCCCTATGACGACTGACAGTGAAAAAAGGTTTGGACACCTGTCGCTCTTTCTCTCTCAGGAAATTAAATTCTTTTCAGAGCCCCTAATTTCATCAGGGGTAGGACAGGGGAAGGTTTGTCAAAGTCTATGTTACGAGGCCCTTCCTACAGGATTTCCAGCTTCCTATAAGACCTTCCACTTCATTTTCTAAAACCCAAATAACCTAACAAAACCTTGCTGTCCCAACAAGTTACCTCCTTTTCTCTCATCATATCTATGGTCAAACTTCTTAAAAGAGCTGTCAGTTTTAAAGTACGGAGGGAGGCTACAGAGTGAAATATTGATATTCACAATATTTAGATACTGAATTCTTCAATTATAGTTATTAAATATAGCTTCAGGAGTAGGGATGGCTTCACCAAAACTGTACTTATATATCTGAAACTCACTTTAAAATGTATCTTTTTAAAGATGAAGCAATGGATGGACAGTAAGTATAGTATAGTGAAGTGTTGAGAATAGAAAGAGAATATGGGTTTTCACTGTAAAATTCTTTTGGCTTTGTATGTTTGATCATTTCAACAATAAAATATTGCGGAAAAACAAGACCCCCATGCTCATCAAGCATAACTATTGTATGGAATGTTTGACAACAAGCAGGGATGGGTATGTTCAGCCATCTGGAAAATAAAAAAAAAAAAAAAAAAAAGTAAGGAAACACACCATGTACAGCTCCTGGTAATTTTCTGTTCTCTTTGTTTTTAATTCAAGAGGGAAAAATACATTTAAATTTTTTAAATAATCTAATTAACATTTATTGAGTACCTACACAAAGAAAATGCAGTTGCACCTTAATCTGAGATAGAAAAAGGAAACTATTCTCATACCTGCAGAGAGAGAATGGTGACTAACAGGTGGGCCAAGGTAACTTAAAACTGGAGCACATGGCTAGAAAATAACTAATGCTGTGGGTGATGAATTCAATAAAAGTATACCACACACCTAGATGTCAACAATAGGTATGGATGAATAAGTTTTTATAAATCAAATAATTTGTGACTAATTAGAGAAGCTCATTATTACAAGAAATGGGTGCTAAATTTTTGATAATGTATATGAAAATAATCTAATTCATCTATTTTCTAAGCACAATATTCTACATGTTGAGGCTCTTAAAATGATAAAAATTCACAGACTCCAATTTAGCACTACGACAGCCTGAAAATTTACAAAGCACTTTAATTTTCCTCAGCCAAAAGTGCATCAGCAGAAGCTGTGCCTCAGCTGTCGGTCACTTCCTTGCAGTCGTACTGGCATGCTCTATTTTACCTCCATCTCATGTTACCTTGCAGCAGATGGGCAGTGACAGCTAGACCCTGCTAGACACCTTGTAAAAATAAATAAGTTACTTGAAAAGCTCTTTGGGCCTTTCCAAAGAACAATGTTTTTGTCATCTATCACATGTTAAGTCACCTGTTCCTTAATAGATTTTAACAAACGCACATTTGTAACATATTGGCAATCTCATCTTCAGCATACATGTATGTAACATATTTGTTTATTTCTCAGGTTTGTCCTCCGTCCCAAGCAACATTCCATTTGATACTCGAATGGTTGACCTTCAAAACAATAAAATTAAGGAAATCAAAGAAAATGATTTTAAAGGACTCACTTCACTTTATGTAAGAATATATCCTCATACCTTCAAATATGAGTGAAAATCTCTATCACTGCTAAAGTGATTACTTGTATTTGTTCATGTAAACAAGCCTTACTTTTTTGTGTGACTACTACTTTTGGAATGACAAAATCCCTGTTAATCAGCAGTGTTCGAGTTAATGAAATATTATAGAATTCAATTAATAATTCAATGCAACTGATGTTTGCTGAATAACAGCCTGGTGATAGGCAGTGACTTCAGAATTAAGTAAATAGTCCTTAAATGAGCTTATGATTCATTTAGATAATTAAAGTCATTATACACTAAAATGAATAAGATTATGATTATTTATAGGAACTCATTAGCATATAGTATAAGAAAATCTGTACTCAAACCCACTGACTTAAGGCACCACAAATGTCTAACAGTAACACATGCAATATATTTAATTGACTAATATAAGGCTTTTTTTCCTAGACCTTTAAAGATGAAATTTTTTTCCTTATTATAATTATTAATATTTTAATTTTCTAAGATTTAAAAGATTCTTATTTCTCTTTTTAACATTTTAGGCCTCTAGATTTTAGCAAGTAAAATTTATAATTTAATTTGGAATTAATTTGTTGGGAGAA
>NW_024348534.1:412679-465717 GCF_902729225.1 Pteropus medius | reverse complement strand
ATTTGTGGCAATACTCAAAGCTTGTTACAATCCACTCCAGAGACTTTAATAAAGTGTGCTATTAAGGGACAAAATGAGAGAGGTGAACAAAAAGCATTCAGGAAAAGAGATTACTATGAGCTAGAATCATTGAGAAACTCTTAATGGACTACATAGGCTAGGAAAAATGAGTTTTAAGCTTTACTTTTGGCATTCTTGTGAAAAGAGGTGAAAGATGAAGCAATATTTGAGAAAAGCTAATCTGGAAGCACATGAAGAATGAGTGTGGGAAGAGCAGCAGGAAGGAGAAAGGCAGAAGCTGAGACAGACTCTGGTATGAGAAATGATTAGAGTTAAAGAATATCAGAATGAACTGTCATTGCTTAGCTGCATCCCATGCAGGAAACAACTCTACCATCAGCTTGCAGAGTTGGTGCATGTGAAAGTACTTTCTAAAACAAAAATCACAATAAAAAATGTACATATCTACTTTGATACAGAGGGATGTAAACTGAATTGGTTCAGGGTAAGATTGCGACTAAGGAGGTTTTCATCTTCAACACAGACGATCCTCATGTGATCGTCTTCATATTTGTTCCAGAGCAAAGTCATCTGCTTCAACTTGAAGATATTTGAGGAAGCACTACATAGCTTTGCTCCAGTACATGACTATCATCAAAGAGCTGAGAAAAACCAAACTACCTCATTACAGACAGCTGCTTGCAAATAGTGTATTCCTGAATACTTTAGCTTTGAAAACTTTATTAAATGAAATTCACTTAAGGCCATCTGTAATAGTCTGACACTTACCTTTAAAATGACATGTCACCATTAGCAATGTATATCGCATCTCCCCTATGACGACTGACAGTGAAAAAAGGTTTGGACACCTGTCGCTCTTTCTCTCTCAGGAAATTAAATTCTTTTCAGAGCCCCTAATTTCATCAGGGGTAGGACAGGGGAAGGTTTGTCAAAGTCTATGTTACGAGGCCCTTCCTACAGGATTTCCAGCTTCCTGTAAGACCTTCCACTTCATTTTCTAAAACCCAAATAACCTAACAAAACCTTGCTGTCCCAACAAGTTACCTCCTTTTCTCTCTTCATATCTATGGTCAAACTTCTTAAAAGAGCTGTCAGTTTTAAAGTACGGAGGGAGGCTACAGAGTGAAATATTGATATTCACAATATTTAGATACTGAATTCTTCAATTATAGTTATTAAATATAGCTTCAGGAGTAGGGATGGCTTCACCAAAACTGTACTTATATATCTGAAACTCACTTTAAAATGTATCTTTTTAAAGATGAAGCAATGGATGGACAGTAAGTATAGTATAGTGAAGTGTTGAGAATAGAAAGAGAATATGGGTTTTCACTGTAAAATTCTTTTGGCTTTGTATGTTTGATCATTTCAACAATAAAATATTGCGGAAAAACAAGACCCCCATGCTCATCAAGCATAACTATTGTATGGAATGTTTGACAACAAGCAGGGATGGGTATGTTCAGCCATCTGGAAAGCAAGAAATTACCATGTACAGCTCCTGGTAATTTTCTGTTCTCTTTGTTTTTAATTCAAGAGGGAAAAATACATTTAAATTTTTTAAATAATCTAATTAACATTTATTGAGTACCTACACAAAGAAAATGCAGTTGCACCTTAATCTGAGATAGAAAAAGGAAACTATTCTCATACCTGCAGAGAGAGAATGGTGACTAACAGGTGGGCCAAGGTAACTTAAAACTGGAGCACATGGCTAGAAAATAACTAATGCTGTGGGTGATGAATTCAATAAAAGTATACCACACACCTAGATGTCAACAATAGGTATGGATGAATAAGTTTTTATAAATCAAATAATTTGTGACTAATTAGAGAAGCTCATTATTACAAGAAATGGGTGCTAAATTTTTGATAATGTATATGAAAATAATCTAATTCATCTATTTTCTAAGCACAATATTCTACATGTTGAGGCTCTTAAAATGATAAAAATTCACAGACTCCAATTTAGCACTACGACAGCCTGAAAATTTACAAAGCACTTTAATTTTCCTCAGCCAAAAGTGCATCAGCAGAAGCTGTGCCTCAGCTGTCGGTCACTTCCTTGCAGTCGTACTGGCATGCTCTATTTTACCTCCATCTCATGTTACCTTGCAGCAGATGGGCAGTGACAGCTAGACCCTGCTAGACACCTTGTAAAAATAAATAAGTTACTTGAAAAGCTCTTTGGGCCTTTCCAAAGAACAATGTTTTTGTCATCTATCACATGTTAAGTCACCTGTTCCTTAATAGATTTTAACAAACGCACATTTGTAACATATTGGCAATCTCATCTTCAGCATACATGTATGTAACATATTTGTTTATTTCTCAGGTTTGTCCTCCGTCCCAAGCAACATTCCATTTGATACTCGAATGGTTGACCTTCAAAACAATAAAATTAAGGAAATCAAAGAAAATGATTTTAAAGGACTCACTTCACTTTATGTAAGAATATATCCTCATACCTTCAAATATGAGTGAAAATCTCTATCACTGCTAAAGTGATTACTTGTATTTGTTCATGTAAACAAGCCTTACTTTTTTGTGTGACTACTACTTTTGGAATGACAAAATCCCTGTTAATCAGCAGTGTTCGAGTTAATGAAATATTATAGAATTCAATTAATAATTCAATGCAACTGATGTTTGCTGAATAACAGCCTGGTGATAGGCAGTGACTTCAGAATTAAGTAAATAGTCCTTAAATGAGCTTATGATTCATTTAGATAATTAAAGTCATTATACACTAAAATGAATAAGATTATGATTATTTATAGGAACTCATTAGCATATAGTATAAGAAAATCTGTACTCAAACCCACTGACTTAAGGCACCACAAATGTCTAACAGTAACACATGCAATATATTTAATTGACTAATATAAGGCTTTTTTTCCTAGACCTTTAAAGATGAAATTTTTTTCCTTATTATAATTATTAATATTTTAATTTTCTAAGATTTAAAAGATTCTTATTTCTCTTTTTAACATTTTAGGCCTCTAGATTTTAGCAAGTAAAATTTATAATTTAATTTGGAATTAATTTGTTGGGAGAAGCTGATTCCACACTGTCACAGGCATGGAGTATCATCTCTTCCCCTCAGCATGACGTTAGGGTCTCTTTTCTGCACTAGGCTATAGTGGTAAGCCAATACTGCTCTTTCAGGCCATTTTCTCACATTCTTATGCTGTGCTAGAGAGAAGAAGTGTGGATCTTGTCATCTGCAGCAGAGTTATAGCACTAAGAGGGGAAGGCAGAGACACCATGACATGTCTGTTGCTGCCATCCACACAGACCTGTTATCCTCCTGTATCTGAGAGACTTGAGGCGACCCTGCCTGCCCGTTCATTACCCTCAGGTCAGTGCATAGACCCTACTGACCTGTTCCAGAAGGCAAGGAAAGGGGACTATTGAGTTCCATTATGCAAACCAGTGCCTGTCTGTCAGCTGGATGAGCAAGGACAATCAGGCTGATCATGTTCTAGGCATCACAAGGGATGCTCTTTACTAGGCTCTCTTGCTCAATCCACAGGCCAAGCCTGCCTGGAAGGAGTGGTGCCTAAAGGGAGCCAAGTCAACCTCCCTGCAAAGCCATTTTCTTCCCTGAGCTTCCAGACAGTTGAGCTCATGGGCCCTTGATTGCTCCCTTTCCTTTCAAATGTACCATGCACACAGCTCAGATTTGGGTAGGCTCCATACATACCATAGTTGTCATATATATGAGCAACTAGAAGAACATATATTTATCTTATAACAGAGGACTCACTTAAATATTAAGATAAACAGAACTAGCACAACAGACTCCATCAAGGATCCATCCAGTCCACCCTACTCACTTCAGACTACAGATACTTTTGGAGAATGGTAAGGCCATTATTCTATCCTCAAAAGTTGGAAATATAGCCTATGAATGCTTCCACCACTTCTTTAACCTATATTCAGCTATAATCAAAAGAATAGTCATATTTAATACTGAAATTATATAAATTTTTTAAGTCACCATATCATTATTTATTTACATTTTAGGAGTGTTAAAGGGACTTAGTCCACATGTATTTCTGCTAATCACTGGGAAATGAGAATTTAAAAGGTGTCAGAAGCTGTCTTAGGCCTTGTTAATTTTCTTTTAGTCCATTTCTATATAGCATTGTGTTGGGAGGGAGAGCGTTCTACAGTGTAGGGGACCTGGGCTCATATCTTACTTCTCTAAGCCCGACCTTCCTCAGCTGTAAAAGGAATATAACAATAGCATGGATTTCAGAGTGGTATTTAGACTACATGAGTGAATATATGTAAGGTTCAACACCCAACTATAACTACTATTGTCACCAGCCTAGTGTTTCCAGACTGGCCAATATACTAATTTAAAGTACTTTTTAAAGTACATACTTTATACTTGAATTGTGGGCATCCTGTATATTTCAAAACATTTATTTAATTATAATATCATCTTATATGGTACCTATTTTTTAAGAGAATCAAAACGTTTAGCTATTCTATAAATTCTCTATATTATGTTTTAATGGCTTGTTTGGCACTGTGGTTCTTATACAAAGGACAATTCAGCATTAGAGAACACATGAGATCATTACACATATACACACACATATACTCATACTCCTTGTTCACTTTCAGTCCATTATTACAGCCACATTCATCATGAAAAATCATTGTCCTACTTCTGAAAGGCTATACTTTTCTCATCTTCTGTCCTTACATATAACCACATTGTTTGGGACTCTGTGACTACTACTTTTGGAATTTTTATGCAAAAAGCCAACACTGAAAGTACAGCTTAACTGGAGATATTCTGCTCATCTAACTTGCTGGGGCAGCATTTGATGGTACTACATAAAAATTCCTACCCCGTTTTATGTTACTTATACTTCCTTTTATGCAGCTCTGACAACTGTATATCTTAACCAGAGGGGAAAAAGAAAACAAAACCCCATACATGATGATTGGATCTAACTGAAGCACACGTTCCCTTTGGGGCTCCTTACAGTGGCAGCCCACAGGAAGTGCACACAACAGGAAGAACAAAGTGTGCAGGGCCAAGGGGCTGGGCCACGCAGGAGGCAAGTCAATTTTCTTCACCATGCCCACTTCCTCATCACTAAAAGGAAAGAAATAATTTTTGTTAAATTTATCTCATGGGGTTGAGTGTGAGTTCACCAACTTGCCTTCCTTTCCCAGACCCATATTTCAGTATAACCAAAGGTAAAAGGAACAAAATCTTAATTGGCATCATACATTCAGAAAGGAGTACAATTGACCAGTTGGTAACAAAATGTAGTTTCATCTCTTATGCTAGGCTTAACTCTTCTCAGGTAAAAATTTTAACAGTAGTGATATGTCTGAAAGGGGGGTAAGAAAAGGGCGAAGCACAGCACCGACAGTGAAACGAATAAATATAAAAATAAAAGGAGTTTAACTGCCAAAGCATTTGTATTTCTTCTGTGCAACAATAACATGAATAATACCAGAAAGACATATTAACTCAGTCTGGAAATAGGAAGAATGTTATAGAATGGGACTGCAGACAAAATTCATAAAAGGAATTAATCTATAGCTGTTCCCTGAAAGAATGAGAGGATCCAGACTAGCACAGAGGTATAAAAAGTCCTAAGGAATGCTAAGCTACCTGCCATTGCTCGTAGGAAACATCAAAAATTATTTCTGCAAAATGTGGCAGGAAAGCAAGGGCTAAACTATGTTAATCTTGTAGTGAAAATAATTACTAGGGTGATTGACAAGTCCCAGTTGCCAAGGACTTGCTCGGTTTTGTTTCTGAAGTTCTTACATGCCAGCAGACCAAGACAGAGGCAGTCATAATGCTTTATGTGGCACAAAGGGCTTAGCTGTGGAAGTCACAGAGTTGCACTGCTACAAGCACTTTTACTGCGAGGTTGCCTCCTCTAAAGGGTGCTGCTAACATCACATGGAACTGAGAAAGGGTTGAGTCATTCCTTAGGACCCACCACTGTCTCCCAAATGTCTGAAATATGTCTGAGGGTGTTTTGTAGGCGTTTATTCCGACAGGCCTATATTCTGGGAAAGATGGTAAACATTAGGAAAAATGAAAGAAGTGAGGTTTTAAAAGTAGATAATAAAAGCATGCAAAAATGTATTTGGTGTGCACTACACTTAATTTTGCAGAGTACATAGATTTTAAGTAAGATAAAATTAATATCATCAATTACTTCTACGAAAGGAAACGAAAACTGGAGGGGGCCTCAACCGCATGAATGCATCACTTACTCAAAGGCACAAAAGCAATCACTAAAGCTTTTGCACATTGTTCCAATTCAGTAGTTTTTGTTTTGTTTTTGTTTAGACTGGGCTGAAAATTTATTTACATGGTTAATCAAACATATGAAATGTTATTATTTGCATTGATTTCCATGAGTAACTAATCACTATAGAATTACTGCTTCCTAATATGATGTAACTTTTTATGCTTTGTTTAGGCTTTGATTTTGAACAACAACAAGCTAACAAAGATTCATCCAAAAGCCTTTCTAACCACAAAGAAGTTGAGAAGGCTATATCTGTCCCACAATCAACTAAATGAAATACCACTTAACCTTCCCAAATCATTAGCAGAACTCAGAATTCATGATAATAAAGTTAAGAAAATACAAAAGGAGACATTCAAAGGAATGAATACTTTACATGTTCTGGGTAAGTTTTTACAAATGAGACATTTAGAAATTATATGTAATATGCAAAGGTAGAGATTTTTATCATCATTATTAAGACTGATAATTCCCAAAATTAATTTTTTGAATCTAATAACCTTTACCTAGATAAGCCATTTATAAATCAATTAAACTATTGTACAAAATTTATAGCACTGAAAGATGCCTTTTGTAATATACATACACTCCCACCACGAAACACCTAGTTTTTCTGACTGTACCATAATAGGTCAAATCTGTTATTCTTAATTTAAAGGTAGTAGTGCAACATACTCAAATATATTGTAACAAATTAATTCAGATATTGTTTCAAATGTACATCTAACTTTTCGTTATTTGCTTAAAATTATTGAGCTAATGAATTTTTTTGTTGTATATTTTAAATTCCACCCTATTTTACTTCTAACTCCCATGGAATAACCACACTCCCTACAATATCCATTCAAAATTCCTAACCAATATTCTCATTCATTTATTTGCTTATCTAATTCAACCAAGTGCCTGGCACTTACTGGAATGTTCTCGATTATATTTCTGTTAACTGAGTAACAATTTCTAAATAACATAATTTTAAAAGTTTAGATGACAAATAAATGCATACTGGCAAACACATACATTTTGAATAATATGAAGGATGACCTTTTTTTCTAATGTAAAATTACTACAATGAATCCTTGATCATGTTGAACAAATTCATGGTTGGAAGAGAGTTTAAGTTGCTAATTTTGTAATTTAAAGCAAAACAGTGACCGTGTTATATACTCCATCCTATGTAATACAAAGCAGTCTTTTTCACAGACTTACAGAAAGGGGAGTAAATAGACATAGAAATACATACACTGAATGAAAAAGAGTCTAAGCAATGCTCCTATTTCTCAGAATTTTCTTGGGATGTGTATCTCTGCATTGTTGAGTTTCCTTCTTATATAACATATGTATGCTATACTATGTAATTTCCCCTCACAGAAATGAGTGCAAACCCTCTTGATAGTAATGGGATTGAGCCAGGGGCATTTGAAGGGGTGACAGTGTTCCATATCAGAATTGCAGAAGCAAAACTGACTTCAATTCCTAAAGGTTCGTATTTACTTTATTTAAGATATATTTTTTTAATTGTCATCCTTAAGTGACTATTAATGTGATGTTGTAAACTGTATAATTGTCAAAATCACACTGTAATTAGAATCTTTTTTACCAGTATAGCTGGTTGGAGTAGTATGAAATTTGGTGTTTTCTCGTGCACACATAAATAGCCATATGTGGTGCTTTTTTTTTTTGTCAGAGTAAAACCAGAATCTTTTTTAAAAAATTTTATTTTAGTAGTTTCGAGTATATAGTACATTGGTTAGATGTTTATATAGTTTATAAAATGATCCCCCTAATTGCTCTTTCCTCTGGCTCTCCACTTAGCCAATACATTAATGTTAATAGCATTCCCTATGCTGTACCCCCACCCCCCATGACCATCTATCAACTACTAATTTCTACTTCTTTTAATCCTTCACTCCACTCTCCCAACCTCCAAACCTCTCCTTCTGGCCTTCACCAGATTGTCCTCTATATTGGTGAGTCTGTTTTTGATTAGTTTGTTCTTTTTGTTCCTTAGATTCTTCATATAAGTGAAATCATATGGTATTTATCTTTCTCTATCTGACTTACTTCACTCAGCATAATAACCTCTAGGTTCATCCACGTCGTTATAATGGTAGGATTTCATTTTTTTTTTTAATGGCTGAGTAATATTCCATTGTATATATGAACCATAACTTTTTTTTGTTTGTTTGCTTGTTTTATTTGCTTTTGTTTGTGTTCGTTCGTTTGTTTTGGTGCCAAAACCCAGGAACGAACCAGAACCATAACTTCTTTATCCAGTTGTCTGTTGATGGGCATTTAGGTTGCTTCCATATCTTGGCTATTGTAAATTGTGCTACCATGAATATAGGGGTGCATAGACCTTTACAAATTATTGTTTTGGTTTTCTTTGGATAAATATCCAGAAGTGCAGTTGCTAGATCAAAAGGTATAGATAACCATTTTTCATTTTTTGAGAAACCTCCAGACTGTTTTCCATAGCAGCTGTACCAATTTGCAATCCCACCAACTATGTATGAGAGTTCTCTTTTTTCCGGCAACACTTTTTGTTCTTTGATTTATTGATGATAGCCATTCTGACAGGTATCAGGTGATATCTCATTGTGGTTTTAATTTGCATTTCTCTGATGATTAGTGACCTTGAGCATATTTTCATATGTCTATTGGCTATAGACATCTACTTCTCTTTGGAGAAGTATCTGTTCAGATCTTCTGCCATTTTTTAATTGGATTGTTTGTTTTATTGTTATTGAGTTGTATGAGTTCTTTATATATTTTGGATATTAACCTCTTATCAGATGTATCATCAGTGAATATCTTCTCCCAGTCAGTTGTCTTTTTGTTTTGTTGATGGTTTACTCTGCCGTACAAAATCTTTTTTTGTTGTAGTCCTATTTATTTTTTCTTTTGTTTCCCTTGCTGGAGGACATATATCCAAAAAGAAATTACTGTTAGCTCTATCAGACAGTTTACTGCCTATGCTTTCTTCTAGAAGTTTTATGGTTTCGGGTCTTATATTTAAGTCTTGAATCCACTTTGAGTCTATTCTTGTATACAGTGTAATAAGCTGGTCCAGTTTCTTTTTTTTTGCATATATCTGTCCAATTTTCCTAATACCATTTATTGATGAGACTGTCTTTACTCCATTGTATATTCTTGCCTCCTTTGTCATATATTAAGTGAGCATACAGGCGTGGATTTATTTCTGGGCTCTCTATTCTGTTCCATTGATCAATCTGTTTTTATGCCAGTACCATGCTGTTTTGATTACTGTAGCCCTGTAGTATAGTTTGATATCAGGTAGTGTGATCCCTCCAACTTTGTTATTCTTTCTCAAATTGTCACGGCTATTTGGGGTTTTTTATAGTTTGATATAAATTTTAGGATTATTTGTTCTAGCTCTCTGAAAAATGCCGTTGATATTTTGATAGGGACTGCACGGAATCTACAGATTGCTTTCGGTAGTATGGCCATTTTAGTGATGTTGATTCTTCCTACCCATGAGCACAATATATGCTTCTATTTATTTGTATCTTCTTCAATTTCTTTTTTTTAATGACTTATAATTTTATGAGAACAGGTCTTCTATCTCCTTGAAACCAGAATCTTTTCTCCCCAATGAGAAAAAACATTAAGAAGAAATAAACTTTTTATTTTCCTTCTCTTTCCTGACATTTACTCATCTACAGCTGTCATTCTTTGAAGTGCCTCTTAGAGGTGAGAATTTTGTAGAGGAGAAAGCAGAGATAGATGCACAGGCACAGAAACCCTTGTCCCAGCTGTGTAGCAGTGGTTGTCCCAGGTCGGCCTCTGAAGCCAGACTAAGATAAATGGCGGCTCTGGCAAGGAAGGGCATGAACTTAGGGCAAGGTGCTCTGTACCTTGTTTCTTCACACAGGTGTTGTGCAGATTAATAAATCAATGCACAGAAAGGTGTGAGGACAATGTTAAATGCCCTCTCATGACATAACTATTACTGGAATGAGTACCACACTCTTTATTATGTGACCTGAAGCTGGCACCTCAAAGTAAAATACTTAAGTTTGCTACTGGACCAGTTTTCTAAAACACTACCGAAAGCTCCTAGTCTAATGATTTCCTGGATAGGATTGCCTTTCTCAGGACTCATGCTCAAAGTGTTGTTTTCCTCATCCTTGACAAGGGTGTTCTTTCTCTCTGCTATGATGACTACCTGGATCAGAAATAGCCCCTATGGTTAATAATATATTTTTCTTGCACATAGCTGTGTCTTTCAGTATCTGTAGTAAAAGTAACAACTTCACCATAACTCCTTTTCTACTACCCACCAGATCCAGAAGATTAACAAAACAAATGTAAACTAATAATTTAAAAGATATAGCAGAGCTGCTATTATTAATCAACTGATGATCTTTTGCTTAGGAGAAAACCATCTAAAGTGGAAAGATGTTTTTTTTGTTTGTTTGTTTTTTGTGTGTGTGTGTTTTTTTTATACAGGAAAAACCAGTTTAATTCAGAACTACACAATTAGAAAACCCCTTAATTTAGGTGGCTGTTTTTCTACAAGAAACCAAAAAATGTTATAATATTTACTTTCTCATCTTTAGAACAACAACAAAATACAAACTCTACCTAACAAGTTAAATAATATATAAAATCCCTTCCATATGCTGGAAGCTAACATTGAGTGAAGGTGAACAGGAAGAGGGAGAGACAGCTCAGAGATAAGAGATGCTGAAGAGAAGGGCACTGTCCCAGAGCTGTGGCTCGGAGGCATCCTGAAGTTGTCATTGCTCTTTAGATTGACACCAGCAGTCTTCCATATACTGCAAAACATCCTGATTGCAATTCTCTTCAAGTTTCAAAGTGTATCTCAAAAATAAAGGTTAAGCTTCTCAAAATTCTTCCAAAGCCTAAAGGAACATTTTATATCTTTAGAAATTTAAACTGGAATCAAATCTGTCAACCTACATAACTACTTCAGCATCTCTATGACATTCAAAATCCAGTTACATTCTTTGTTTTATAATTTATTTGCTAAAATGTTAAGGCTTACTGCCTGTTATAATTCAATCATTACTACCCCTTGTGGCAGAATAAATTAAGACCACAGGGTCCTTACCAGATCTGACAAGTTAACATAAGGCGAGTGAAAAATGTTCTCCTTATTCATCTGGAAAGGGGGAAAGATCCGCTTGAAGATACGGTAGGAAAAGAAATATTTGTACAAAAGTATGCTAATATTTGTTGACAGTCAATGAGCTTCTACCTAAATTCATATCTTTGCTTATTTATCCAGTGTATACAGATGATACACTTTTATATTTGGTTATCTACTTTTTTTACATCCTAAAGGATGGAACAGTCCCTTCAAGTTCTAGAAAGACAAGAAGTTTTCCTGATACCTCAACATGAACAGAGATTTCTCTTTTTTGATTTGCTACAATATATTCTAGAATAGGTTGGCATACTTTATGATGAATTTTTCTAGTGATTTTTTGTATGAATGATAGATTTGTTCAATACTTAAAGGCTTTGAAAACAAAAACTTTTCTTTTACTTATTGAAGTGAGTATATAGTCATTCTATAAATATAATTAAGCTCAACTAATCAGAATTCAAGAAATTAGAACCCTCAGTTTAGAATTATTTTCCTGCTTTATAGTTAGTTATTTACTTTTAAAGTTCAAAGTAGATTCTGGAATCAACATAATTGATATTTATAAAGATGCTTCAATTACCTTTATCATTCTTTATCACTAATATAGGAAGGAAATATTTCAACAAGAGTTGAAAAAAAAAACACTTTTTCCAGCTAGTTAACTAAAACTTTTGGTTGTCAAATGATACCTTATATTTTTAATGCTAGGCATTACATATAATATCAGGTCCTATATAGGACTGATAAAATGAAATTTGACTGAAATTTCTGGTTAGTATCTTTTATTTCTGCTTCAGTTAATCTGGGAAGGCCTGGGGTCAGGATACACAGGTGTAAAAAGAGAAGGTGCAGACGTTCACAGGGTACTTGCCATGTGCCAGGTGGTACTGGCAGATTAAGTAATTAAGGGATGCTTCTCTTAATTCATGCAGAAACCACTACTAAAAGAAAATAAATCCTGCAATGGACCAAACATATCAAATAGCATAAAAATTCATGTGTTTATTGTGATATTTTACAAATTTCACTGGTCCTCTCTGGGCATTGTACCATTTCTTGAAAGAATCAAGCATTTATGCTGCCTTCCCTATAAAACTGTATTGCATAATAACTAAATAATTGATGAAAGAAAATTCTTTAGAGAAGAATTCCATTTAGTAAATGCATGAAGAATGACAAAATCAGGAAAATCACCATGTTCCCATTCTTAAAGAAGTAATGGATCTAGGGAACAGTCATTAATGAATGCTAAGACCATCAGGTCTAATCTGGTCTCTAGTTCTAACTACCAGGTCATAAGAAATAAGGAGGGGTAGAGGATCATGATGAGCTATCTTGTGGAAGTCATCAGCCCAACCCATAAGTGCGTATCTCAAACAAATCAAAATCTGAAAGAAATCAATAGAAGAGGAAGAAAAAAGAGTAACAGATTTTAAGATATAAAAATCAAATGTATAATGTAAACTTTACTAGGACCCCAACTTGAACAAATCAACTGTAAAACAATACATTTGAGATCATTAAGGAAATGAATATTAGATGACAGTAAATATGTATTGCTAATATTTATTGACATGATGGTTGCGTAAGTAAAAGGTGACTTTATGAGTTAGAGACATCTAGTTAAATCTTTACAGGTGAAATGGCATGTATAGAATTTAATTGTAAATACTTCCACAAAAAATAAGTGAATAAAAATAAATCAATAAGTCAATAATCAATAATCAGTGGGGTAAAGGAAACAAGATTAGAAATATAGAGGATTGTTGAAGCTGGGCAACAGCATGGTGGTTCAAAATACTAGCTTCTATTTTTGTGTATGTTTGAAATTTTACGTAATAAAAAGTTTTAAAAAAAAGCAGATGCCTAAAAAAATTACTTGAAGTCTATAATGTGAAACTTAACAATAATCAATACAGCTTGATCTTGATCTAACATATATTTCTTTCCTTATCATCAGAACTACCATCAACTTTATTAGAGCTTCATTTAGATTATAATAAAATTTCAACTGTGGAACTTGAGGATTTTAAACGATACAAAGATCTGCAAAGGTAAAAGTTCCCAAAATCCTAACTCAGAAGGGGTATTCCAATATGATGAAGATATTAATGAAACTTCTTGGAAAATGTGTAGAGGGACCTAATCAAGATTTTCATTGTTGCTACTGGAGAGTGTGAAAAGAAAACTGGAAGGAAGTGCTATTATTCTCTCAGTAATGAAAGAGGGCACCAAATGGAATGAGAAGATGGCCCTTTTCAAATGTCCCTTTTGTTGACTATAGGTTAAAGAATTTTCTGACAGTGGAGGAGAGGGCTGTTACATACTGAAATAGATTATTAAATAAAACCATGATATACCTTTCTCTGAACATATATATATCATATGAACATATATATATATATACACACATATATACATATAGATGTATTATATGACAGGTTTACATTTCTAACTCGGTTGTTGTGTTTTCAGCTAACTGTATCATACCATTTACTTAAGAGTTGATGAATTTTATGTTACTTTTAGGCTGGGCCTAGGAAACAACAGAATCACAGATATCGAAAATGGAAGTCTTGCTAATATACCACGTATAAGAGAAATACACTTGGAAAACAATAAACTAAAAAAAATCCCTTCAGGATTACAAGAATTGAAATACCTCCAGGTAAAACATTCTACTCATGTTTCGTAGATATTGTACTTTTGTTTTTATGAAACCTATTAGTACATGAAGCAAAGACCAAGCAAGTAGCAAGGGTAAGTCACACGTAATGACCCTCCAGGTTGTGTGAGGTATTTTATACAGCAGGAAAGTGGTTAGGAGAACAGTTGCTATGGAAACATCAGCTGCAACACTCAGGTACCCATTTCCATCTCTTTCCTTTTCTCCTACTGAAACTGCTAAGGCCATTATGGCAGAGGTACTAGCTAATTTCCCAGCTAATTTCAGGTTTCTGGGTTGGCAGTGGCTATGTAAAGGCAGAACTGGCCATAAAGAAACCAAGTAGGATCACATATCCTTTCATTCTGGAAACATTAAATGAAGACAGGCCACATAGATGAGGTCCTAGGTATTTTCACCACCAATGTGGTGCTAGATAAAATGTTAGTGTGCTTTTTAAAAAATTCAGCCAGAATATAAAATTAAAAGTCAGTATTTGGAGCATTATGAATTCACATTTCTTGTTCTTCATTATTAGAAATCTTTTCTTTCTCACCTGGAGGGGCCACAGAATCCGTGGAGGATCTGATAAAGCTTTAGATGCTCCCAAGAACAAAAAATGGAGACAATATTTTACACATAATTTTAGTAGTTTCACAGATCTCCCTGATTCTCACCTATGGACCTCAAATTAAGAATCTCTACTTAATCCCATTTTACCTTAGTCCATTTTTCTCATATGCTTTCCTTGCTATACAACATTGTCATCTTTCAAGAGGCAAAACCACATTGAACAAAACTAGGCTTTGAGTCACTTCTTTCTTCTAGATTTCTTTTCTATCTACCTTTAAGTAAGTTTTGTTAAGTGCACTCCTTTGAGACAGAAACTATCGAAATGGATGTGCTATATGCAGATGCTCATTTCAAAGTTACAACTTTTGCTTTGGCTTTTTCAAATGTTACATTTAAATGTCTATTGTTAACCAGTGAGCATGACCTGAGTCTTCCTTTTCTCAAGCTATCCCAACTTTGCGTACTTTACAACTCTGATCCCAGCTTCTGGGCACTCTTGAATCTACCCTTACTCTTGCTAGCATTTTTTTTTTTTTAACGAGTAGAATTATAACACTAACAAAGAACAGAAATCATAAGGATACAATTCAACAAATGTCCACAAAGCAAAAAGACCCATGTCCAGCACTGTTTCCCATTCCCAATGAGGTCAGTGCTGTGGTAAACTACACCTTGCACTGACACTGAGCTGCCAGGAAATGCCAGGAACCATATAAAGCATTTGTCACAATATCTCCAAAACAGAGGGCAGAGGGGGCTCTAATATCAAACATAAAAGGTTTTAGGAATGCCTAGAGTTCTCATAACTGGCTTAGATTAATCTTACCAAGACATAAAGGCAGAATCTAAAGGTAGAAATAGTAGTATCTTAGCTTTGCCAGCAAAAGGCTCTTACTTTTTTATATGTCAAAATGCAGTCAATTAAAGAGACCATTTTTAATTCCCAGAAATTTCAGTTGCCAAAAAGGAACAAAGAAGAAATTCAAAGGGATGTTAAAGGGAATGAAGGGAAGTTTCTATACTGTCCATTCTGAGTAATAATTTAATTTTAAAAGGCCTATACACACCTATAAAACTGTATTTTGTCCATTGGTGCAAATAAAGATTTAACTATTGATGCCATATTCCAGATATAGATTTAAGATGTTAACAGATACTCCACTATAAAGCAACTTACAAAAAAAGCAGCTCTATACTTCTCTCTCTCAATCACAGGAAATGCTAACTAACAATTCTTAATCGTTTTGCAAGTCTAATGCTTGAAGCATTAAATTTCATTATTCTGTTCATTTTTAATACTTATTTAACACATATTGTACACATGGCACTGAATTAACCACATACGCACACGTGCGCACATACAAATACTTATGTATATATGTAGAGAAGGAGAGTGGTATGTGCTGACTAGGCAGTGTGCTCTGGGGCCCTGGCATATTTCACACACAGAGCACTTTCATGTATAACAAATGAGGCTGAGTTGTTATATTATTTAATATTTTAAGTGAAATGCATTCGAATCAGTGTAAAGCTCATGAAAAATGTTGCCTATGAACAGAATATCTTTTCACATTTATTGGTGTATTTTTAATCTATTCATTTTACATTTACTGTACATTTTTAATCCATTTTTTCCTACTACAACAGATAATCTTCCTTCATTCTAATTCAATTACGAAAGTGGGAGTGAATGACTTCTGCCCAACAGTGCCAAAGATGAAGAAATCTTTATACAGTGCAATAAGTTTATTCAACAACCCAGTGAAGTATTGGGAAGTACAACCTGCAACATTTCGTTGTGTTTTGAGCAGAATGAGTGTTCAGCTTGGGAACTTCAGAAAGTAATAATTAGTAATCGATAATATCCATTTAATACAAAATTCAAAAATGTTACTTTTGGAATACTTGAACTATATTAATAATGGTGTTATTATGCATGGAAGCAAAAATCTATTCCCATGTGTTAAGTCTCATGTCTTACTTTAGGACAAAAAATTTCAACAGAATTTTGCAAAACTATTGATAAATCAAGATTGAGAGAAACAAGCATCTATTGCAGTTTTCTTCTACAAACAAATGATTTTGCATATATCTCATGCTTAAACATTCTTCCCCACTAACAAAACAAGAGACATTCAATATTTAACACTTTGTTATCAAGTGCATTTTTAAAAAGAACTGTACTGTAAATGGAATGCTTGACTTAGCTAAATCTGTGCTTTCATTTGCTGTTAGAAAAACAAAATTGACAAGGACAGTAATATGAAGAGGACATTATACTCTCATTATTCTTTCTTTAATAACTCGGGTAGTACTATAATATTTCTAATAATGTTGAAGTATGGTTTAATATAATCTTATTCAAATTCTCATGTCTTAGAGCCTTACTGTCTATATGTTTAAAACTAACCCTTTATAATAAAGTCCTCTGTAAGTGTTCATTACTAACTCAACAGGTGCTATTCACAGAGCTGGTTTTTGAGCTATAGCACATGCTTTTTTAAAAAATAATTATTACTCGATTATAAAACTTCTATAAAATGCATAGTGAGTGTTTACATAAAATCTGTAACTCATATTTTTTATTACCACAGTTATTATAAGCTTTAATAGTATATCAACTGTTAGGTTATGTAACATTGTCACTGCAACACTAAGGAATATTTTCAAGGTGTCCCTTTGTAAGATGTTGGTTGGAAGAGCCTGGACACTATAAATTCTACACCAAATTGTCTCCTCAAATATGTACAGACTGGATAACTCTAAAAAACACACCTAGTTTAACTAATTAGGCAGAGCATTAAGTAAAACACACAGAAATTATATAAAATTTAAGAGTATTTTATGTATTTTTTATTGGCATTCAACAGAAGTAAAACTAGAAAATAAGGAAAACATTAAAATATTGGTTTGAAAGAAAACATTTGTGCTTTGCTTTAATTTTTCTTCTCTCACCCAAGAACTATTTTTCAGAAAACTCTAATTGCTATACAACTTTTTAATTTATTTTTTAAAATAAATTTATTTATTTAAATTAGTTTCAAGTCTACAGTACATTGGTTAGACATCTATATAGTTCATAAAATGATCCCCCCAATTGCTCCCTCCCCTGGCCCTCCACTTAGCCATCATATTAATATAAACTGCAGTCCCTGTGCCGTGCTCCCCATCCTCATGTCCAACTATCAACTACTAATTTGTACTTCTTTAATCCTTCACTCCATTCTCCCAGGCCCTCAACTCCCCTACCTCCCCTCTGTCGGTCACCAAATTGTCCACTATATTTGTGAGGTTTTTTTTGGTTAGTTTGTTCTTTTTGTTCCTTAGATTCCACATATCAGTGAAATCATATGGTATTTATCTTTCTCTGTCTGACTTATTTCACTCAGCATAATAACCTCTAGGTCCATCCATGTCGTTACAAATGGTAGGATTTCATTTTTTTTAATCTATACAACTTTTTAAGCATAGTATTAATGCTTATTCTTAATAATAGTATTAAAATGCTCCAAATTATGCCTGTGCTATGAAAGATAGTCATCTTTATGTTAAATGACCTCAAAAACGAGATTTTAAATAACTTTGGAGGTCATAGAAAACATGTTCTTTGCAGAATGTGTGGCAGCTCACTGGTTTCTACCCCACTAGCATGCCTCCTGCACCTGCACCTCACAGCACTGTGTGGCAATTGACAATTTCTCAACAGGGAGTGAGGGATCCAAATAGAAGCTGGTTGAGAACAACTGCTTTATAGAAAATGTACTTAATTTCTAAATTCTGAAGCAAGTTTAGAACTTGGAACAAAACAGCTCTTTTTGTTTAATAAAATTGTATCAGTGATGAACAGAAAGAGCCCAGGGATACGGAGCTCTGAGTTGAAAGAACGAAAACAGAAATCTACTTCCATTTACAGTCTTACGCAGATCACAATCTCTTTGAAACTGTCTCATCCTCTATAAAGGGTAGGGTGACAATACTGCTCGATTAGATTGTTATGAGGATTGAATGATAAAAATGTATGTGAAATGCTTTGTAAACCATAAAGATTCATAAAACATGAGTAACAATTATGCTGGGCACTTACTAACTGACAAAAAAAATTAAAGATTACGAAATCCTTCAAAATAAAAGAATATATTACAATGAAAATCATTCTAAAATTAAATATTTTAATTTTAGGTCATAAAAATAAAAACTGTCACATCATAGCACTTCTAAGAACATACGTTAAAGTCAAATGTTCACTGAAATTTTAAGAATCTATTTCTTAAAATTAATAATTAAATTCATAAGGTTAATGCTAAGGTTAGAATCATCTAAATGAATTAGCCTATGATTTAAGTAGTGGAGCTTAAAGTAGCTAAGTTAAAATTTTTCTGAAAAGACAGTAAAAAATTTTAAATACTAGAAATAATTACTGAAATCACTGCAATTAATTTACTGTACTTAACATTTCTGTTTTTCACCCCACAGCTGTTAACCATTTTTGGTTGTAACTTTACAAAAAAGAAATCACAAATAAAAATTATAAACAACCAAAACTATACTGAAGTTTTCTGCTACCAATCTATTTTATGGTAAATACAAAATATTAGCCATTAAAGTTTGGAAACAAATTAATTACTACAACTTACTGGGTTTATTAAGGATTTTATGGTAAAAAATATTTCAATATCCTCTGACATAATACACTAAAAAAATGATCATTGAATTCATGAATCAGACAATACCTTTAGAAAATCACTTGAAGTCACTAAAACTAAGGCTTTTATTTAAAAAATCATTTTTTTCTTCTTTAAACTATTTTATCATTTTTCTGTCCTTCATAATTCCATCTTTAAAAAAATATATAGAATTGGCTTACCTTGGTCTTAATTATCTCTCTACACACATGTCTGTAACATATTGCAATCGATGTAACAATTCTCCTAAATCTGTCTTCCCAAAATCATATTGTATGAATAATATAAATAATAGTTGACATTTAAAAAATATTTTCAAGCATTCTTCCAAATGTCTTGCTTGCATTAATTCATTTAATTCTCACAATAACTCTATGAGGCAGGTACCTTTATACCTGGATTTTTTGGTGTGGAAATTGGGGAACAAAGATTAAGTAACTTGTGGCAGATCTAGGATTTGATCCCAGCAGTCTAGCTCTGTCCTTCTAAATGTGATAAGACACTAATTTTTTAGTCAGTGATCATCATTATTAAAACTGTGTATGGTGCTTCCTTCTGGAGACTCTTTACTTACTTGACTTCCGCACACATTTTTCAGGTTGCCCTTTAATGGCTGGCTAGGGTTCCCAACATTTTTCTTTGGGCCTCTTGTATCTGCCCCCTGGCGATCTCATCCATCCTATGCATTCAGCCATAACCTCTAACTAAGATAAGGCCTCGGAAATCCACTTCTCAAACATGGCCCTCACTTAGAAGTTAACATACTCTCAAAAGCAAACCTAAATACTTGGAGCCATGAAACTCAATCAAAATCAACATCATAAACAATTTCCTTCAAACTTGCACTGTCCCCCTCTTATCTTTGTCTTTCCTCCAGTTGTTCAGATTTATTCCTGACTCTCTTTCTCCTTCACAGCTACCTGGTGCCAAGTTCTGCCCTAGCTCCCATGTTCCTTGTATCCATTCTTTCCTTTTAATTCTCATTGACTATATCACAATCACTTTATTTTCTAGTTGGAATACCAAAATCAGTTCCTGGCCTCATTTTACCAGTCCAGCTCTAACGTGAACAGCCTAACAGATCTGTGTGCTATCTGAATTGGTTATTCATCAAAAGCCTATAATAGTTTCCACTGATTGTTAAATGACAAAAACTTCTTAACCTACCCCTCAAGACTATCTATGATCTACATTCAAATAATAATTTTTGAGCTTTTTCTTTCATTCTTACATCTTTTGATGTTCCAGCTCAAGATTACTTGCTATTTCTCAGACTCTCTGTTTTCTGGCTTCTGTGTTTTTGTTCATGCACCTTTTTCATCAAAATCTTACCTAACCTCAAATGTCCATGTTAAAAGTCACTCATCTCAGCTCATATTCCTGATTCTCTCATAAACAGACGTGCCTTCTCGTCCCCTCCCACCTCCCTAAATCTGCCCTGTATTTTTATTGTGCTTCTCTTTTGCACTTATCACAACCTAACTTATTATAGCTATTTATACATTGGTCTTTTCTTTAACATTCTCCAGGGGATTTGTAGACATCTTGGTTGCAAGCACTATATTTTGGTTATCTTTGTATCCTCTTTCTTCCCTTCACCAAAGACTACCACAATACCTTGACTCAACATATGTTTCTGAATTAAATCAGTGCAGAGTGCTTATTAGTGAGAAGAAAGAAAAACTTTTATCCTCACCCTAAGAACATGATGTGTTTTTATCCTACATTTCTTCTTCCATCTTAGCAGCCCACCCTACTCTCCAGCTCTCCCACCTACTACACTCACCGTATGCAGACGTACTGTGTGCTTTGCATTATTCAGAGGTAGACGCAGACTGCATTTTTTTTCTCAATGATTCAGTGTTATTGAACAGATTTATCACAATCTCTGAGGAATTCTAAATCAGATCCTCCCACCCAATCAGCTCTGACTAATGCTGTAGTGAAGCAAGCATTCCCACCAGTGATATATTTCTCCTGGTAAAATAGTAACAAGGAATAAAGAGAACTGCTTTAAAATGAGCCCTTACATGGACAGAGGAAGAGCTTACAGATGCTGGAGAGGCAGAAACACACAGACTAATCAGTCTAAAGAGCAAAAGCATGTGTCATTCTTGGCTCTGCACACAGGACACAAGCAGTCATATGGAGTCCTGATATATTTAGACTTGCAAGTTGAGTGCTGGAGACTTCTTTATTAAGGAAAATATACAACAGAAGCAGAAGTAGGTAAAACAATATAATGAACTTCCATGTACTTCTCACTCAGATTCAAAAACTATCAACTGATAGCCAATCATATTCATTTGTACTCCCATCACTATTATTTTTAATAGTCTTTACTGAGATATAATTCACATTCCATATAATTCACCCATTTAAAGTATATGGTTCAATGGTTTTTAGTATATATAGGATAGCAACCATCACCACAATCAAATTCAAAACATTCTCATCATTCTAAAAAGAAACCCTGTACTCATTAAAAGTTACTACCCATTTACTCCCACCCTAGATAACTGCAAATCCACTTTCTGTTTCTATAGATTTGCCTATTCTGGATATTTCATATTAATGGAATCATGTAATATGTTGTCTTTTACAACTGGCTTCTTCCACGTAGCATAATGTTTTCAAAATCCATTCCTGCTGTAGCAATATCAGTACTTCATTTCCTTTTATTGCCAAGTGATATTCCATTGTATGGATGGGCCACATTTATTTATCCATTCATCAGTTGATAGACATAAAATTTATTTAGACTTTTTGGCTATTATAAATAATGCTGCTATAAATATCAGTGTTTAAGTTTTTGTGTAGACATGTGTCTTCACTTTTCTTGGGTATATACTTAGGAGTGGAATTATTGGGTCAAATGGCAACTTTATGCTCAACTTTTTTCAGGAACTGCAGACAATATTCCAAAGTGGCTGGACCATTGTATATTCCTATATACAATACATTCGGATTCCAATTTCTCCACATCCTCACCAGTACTTGCTATTGTTCATCTTTTTGACTGCAGCCATCCTAGAGAATTTAATTTACACTTCTCTGATAACTTGTGACTTTCACGTGTCTATTGACCATCTGTTATCTTCTTTGGAGAAACATCTATTCAGATCCTTCACCCATTTTTCAATTGGTTGTTGCTGTTTTTGTTGTTATTACCATAATTATTATTGAGTCACATCTGAGGACGACACACCCAAAGAGCAAACATGGCAGGCACCAGAGCCCTGCTAAAGCACCCTCCTTAATGTTAGGCCCTGCACAGCAGCTCCTCCACTGATCACAGATGGTCACCACAACCAATCAATCCAAGAGTCAGTCCCTCCCATTGACAAGAAAACAGCAACCAAGGCTCAATTTCAAAAGGAGGGCACACACAATCCATACAAGGGTCATACCTGGAGCACCCAGCTCAGGTGACCAAGGAAGACTGTGCCACTGGGACCCACAGCAAACCTACTACATAAGGACACTCTACTAAGACCAGGAGACATAGCAGCCCTACCTAATACATAGAAACAAACACAGGGAGGTAGCCAAAATGGGAAGACAAACATGTCCCAAATGAAAGGCCAGAACAAAGCTCCAGAAAAAGAACTAAACAAAATGGAGACAAGCAGATGCAGAGTTGAAAACACTAGTTATAAGGATGCTCAATGAACTTAGAGAATAGATGAAAAGAAGAATAGATGAACTCAGGGAAAATTTAACAGAGACAGAAAACATAAAAGTGGAGATAGAAAACATAAAAAAGAACCAGTCAGAAATGAAGAATACAGTAATTGAAATGAAGAATACAGTAATTGAAATGAAGACTACCTTAGGAGGATTTAACGGTAGATTAGATGAAGCAGAGGATCAAATCAGTGATTTAGAAGATAAGGTAGCAGAAAACACCCAATCAGAACAGCAACAAGAAAAAGAATCCCCCAAAATGAGGACAGTTTAAGGGACCTCTGGGACAACATCAAGCATACTAACATTCACATCATATGGATACCAGAAGGAGAAGACAGAGAAAAAGGAATTGAAAACCTAGTTGAAGAAATAATGACTGAAAACTTCCCTAACCTGGCAAAAGAAATAGACATTCAATCCTAGGAAGTGTAGAGAGTTCCAAACAAGATGAATCCAAGAGGTTAACATCAAGACTTATCATAATTAAAATACCCAATGTTAAAGATAAAGAGAGACTCTTAAAAGCAGCAAGAGAAAAGCAGTTTGTTACCTTTAAGGGAGCTCCCATAAGACTGTCAGCTGATTTCTCAAAAGAAACTTTGCAGGTCAGAAGGGATTGGCATGAAATATTCAAAGTAATAAAAAGCAAGGACCTACAACCAAGATTACTCTACTCAGCAAAGCTATCATTTAGAACTGAAGGACAGACCGAGCTTCCCAGACAAGAAAAACCTAAAGGAGTTCATCATCACCAAGCTAGTATTATAGGAAATGTTAAGAGGGACTTCTTTAAAAGGAAGAAAAAGGATTAAAAATATGAACAACAAAATGGCAACAACTACATATCTATCAACAATTTCTTTAAATGTAAATAGATTAAATGCTCTAATCAAAAGACATAGGGTGGTTGAATGGATAAGAAAATAAGACCTTACATATGCTGCCTACAAGAGACTCACTTCAGAGCTAAGGACACACATGGACTGAAAGTAAAGGGATGAAAAAAGAGGTTTCATGAAAGTGGAAACAAACTAACAAAAATCTACGGTAGTAATACTTATACCATACAAAATAAACTTTAAAACAAAGGCTATAACAAGAGACGAAGAAGGACCCAGTTACCGCACTTCTGGGTATTTATCCAAAAAAAAAAACAAAAAACCCCAAAACAGTACTTTGAAGGGACATGTGCATCTATATGATCATTGCAGCCTTATTTTTAGTAGCCAAGATATGAAATAACTTGAGTATCCATCAGTGGATGAATGGATAAAGAAGAGGTGGTATATATATACAATGGAATATTACTTAGCTTAAAAAAAGAATGAAATCTCACCATCTGCAACATCATGGATAGATCTGGAGGGTATTGTGTTCAGTGAAGTAAGTCGGGCAGAGAAAGACAAATGTCATATGTGGAATTTACAGAACAGGTTAAAAAAACAAGAGAAACAAGCTCATAGATACAGAGAGCATTTTGATGGTTGTCAGATTGGGAGGTAGGGGCAGATGGGTGAAGGGGGAAGAGGATTAAGAGGTACAAATTGGTAGTTACGAAATAGTCATTGAGATGTAGAATATAGTATGGGGAATATACTCAGTAGCATTGTAATAACTATGTATGGTATCAGATGGATAATGGATTTACTGGGGTGATTACTTCATAAGTTATATAAATGTCTATTCACTGTGCTGTACACCTGAAACTAATATAATATTGTATGTCAACTATAATTGAAAAAAATATATATAAATATTTTTTTGTAATTAGCTGAATGAATAAACGAATGAATAATCTTTATGCTTATGACCATAATTAAGCAGGTCTCAGTCAGGTCAGCAATACATTATTTAGCCTTGAGATATCATACCTAGTTCAATCAAATTATAATCATAGAATATAATTTAGACTTTTCACCAATTCAACTGACTTTCCTCCTCAATTGCTTCATTTATAACCACCTAACTAAAACTGAATTATCACAATCACAGTTTCTACTTTTCCTCTAAGGCCTGATCGAACCACGCCTCCAATCCCCCCAATCCCAGCCCCCACCCCCAAACCTAAACCTCCTGGACACTGTCAATCTCACTTAAATTTCCTACACATTTTTCATTCTGTGTGTTTGAGCTATCTGTTAATAAATATTCTTTTCACATTTGTTAGGAACATGAACAACATAATGACTATCATAAGTTCAAATCACAGAGTTAACTGAGGAATCATATAAAAATTAAGCTGCTGATTTTAAATTAATCTTCCAAAAGAATTGAGGGTATGTAAAATAATTTTTGGAAAAAGTATACAGATTTGCTCTCTTTTCCTTACTGTGGAAAGCCTGAGGTTTAAGAACAAAGACTAATAGGAAACATATGGAAAAGATCAGTAACAAGATGAAATCTTGGCCCAAATATGACCTGCCACGTTTTACATAGTAGTGTGTCAAACAACAGATGAGACATTTTTCAATATTGTCAAAGCATGACTTAAAACATTACATTTTTTAAAAATCTGAAGTATAACAAAATAAATCTTGTGAGTTCTTTGTAAAAACTTAATGGAAAACACTATTTTGAAGAAATAAAAACAAACTCCAAGATTCATTTTACCTTATTAGTTTGCACAAGCTTGAAACAATCTTGGAAAGAATTAATTCAAAGTTCACCGCCAAGAGATACAAGTTAACTTTCTGTTTAAAATATGAAAACATTAGTATTAAAATATAGTATTTAAACAGTTAATTGCTACTCTTCAGGAGAGACAGCTCAGTGAAATCAGGAAATTTTCTACATCTGCAAAATAAAGGCAATAGTAACTGGTCAGGAGAAGTTCCTAATTCCATTTTATTTAAAACTATAAAATTTTTTTTGCATAACAAAAACAGACAAATAAGAGATTTACCTTCTGAAAACAAGACACTGAATTCTATAACCAAGAGATTAATTTTTATTTCAAAGGCTATTAGAAGCCATTCTAGTGGGTATATTTGGGAGGAAGGTAAGAAAGGGGACAGCTGATAGAAAAGAGGTATAATTCTTTGTATGGAAAAGTGATATATTTAATCTGTGTAACCAATGACAATCTATTTCATTTAAAAAATAAACCAGATGCAGAACATTTTATGTTTTTAATCCTAGATCCTTGTCTTAATGAAGTTCGGAAGCATTGGTGTGAATAAGTTTCAGACAACTAGTCTCAAGATGACTGTGAGTTCCACCTTAAATTGCTGAGACACTGAGCTCCATGTTACAGTTGACCTTAATTTGAGGAATTCTTTGGCATGAAAATGAAGATAAAAACAGTAATCAGTACATGCTGTTTCATTTAGTTTTGTTTGCCTTTCATATTAGAGGAAATTCTTGCCACACCTCAAACCAAATTTAAGAGGAAAAGAAAGAAGTAAGCCACATAAATATGACCAAGAACACAAGCATCTTAATTTGAATCCACAAAGTTTTGGATAATGAAAAGAAATACATGATTTTAATTCAACCCAAGTGTTTTCCAGGCAGATTATATTTGCTTAAATTGCTACAGTAATTCAAGAGACAGCCCTGTTTGGACATACAGTTACTGTGGATTTTTAAGAGACTCAGTTAAAGAATTTAGGAATTTCTGATTCATTTACGGGATTTTCAAATTCAGCAACCCTTGAAAACTAAAGCAAACTCAACAGGTATGATGATAAAATAATTTTCCATTTTTTAAGAAAGTATTCCTACTGTTAAAAATTTAAAAAGTATATTTGATTTATTTAACATTAAAATAGATTTGCAGCCATAAAAGCACAATTTTTGGAAGAAATATATGGTAAAAGTTACATTAAAACTTTGATTAGCCAAAATATTCAGGGAAAGACGTAGTAGAGTGAATTTCATTCTCTAACTTAAGATCTATCCAATAAATAACCTTTGTTTATATATACTTTTTTGTTTGTTTTGAATGAAAGATTCTTAGGTTAATGGATTCATTTTCTGTCTCTCTCTGTCTACTTTAAAAGATAAAAAATTGGCAAATGCCTTTGAACCATACATCTGAGCAGTGCTAGAGATTCCGGTAGTAAGGAAAATGGGTATTTGTATAAATTTCACTAGAAATTTTCTCAAAATTTTCCACTTTGACCAAATAGCTGATATTAGAATGTTTTTGTTTTCATTTGCCTGTTTCTCAAAGAGAAGATATGAGTGCTCTATCTAGTACTGAAGGGTCTAGTTTCTTGAGTTTCAGTTAAAATTTAAATGCATTATGGCTTAAAATAATTTTGAGACTTTCATATTTTTAATAGCAAAAGAGTCTTACTTCCATAGGCACTGGGTGTAACAGGGATGCACACTAATTTTACAGAATTAAATTTAAAACTGCTTTGGAAAAAATTCAGAACCATATACTAATACTTGGTTTCTTATATTTTAGTTTCTGTGGCATACCAATAAAACAATTAAGTCTTTAAAATAATAAAATGAATTTCCTGATGAAAACGCAAATGCTTTTTTCCAAGTAGGGGAAATGTTATGACATAGAAACTTTTATAGCTATAATATGAAAAATTCACATTGAGATAATTTTTTAAAACTGGTAACTTGTATTTTACTTCGCTTTAACTTTCTTTTTCACATTTGTTATTTTTCTACTACATAATATAATAGGAAAGTGAAGGATATAGTATATTGTGATGGAGAAATATTAAAAAGAAAAGAGAACAACCATGTTCTCTGTGACTGTTCATTTAAAGAAATCACTGTAGTGAAATAAATGCCTAGATTTCTAGGCATTAGTAGTGATAATTACTACTAATTACATTAGTAGTAATTACATTAGTAGTAATTATCACTACTAATGCCTAGAAATCTAGGCATTTAGTAGTTAACAAGATGGAATCTATAAATTATTAATTCAATCATGCAGTCAACAAACTTTTGAGCATTTATACACCAAGCATTGTACTTGATACTGTCAAAAATTAGAAGTCAGGAAATGAGATGATTGACGGTGAGTTATACTATTTTGCTATGAGTTATCCTTTAGGGAAAAAGGCATAAATTGTAAAACATGAAAGGTTAGAAATAATAAAAATATGCTTAGCAAATATTTGGCTGGGAAGAGATTAGTTAAATGAAAATTTGGATATAAAGAAATGATATCTTCATAACAGTGAAAATTATCAGGGGTGAAGGTAAGAGCAACAGGAATAGAAAATAATGAATACATGGACAGAAATGGGATGGATTTCAGAGCAGAAAGCTGCACTAATATTCAAAAGGGACTGGGACTGGGACAGGGCAGAGATAAAGGGCCATAATCCTCAAGGGATGAGGACAATGATGATTAGTTCAGATTTAGAAGAAAAACCTTTTTTCTTAGATTGTCAAGAAGACCAAAAGCAGACAGCACTAAGAATTCCTTTATTTCCAGGGAGGCCCCATCATGAGGTCTTGATTCTAAGCCAAAGGTAAGCAATTAAGTATAGGATCGAAAGTATCATCTAGGTCTCTTTTTTCCCCAATAATTTCTCATAATTATTAAACAACAGAGTTGTGACTTGAATTCTCAAATATAAAATTACTAATTAATGATTTCTAATGTTTTTAACACAAGGATAAATCCAGAATTCTGATGAGCAACATTCTTTTCAAAGTTCAACTGCATAACAGTAAGCTTCCAAGACCCCCTACATGGCCTGATCCCATGCAGCTACATATCTCTGCCTCTGCTTCCACTTTCATCTTTCTGGGACATGGCAACCTTACAGAACCCCAACTCCATGATGCAGTAAGACTAACATGAAGTATGACAATATTTCAAAAAGTTAATACCCTATACTATAATGAGTATAATAAAATACTATAAATCTAATACATAAATTATCAACTAGTGAATAAAATGTATAGAATGTTCTATACCCATTCCTGCTAACTTCCCAACGTCTGGGTTAAATGATGCCTCTAAAGACTTCTCTGTCTCCTCTAAGCAGGGTTAAGCCACTGACTCCCACAGCATTGGTGTTACTGCTGTAAACCATATTTTCTTTGCCTGAGAATATGGTTTACTGTGTTGTGCCTTTCTCATCCACTAAACTGTATGCTCTTTACAGAAGGGACCATGCCTTCACATCTTCTTTATTTCTATGTTTCCCACCAAGCACAGTGCCTCATCCCTAGAAATAATTCAAGACAAGCATTAACTGAAGTAACTCAACCAAACTAAACTATTAACAGTTAGAAGATGCTTTCTTAACCATGTTCATATACACATTTAGTATAGGTCACTAACTACAGCAGATGAAAAAGCACTCCCAAAGAGACCCACTGGGAACTTCCTGGCCTTCCATCTGGTTCAGCCAGCACTGAATACTAACTACCCTCTGGAATAAGACCACACTCCTTCACATTTCCTCCTCTAGAACTCTTTCCTACTTCATACACAAACACTGCCATGAGAAGATCACGGCTCAACTGTATTAATGAATTAAATTAGGTATTCATTACCAGAGTGTAAGTTCCTTAGGTCAGAATTCAGGCCCTCCAGATTCTGGTCCAGATTGCCTCTAACAGTTTTACTTTGCTCCTTCAACAGTTAGCCACCAGTTCCCAAACATCCCGTCCTTTGTTGCTTATATATTTTTGCTCATCTCTTATATCTGAAAACCCTCTTCTCTCCCTTTATGAGCACCCTAATATTCTTTCAAAGTCTTATTCAAATATCACATCATCCATGATTCCCATAGATAGAAGAGACAATGGATGGAGTCTATTTAGATTTACAATAGAAAACTATGAGTTTCAAAATGACAGATTGTTTAAAAAGATCAAACCATTGCTATTTCTATAGGTAGAGATAAGACTAAATTTAAGAAAACATATAAAAGTAAATGATTGTTTGATCTCATTTTCTTGGTAAAAATAGGAAGCAAGGTCATCATGCAAAACCAATGGGGAATGAGGTTTTAGAGTTTTGTCTAGGAGAAAGAGAAAAGAATGGATTAAGCAGATGTTATCAGGCAGTACTTAAGAAGTCATGAATTTAAAATGAAACCAGTTGGCATGGTCCTGGGTTTCTTTTGTCATATTCAGGTGCCTGAGTCAGTCCGAGAGTAGGTGGAGAACTGAACCAGAGCTGGAGTTTACCAGAAGAGTATGAGAGTATAAGGGGCCAGAAAGCTTTTAGGGCAAGTGCAAAGGAGTGACAACAGTGATACACAATGGGATCTAGGTTGGTAAGAAAGAACTGAGTGTACTGGGAAGTATAGATAAAAGGCACTAAAAAAATAGTAAGATCAATATATTTTAGGTACCAATAAATTGAAGAATTTTTGCAGTTAAGAGTTTCTATATGGAGCAAATTATGAAGAAAGATGATACTGGTCAGAGTGTGAAAGGGTTGCAGCACCAGTAATGATGATAAGGCCCACGCTGTGGGTGCAGGAATGGTGAGGAAGACTGGAGGAAATATAACTGAAGGGAAAAGATCAAGGGCCTCTGACTCTACTTAAATAACTACTTAAAAGCCCAAATATACACAGTATTTACATTCTACCAAGTTCTAGTGTCTGACGAGGAAGAAGAAACTGAGATGTTTGAGTCTACAGCAGCCTTTCTAAAATGAAGTTCTATCAGAGAAAATGATGTAAGTAACTATTTTCTCAATTATCTCAATGATGAAAAGTACCTAGTACCATTCTAGATAAATCATTTCATTATATACAATGATGTGTTAGAACACTAATTTTCTCATGAAACCCTGGATGAGAAGGACGGAGAAAAATGAACTCAGAATAAAAGCAGTATGTCGCTGCTTCTTTTTTAACCATTTCCTAAATAACATACTTACTCCATCTGGTTCACTTTCCAATTTGCAAAGCACATTCACATGCACATCTCATATGACCCTAACAACTACCAGGTGGGATAAGCAGGCAAGCAATTATAAATCTCAATTTATTGATGAGGCAAGAGGCAGATATGGTAAGTGACTTGACCATCGTAAGTGACAGGATGAAATGAAGGTTTTCGGGCTCTTCATTTACGCAATCCACCATTCACTACAACTTCAAGTTTCAGCAAAAGTGTTAATTGTCTGTCTTTCTCAAGTTGAGCACTCACTCCTTTACAGTCCTACTTCTCACACACTCCCGTCCACTGCATTATACATTTCTCTGATTTTCCACTAGACTTAAACTCCTGGGAGACAGAACAGAGTGTTTTTAATATCCATATATGTAGAATTTAACTCAAAAATGTTAGTAGAAAGAAGGAAGCTAGGAAGGTAATAAAAAATTCAAAGAATAACCTATTAGAAACTAAAACTTGGTAGAATGTAAATATCATATTTTCGGATTTTAAGTCATTCATGTAGACTCAGAGATAAAATAATTGGATTTTGGAAACTGTTTCATAGGGAAAAACTGAAGTCATGGTTAGGCTTGGACAGAAAACACAAGTAGGAAACATGATAGCTATTTTTAATATCTCAAGTTCTCACATAAAAGGAAATGTTTCATGTTTTCCAAAGGGCAAAAAAGAGCATCAGCAAACAGAAGTTGCAGTGGAAAATTTTTGGTTAATATTAAGAAAGAATCTCCTAGATAAATGATCTCTAACTAAAACAAAGGGTCTCTCCTCTCATCGGTAGTGGCCATCACTGAGGGAGCAAGCAGTCCGTGAGAACACTCAGCATTTAGAGTGGAGGAAACACCAGCTTTGGAGTTGAGATCATACTATCATTGCAAATCTACAGTAAGCAAGACAAACTGAGATTCTCCTACAAGATGGTTATTTGTTTGATTCAATGCAATATGTGACTTTAAAAAGAAAAAACTTCCTTACTGGTACTTAAACATTAATTTTGGCTTAAGCATTGCCCATTCATTCTGGGCATTCTTTCATATATTTCAATACCGATATAGATGTGTTTTATATAATTGTCAGTTTATACAAGAATTATTCTAAGCTTCATTCACTTTTATATTTCCTTTTTCCTTGCACTAGGACAAAAGAAAATATGGGTTTTTTAAGTACAGTATGTGTCTTTTTCTTCTTTCTTGGAGTCAAAGTATATTGCCAATATGAAAATTATCAATGGGATGAAGATTATGATGAAGAGCCAGATGATGTCTACCAACCAGAATTTCAATTGCGTCAAAATGTAGACTATGGAGTACCTTTTTATCAGCATCCTTTAGGCTGTGCCAGTGAATGCTTCTGTCCACCTAACTTTCCATCATCAATGTACTGTGATAATCGCAAACTCCAGACTATCCCAAATATTCCAGCACACATTCAGCAAGTCTATCTCCAGTTCAATGAAATTGAGGCTGTGAATACAGATTCATTCATCAATGCAACTCATCTTAAAGAAATCAATCTCAGCCACAACAAAATTAAATCCCAAAAAATTGAGCATGGTGTGTTTGCTAAGTTGTCAAATCTAGTACAACTTCACCTACAGCATAACAATTTAGAAGAATTTCCTTTTCCTCTTCCTAAGTCTTTGGAAAGACTTCTTCTTGGTTACAATGAGATCTCCAGACTGCAGACAAATGCCATGGATGGGCTAATAAATTTGACCATGCTCGACCTCTGTTATAATCATCTTGATGATCCCATGTTACAAGAAAAAAATCTTGCTAAAATGGAAAAATTAATGCAGCTCAATTTATGTAATAACAGATTAGAATCAATGCCTCCTGGCTTGCCTTCTTCACTTATGTATCTGTCTTTAGAAAATAATTCGATTTCTTCTATACCAGAAAATTACTTTAATGAACTTCCAAAACTTCATGCTCTAAGAATGTCACACAACCAACTACAAGACATTCCGTATAATATTTTTAATCTTTCCAACCTTATAGAGCTCAATGTTGGACACAACAAACTGAAGCAAGCATTCTATATCCCAAGAAATTTAGAACACCTCTACCTAGAAAATAATGAAATTGAAAGTACGTAAAATTTCATTATATTTTAAAGACAAAGAATAGTATTTTCATCTTTTAAATAATGAATTCTTAAAAATCTATGCTTTACACATTCCTGATAATGGTTGCTTTAAAGCTGGCTAGGAAAATGGCAGAAATTGGCCCCAGAGAAAGCTATTCTATAAAGTTTATAGACTTTTCTATTAAATTTTATCACCTTGAACATTGAGAAATTGTACCGTAGAATATATAAAGAAATATGAGTACTTTGAATAGTGGGACTATAAGTGATTTTTCATTTTTTATACTTGAGATTGTATCTACTAAGAATTTTTCACTTTATTACTTAAACAATTACTAAATGCCAATGAAGACATCATTTATTTTGACACTATAAAATTCATTTAGTTTCATTTCCTTCATTTTATTATTTAATTATTATAAACATAATTAAACCTAATTCTACTTTTAAGTATTCTAATTAACAAAACTATATCTATATAAGATTTTAATAAAATTCAATATAGGATTATGAATGTAATATAGCAGGATTAATTTTTAATTTGTATTTTTCAGATATCAATATTACAGCGATGTGTCCATCTGTTGACCCATTATATTACCATCATTTAACATACATTCGTGTGGACCAAAATAAGCTAAAAGAGCCTATAAGCTCATACATTTTCCTCTGCTTCCCCCACATACATAGTATTTATTATGGTGAACAAAGAAGCACTAATGGTCAAACAATACAACTGAAGACCCAAGTTTTAGGGAGACTTCAAGATGATGCTGATAGTGAAGAACATGATGATCGTCATGAAAGCCCAGAACAAGAAGGAACAGAAGAAAATGTTGACCCTCACTATTATGGAAGTCGAGAATGGCAAGAAACTATATAGGTATACATTTATGACTCCACAAAATCTTACAGCTCATAGTAATACATCTAGAATTGTCTTAGTATAAGATAAAGTACTTGAATGTAAATTGTTGATAACATCTCCATCATTACATAGGATTAGAACTTAAGTCTTTAGAAATATAAATTAGAATGACAAGTGGGAATCAAAAACTACACTTTAACAAAAAATTTATCATGTTGAGAAAATGTCAATAGGCTACTTCTATTAACAGTAATTTTTCTAAGAATGATGAAATAAATAGCATTGGAAGCTGAGAACTGTAAGCTATTTGCTTTGAATTACTATGAGGATAGAGTTTAAATGCTAGGAGGTCACATTAATGTAATGGCAGCATTTGTTTAAGGAATAGATTATTTTCTTTAATCTGATCTCCAGAAAAGTTTTCATACTGGTATATGCGATCTCATCACCATGACATACATCCCCCAGGCCCTACTAGAGCCAGAATATATTTGATTTTAGAGCATAGAATATTTTTGATTTTCAAAAGAGGCCATCCTACTAAGGATCTAAGGCATGGAGATTCACGAAATCAAAGAGTCTTGTTTTTCTCTCAGAGCGCCAAAGCAACAAAATTTTAAACTCTGTGTTTGGATAACTAAAAAATACCAAATTATTTCATCTTAATCTATATTTAGCAAATTTCAGAAACTGTCCAAAATAATCTTTACTGTGTTCCATTTTAACTGGGATAAATATTTTTTTTATTGTAAATTCACTAGAGAAAGTTTTCCTTGTTTTAGTTACATAAAGATTTCCTAATAAATAACTGCTTTGTTCATAAGGTTAAGTTAATGTTAGCTCAAGAAAGTTTATCAACATTTTTAAACACTTCTATTATTCCAGCACAATTAGTTAGAAACATATGTGTAACAGCCAATGTTTATTTACATATTATTAAAGTTGAATAGAGTTTCTTTAAAACTTGGACAGGATTTAAAATTTTGTTTAAAACCTTAAAAATCATATTATTTAATCTATTATTTTGAAGTATTTTAAGTATGCCTTATAAATGAAGATAATCTAACTGCTGTGATAAACTTCCTTGATTTACCAAGCTAACATTTTATAGAATTCCTCAATACAAAATAAGCACAAATCTGGGGCTGCCTATATGGGGAACTCAAAGAACAAACAATAACAATTTGGACAATATGCAAAGACCAGACAAGTAAAATTATATTTTAGAAGCAGTTTTCAAGTGGTGAGTCTTTATTTTTCTGGAGATGACAGTTTAAAATGAAGCTTCGAATGCACTTTATAACTTTGAGGAGGTTATTAGCAAAAAAAGGACACCCACCTGTCCTCAGGGACAAGCGCAACAATCCAGAATGAACACAGACAACACTTGATTTATTAATTTAATTAACGTTCGTCAAGTCACTTAGTGTGTAGGACTTAGCATGAGAAGTCAAGAAATAGAGTTCCTATGTGCACCTATGATACCATAAGATACAGGTGTGAGGGTAAAGTCCAAGCAAAATGCTAGTGATGTGGGTAAAGCTCACTTTCAACAGAGATTAAAAAAAAATTTAAGGACCACCTAACCCTTTATTGATTTTTAAAACTAGGGTTATAAATTTATACATCTATTATGAGTTGAGTTAATATGTACAAAATACTATGGGTGTTTTAGGAGATAATACTATTTCTTACCCAGAATAATTTAAGTGAATGAGGAGCCATTACAGAAAGTAAATCAAAGCCACAATGGGGTACTCCTTCACATTCACAGGCTGTCTATAATCAAAAAGACAGATAACGAGTATTAGCAAGGAGATGGAAAAAGTGGAACCCTCATGTAACAATGGTAGGGATATCAAATGGTGTAGCAGCTTTAGAAAGCAGCCTGGCAGTTCTTCAGTTACCTTTGATATAGCAACTCCACTGCTAGGTGTATACCCAAGAGAACTGAACACATATGTTCACACAAAAACATGGACACAAATGTTCACAGCAGCATGATCCATTAACAGCCAGAAAGCACCCAAATGTCCATCAGTTGATGGACTTATAAAGAAAATGTGGTATATCCACACAATGGAATATTATTCAGCCAAAAGAAAGAATGAAGTAATAATACATGCTGCAACATGGATGAACCATAAAATATTATGCTAGTGAAAAGTTAGTCATAGACCACATATTATATCAACCCTTTTATATGAAATGTCCAAAACAGGCAAATCTATAGAGACAAAGACATTATTGGCTGCCTGGGGCTAGGGGACAGGGAAATAGAGGGAAAGTGGTGAGTGACTGATAATGGGTAGAGGATTTCTTTTTGGGGTGATAAAAGTATTCTATAATTGATTGTGGTGATGGCTGCACAAGTCTGAAAATACCAAAAACTACTGAATTGTACACTTTAAAAAGGATGAATTGTATAAGATGTGAATTATCTCGATAAAACTGTTATTACAAAAATTTACAAAGAAAATAAGATCAAACAACTCATTCTAACACAAGGAAGAAAGAAAGAAAATGCTAAAGTGGCACTAGCTATGAAAAGAAATGTAACTTCTGGGTGGAGGTGTGGTGAAGTAGTTGAAGGCTTCAAGGAAGATGTGTGAGTAGGAACTGACTGGCAAGAGTGGAAAAAACACACTCCCAGGGCAAGATTAATATAGAGATGTGGCAATTACTTATTTCATCTCTTGTACAGTAAAAAACAAAAACAAAAACAAAAAACCTATAGTTTTCAGAAATTGGGGGCTTATTTTTACCTCCTCCTAAACTGATTAAAGAAAATACAATTTAATCCTCAAAGAACAGCCTTAGCAAAAAAAATAAAATTGCACAATTTAACAATTCAAAACAAGGAATTTGAAATCAGATGTGCCTGGGTCAAAGCCTGACTTCATATGTCTAACTAAGCTAGATGACTTTAAGTTATTTAACTCCTGGGACCCTCCCTTTATTTCTACAAGGAAGGTGGTTCTCATAGGAAATGCTATGAGGATAAAGAGAATTAGTGTGCATAACAAAGATAAATGCTTTAACAAAGTCCATGACAGTCACAGGTATCCAACAAGCAGGAATCATTATTTCAGCATGTCTAGCCCAGCAACCTGCTACATCTATTTTCTTCTCCAGATGTCAGCTGTGTTTCACACATCTCTCTCAGAGGCCCCAGGACAGAGTCAGTACTTTTCAGGTTCTTTCCAAGATTCTTTTCAGATTCCTTCCAAGATTCTACTCATATAAAAGACAGTGAACGAGAGACTTTACTAAAGATTTCATTAGGGAGAGGGGGAAGGGTGCTTAAATCATATATGCACAACAAACATATTCCAAGTCACTATCTCATAGCTCAGCTTTCCAAAGCACCTCTGGATGGCCTGCCAGGGAGAAGAGCAGGGTTTCCTCCAGCCCCTCACAAGGCACTCTGGTCAGAGTGAGGTCAAACTCCTGTATATCAGGAAGAAGAGATAAACTCTGCCCTAGCTCCTCCCTCCAAAGGCATGTATATGCAAACACAATGCAAATGAACTCCAGCTGCAGGGCCCAATGAGAAGGCAGGTTAACAACCATATTTTGTTACTTGAAAACGCCCTAAGGAACTCATACCCTCCCCATGTTTTTCTCATTAAAAATAAAACAAAACAAATAATCTCCAATGCTTTCCCTAGGAAAAAGTGAAGAATAAAGTACTTCATCAACTAGCACATCAAGATTGCACAGATTAAAACAGATATTTATAACAGAAAGAAAAAGATAAAAACCCATCTATTTTCTCATTACATTTCAAAGTATTAGCTATATTAGCTGCTAGGCCGAATTCTGTTTGTAACCACTAACAATCCAAATCACATCATGAACCCAAGCTTAATTAACAAACACAAAAGCATAACATGCATTTAGCTTTTAGAAAGAAAATAAAAATAAAGGATATTTCATAAATTTGCTCACAATAATGCTAGTCGAGAATGATTACCTTGTGTTTAAATATTACTATATATTTTGACTTTATTCCTCAAGCTGGTACCACTAAACTAAAATGCAGATGTATTCATATCATGTAACACACTTAACCAACACCATGGGAAAAAATAGAAGAAATAAACCTTGCCCCTTCTGTATACTGTCACTATTGCAGAGAATTCATATGACCCCAAGGATGCCTAGAACTAAAACTTTGGTTTCCTGATTCAAAAACCATTTTTTTTTTAATCTTGGAAGTAAAATATAACAGCAACTGGAAACAAAATTAAATCATAGCAGCTAAAAATCTGAAGTTTCTAATATGTTCCAATTTCCTACATAAATATAACTAGTCTAGCAAGTAAATATCACAGAATCATGGACATATCTGTTACTATTTTGCATATTTAGGTTGTGAATCTTCTATATGGAGATTTATGTACTACTCAGAAAAACTAAACTCACAAACATAATACATTTTTAACATGAACCCTTCCTTATATTGAGTCATAATTTCCCTCCCTTTAAATTTCACCCTTTAGTCTGAGAAATACTTGGTTCTCATATTAATCTCATTTGACCAAATGACTTCACTTTAGGCATAAGCACAAGATTTAAAATGGAGATTCAAATCATAGACTTTCCAAAAAATCCTAGAATATTGGATTTAAAGGAGTCTATAAATATCTGGCAACTCAGTGATTCTCAATAAGGGCAATTTTGTCCTGTAGGGGACATTTGGCAATGTCTTGAGACAATTTAGGTTGTCAAGGCAGGAGATATTACTGGTGGAGGAGTGTTACTGGCATCTAGTGGGCAGAGGGCAGGGATGCTGCTAAATGTCCTACAATGCACAGGACAGTCCCTAGCAGAAAGAATTACCTGGTCCAATATTTCAGCAGTGCTAAGGTTGATAAACTCTGTAGGAACTAGATTCTAGTCCAACAGATAAAAAAAATAAACTGTAAAGAAGTTAACTCGACCAAGATCAGGGAAGGTAAATGACAGAACAAAACTAATGCTTAGGTGTTCTGACTCTTAAATTATACTACTTCCTATAAAGAAGGTTGAGGACTCTTCTGGTTGTAGTTTTTTTTTGAAACTCAATCCACTTGGTAGTTATATGTTCTCTATCAGTAAAACTAAGCCTCCTGCAAAAAAATACGCCTCCAAGAAAATCCTTCTTTTCAAAACACGATTCCATTCAATACATTTTTAGTTGTCTACTGCTGAGAAACGACAGCCCAATGGGACACCTTCAAAGATATAAAACCCTACAAAGACACCAAGGATAATGCGATAGAGTCACCAAAAAGAATTCCACGGAGAAAACTCTCAATTTTGGATAAATGCCCACTCTTGAGCCTGAAACAGCTTTCATCTTTTATTACTGTGCAATGAAAGCTAAACAGCTTTCTACTAGGATACTATATTTCTTTCTGGAATAAAAAATAACCTAAATTTCAATCATATTTTATACTGAGAACTGTGTAGTAAAGAATTTAACCCCAAGGTGAGGTCTGGATTTTGCTCTCAGCTTCTAGGAGGTAATCTATATCCTTCTTTAGAGTCAGCACACCAGATTTGAGGGTGGGACTGGTCATACTTGATCGTCTTAAAGTTGGACTGGCCATAACAGAAAAGATCATGTGATTTAGGATAGGGGCATTAAGTTATGCTGTATCAGTCAACCTGGATGCTGAGGTCAATTACATGGACATTCAATCAATCATGCCTAAGTAATAAAGCCCCAATAAAGACTCTGATCAGTGAGACTTGGTAGTGCTTCCCTGGTTGACAATGCGTATTGTCACAAATCAATGCTGAGAACAATGAAAGCTTTGCACTTTGGAACCCTCCCAGACTCTGCCCATTGCATTTCTTCTTTTGGCTGATATTTAGGTGTATCCTTCCCCTGTAATAAACAATGGCTATCAGTGTGTTCCATGAGTCCTTCTAAAAAATTATCAAATGTGAGGGTGGTTTTGGGAATCCCCCCAAACTTACAGTGATGTAAGAAGTGAAGATGGTCTTGGAGACCGTGTCCTCAAACTTTAAAGTTTGACTAACTCTGGGCAAAAAGGTGGGTTTATTTTCCAGTGCAATTCTGAATATCTCTAGAATCTTGCCTTGTGTAGTCACTTCCCCTTCAGGATGGGTGTGACCTCTAACTTGCTTCTAACCAACAAAGTATGGCAAAGGTAATGGCATGTATATGATTATGTGTGCATGACCGCTACAAAGACTATAATGCCGATCTTGCTGGAAGACTATTTCCCTCTCTAGCTGTGAAGAAGCAACCTGCCATGTTAGAAGCTGCCTGATGGAAGAGGGCACATTAGAAGGAACTGAGGGTGGCCTCTGACCAACATTCAACAAATAACTGAAGCCCTTAGTCCCACCTTCTGTACAGAGTTGTGGCCAACAAACAAGTGGGCTCACACGTGGATCCTTAACCCTACTCAATTCTTGAAGTGGAGGTGCAGCCCCAGCCAACGCCTTGATTGCAGCTTTCAGGTAAGATCCTGAAACAGAGAATCACGCAAAACCATGCCTGGACTCCTGACCCACAGAAACTGCGAGGTAATAAATATTATTTTAAGCCACTAAAGTTGTAATAAATCACCAATACAATAGACACGTAGTGGTATTCTTCAAAAATACAACATTAGTGGGATACTTCTAAAATGAAAATAGGATCATGTCACTCGCTAACTAAAAAAATCTCTCAGTAGTCTCTCACTGGCTACAGATACTTTAGCAAGATATAAAAGACTCTCCTTAATCTGACTTCTAATCACCTGTCTGATCTCTTAATATGCCCCTCACGTCTTTTCTCCTTCCCTCCAATCTCCAGCCATATACAACTAATATAAATTTTCTCAATGATTTACTATCCCCCACCTATGTGATGGTTTCCTTCCTAGAACATCTCAACCTCTGCCACCACCCTCACACCTTACCCATTTTCTCTACATAAGTCAGCTTGGCGAAGCCTTCGTGGCCTCACCCTCTCTCAAGCTATCATAGAACCCTGCACATTTCTGTGTAGCAGGTCCCATTGTGCATCCTGTGGTTTGTTTGCTGCCTTTCCTGCTGATTTACAGACTAAAAGTTCTTTGAGGGGAGAAATTGAGTTTTGTTTGACTGGACATGTTTTATCTGTAGTTCTGGCAGAGAAGAGGTGCTCAATCAAATTTTACTCGAATGAACGTCAATAAAATTGTATTTACTGGTTACAACTTCTCAAAGAAAGATATAACCCACAATAATTTTTTGTAGTACAAAGTATCAAAATGTGTATACCATTAGTAAAACTACAAATCTGATTCTCTAAATCTGACATTTAATATCTATCCAGTTTACTTGTTCCCATCCTGCTAAACCTGCCACACAATGCAAAAATAAATCAAATAAATAATGCTGTTTCATTACTGGGTATTTTCAAATGCTTTAAAAGTTGTATTATATCCTTAAAACCATAAAATTGACAATTTATATCAACCTAAACCAGAAAATATCACAACTAAATCTAAAATAATTCACATTCAAATAAAAACATGGGTATTCAGGTTTTAGTTTATCCAAGCTTTAATTTGAAAGGACCTAAAGCCAATTTTGAATAGAAAAGAGAATAAACTGTATTCTTTCATTTTCTATTTTTTAATATTTATCCACATCCACATTTATTGAATTTTTAGCTTAGAGGAGAAAAAAAAATGTTATCTTGATTGCTAAAAGTACCGAAGAGTGATAAAAATAAAAGAGAATCTTTAAAGATATTCATGTAGTTATCTAAAATACCAGTTAAACTTTAAAAGATTAAATTTAATATTAAATATTCATAGTTTCCTTCATTTAGCAAAGAAATTTTTTATTATCAAACCCCAAAGAATAAATCAAGTTTACTTTTTAAAAGCTGATTCTGACCCTTGAGTTATTTTATATGCAACTAAAATAAAGGAGAGGATATCCCAAATGACTAAACTATAAAATAACTTGTGCTAAAACTAATTTTTACATTTTACATTTCTTGGCTATATACTAACTGTAGTACTAGAACAATATTCTTACTTCTCAAAAATGAAGATAATAGACTGTGCTTTGGTTTGGCGTTTTATTTCATTCAAAAAGCAGATGTTTTATGTCCTGGGAAAGCATTAAAATGAAAAGCATGATTTTATAACTATGTCATCTTCATAAACTAATATTCACAAAAACATTAGTCTTTATTTTACAAGGTACAAATAACACGAACTTAAGTATTTAGTAGAAGCAGACTAAATACAACAGCAACAAATATTTTAAGTACAGTTCTCTACTACAACACACTACATTTCACCCTAGAGAAAGAATGTTGGCAAAGATCTCTACCACATGGAAACTGCTTTTAAAGCCGTTGGGCCCTGAAATTCTATTCAGCAGTTTGAAATCAATCCGCAGCTTTCCTCATTCACCCTCCCACTTGGGGCTTATGCACAAGCATGAACATCTATTGAGGAAAACCACAAAAAACTTCAAAATAGCTACAACGGTAGGCTCCTTTTTCACGTATTATTTTAAATATCATTTGTTAAGATGTGACTCATCTAACAGTCTTAATAAATGTAAAAAATCTCTAATTTTTTTTAAGTTTCAACTACCTTGAACAACTATTTTTTAACAAATACTTTAGTATATATCATTGCATAACTGTAATATCCATGCAGGCAAGAACAGGGTCACAAACCACGTTATTCTTAATTTTCATCCACTGATTTTTGACAAACTGGCATCTATAATGCAGTACTAGCAACTCTGAGTGATTCTGTTTGAAGTTACTTTAGAAAAAGTCTAAAATGTACACCACCAGATAAAATTCACTGGTGAGCCTAAATCCTTGCCATTACATTCTTTCAAGTCCTTGATTAGAATTTCTATATTTCTCTACTGTGCAGCAGAATTTTTTCATTTTTCATAGTTTAACTTTAAAAAGCAATGCTATTAACTAAAAACAGAAAGACTTATAATTTAAAAACTAAGAAAATGAAAATTATGGCTTTTCTTATATTTTGTGCCACCTAAAAGTTTTAATGACTACTTTTCATAATGTTAAATTTAACGTTTAAGTTTTAAAACTTCTTGGAACTTGTTTTTGTTCATGCCAATACAAATCAAGAGTTCTAATAAAGTAGCAAAGTTGAAATATGATATTTTAAACTCACATGAAACAGGATCTTGGGTCTTCATTTTAACTATTTACACTACAGGTATTTTAAGAAGATTTTAAGTGCATACAAGTACCTTTGTTCAAGGCACCTAATTATTAAGAAACTGAAATTATCAACATTGCTTGGATTTTTGTTAAAAAAAGAAATAAAACCATTTTCTGAAACTGTTTTTCAGAATATCACTGATACATAAAAACTTTTAGCATCTAATTAAAGATCACTAAGGGTTAAATACTTGTTCCCTGGCCCCTACTGCGTATACCCTGCCAAAAAGTCCTCTAAGCTCTTAAATATTGCTTCGATGGTCTGCGTTTTTATTTTCAGGGGAAAAAAAGAGTATTGTCCCACAGTCAGCAGGCCACTAGCTTAATAACTTCCAGTCACCTGAATTTTTGTTAAAAATGAAGACTCTGCAGTCTACACTTCTCCTGTTACTGTTTGTGCCTCTGATAAAGCCAGCACCACCAACACAGCAGAACTTACGCATCATCTATGATTATGGAACAGATAATTCTGAAGAAACTTTATTTACCCAAGATTATGAGGATAAATACCTGGATGTGAAAAATATTAAGGTACCTTATTTCTACTCTAAATTTAACTTCTAAAATAGTCTAACCCATTTAAATGCATGTTTTTGTTTTTTTCTGAATGTGTCTGATAAGGTAAGGGGACAGAAAAAGCACTTTAAGTGATTCAAGGTCATTATAAATAAGTGTCCCTAAGATTATATTTTTAAAGTATGCATGCCTCCAAAATTAATAAATAGTACCTATGGTAACCAAACACATAAAACTTAAGGAAAACTAAACTGTAAGCTGATCCCTGACCAGTTGAGATTTGTGTTAAGTAGTGTTATACAATGTTCTATATTTTATATTACACTGCCTCAGAAAAGAAGAAATGTGTAATAAGAGAAAAAAGGATGAATTACCAGCTTAAGGTCTATTATTTTAGGAAGAAATGGTTCAAGAAAATAAATAGAAGAGTAGTGGTTATTTTGGTATGTACAGTATTTCACAATAGTTTATACCTGACAACTATACACAGTACCAAAAAATAAAAAAACTACTTAATATGGGGCTTTCTTTTTTAATTAGTTTCAATAATTTAGACTCTCTGTCAATTTATACCAAGTAATTTTAATTGTCATTGAGTTAATACTGTACCACATGTTTCATACTCTACTTGTATGGGCTAAGTAATTACTTATGATTTTCTTGGCATACAGACATGAACACTGAGTAAGGAAAAAGTTAATACAGCACATAAGTATCTGTTGTCTGCCTACTGTGCATCACACACACACACACACACACACACACACACACACACACACAAATAGGAAATGCAGCCAAATATATAACGATATTGATTGCTTCAGTTCTTCTCCACTATAAATAAGATGGCAAAGATTTTTAAAGTAGCCAGTTATAATTCCTTCTTCCTCCTTTTCTCCCTCCCTCCTTCCCTTCCATCCTTCCTTCCTTTCTCCCTTCCTTCCGTTCTTTCCTTCCTTACATCTCCCTCTACTTCTCTATCCCTCTTTTTTTCTTTCTAGTACATGAGCAAATGTTAACACTACAGTTTCATTCAGTGGAGTTGGTTAATATGTTAGTATTATTCTTGCCTAACACTAAGGCAAAGAAGATAGGGATTTCCAGTTACAGCTTCAAATTAAAAAAGAAAAAAAGCCCATCATAATAATAAGCTATTGGCTCATAGAGATGATTTGAATCTACCAATCAGTTAATACTTTCAAATTTCCCTGGTTGTGAAAATGTAATAAGTAAAAGAAGTTCTCTGTTTCTTTTCTTTATGTTGCTTTAGAAGTCTATCTTAATATAAATGCAGGGAATAAGATATTTGTGAAGTGGAGTAGAATTCAACAGTACTTAATATACAAACACAGAGTGAAAGGGATTGTTCAACCAGAACACACATGAGAATGAAGAAGTTAAGACCGAGACTAAGGGGGAAAATGCTCCCAAAGTGTAGAAAAACTAGGACCCCACATAATATACTTTAGTCTAATAGCAGAAAACGTTCTCTCCCAAAATATGAAACAGAGTAAATTATAAAGACCCCAATTCTCTTGGAGCTAATAGCCTGGACCAGTGGTCTCAGCATGATGGGTAGGCTGGAATAAAAGGACTCCAAGGGTCAGGGCCTAAGGAGGCATGTAGGTAATTAAGGCTCACTTCCAGAAGAGACAGAAAGAGCTTACTCAGTGTGCACATGTATAACACGACTGATGCTTTAGTTCTGTTTGGAGAAGAACCATGAAGAATAATTAGAAGATTGGAGAAGAACCATGAAGAATAATTAGAAGAGTTACTTTACATAAAAATAATCTCAAGACACTATCTTCATTTTAGGTTTCACCTCAGAAAAACTTTAATTCCAAGTCAGAGAATTCTCTCCTAGTTCCCATTTGGAATTTCAATATGTTCAATATTTAAGAAGCACTGAGTTTCACTTTTGGAAATAAAAATGTAAAAGATCTGGTTCTTTTACGCAAGAAGCCCACAGTATGGAGTAAAAACAAGCCAAACAAATATTTACATTATGATTTAATGAACAATAAAATGGAATTATGTACAAAATCCTAATGAAACACAAAAGAAATGCCATAACTGTGACTATAAGGCAGATCTATCAGTTTTATAGTCAAAATTAGACTTTATTACATCTGATAATACATTTTAATTTTTCTAATAGGAAAAAGAAGCTATGATAAGACTTGATGAGAAAAGTCATCAGTTACAAAAGGATGAGAGTTTCACACCATTACCCCCCAAGAAAGAAAATGATGGTAAGTATGAATAGTCAATTATCTACTTTTTAAAAGGAGCTTTAAAAAATAGCTTACAATGAGCTTTATTCTTTACAGTAATCAAAAATTGCCTCAGGATATAGCAAATCCAAATGGTGGAATTTTATTGCCAACGATAGTCAAACAGGTATATCGGGAGTTCACATTATTTCCCATCTCACATTATGTATGAGAAACATGGAATAGGAACATTCAAGAACAACCAAAGCTTAGTCCAAGTTTAGCTTTTAGAAAGTATTTCTTTCTGTCTATATAAAATCAATTGAAGAAATAGTTATTAAACACCAGTTATTTTCAAACACAGTCCTTGAGATAGGATAGTTCAACTTGATTTTTCAACTTTATGATGATTCCAAAGCCATACTCATAATACATTACATGAGATACTCAATATTTCATTATAAAATAGACTTTGTATTAGATAATTTTGCGCAACTGTAGGCTAATGTAAGTGTTCTGAGAATGTTTAAAGTTAGCTAGGCTAAGCTATAATATTCAGTCAGTTAGGCATATTAAATGCATTTCCAACTTAACGTATTTTCAAGTTTCAGTTTATTGGGAGGTAACCCCATTGTAAGTTGAGGAGCATCTGTACACAGTCTAAGAAATGCATCATAGGTGATTTCATCATGCAAACATCATACTTATACAAACCTAGATGGTACAGTCTACTACGCGCCTATGGTATAGCCTATTGCTCCTAGGCTACAGGCCTGTACAGTTACTATATAAAACAATACAAGATTACAAAAAGCACAAGAAACAATATGTAATCAAGAGACATGGTAAACACAAGATAGATAAAGCTACTTGCCAGTGTAACACAGCATGCTGTTTTACAGCAAACTTTTTTTTTTAATAAGTAGAAAGAGTATGTACACTCTAAAATAATGATAAACAAGTACAGTGTGGTAAACACATAAACCAGTAACATCATCATTTATTATCAAGTATAATGGACTGTATGTAACTGTATTTGTTATACTTTTATATGACTGGAACTGTGGTAGGTTTGTTTATTCCTGCATCACCATAAACATGTGAGTAATGCACTGTGCTATGACGTTATGAAGGCTACAACTTCATCACGTGATAGGAATTTTTCAATTCCATTGTAATCTTATGGGACTATCTTTGTTATATGCTGTCTGTCATTGACCAAAATGTTGTTATAGGGTGCATGGCTCTACATAAATAATTAAAATATACATTTAATTGAAACAATAGAAAATGTGTAACAAACTACAAAGTCCTACTTAATAGTTCTTATCTATTTGGTTTATTCTTGCTCTATCACAGATTATTTCACATGACAACATGAAAAAAATAACATACTAATTTCTATATTGCCACAATAAAATTAAAATAGAACAAAACATAATTTGTATTTAAAAATCTGAAAGGTATAGTAAAAATAGACTTGAACAAATAAAAAAACATCCCTTGCTCTTAAATAGGATGACTCAACATCATAAAAATGTCAGCTCTCCCTAAATTTATAACAATAAACTTTAAAGATGTGGTAAAGTTGATTCTCAAGTTCATATGGAAAAAAAATCAAACTCGCAAAACCAGCCAGAGAACTACTTAAAAATAAGGATATATGTACCACAGGAACAAGATGTACCACACGTCAAATTTATAGATCTTTTCTGTTATTGCCTCTGGATTTTGAAGCAACTCACACCCAAGTTATCTTCTATGATTTGTACAGTTTCGCTTGTTAGAGCTAGACCTGAATTTTATTGGAGTTTGTTTTACTGTGTAAAGTATTGATCTAATTGTATCCCTTTCCAGCCTACTACTCAGTTGTCCAAGCACCATTTAAAAAAATATAATCTTTGCTTCTTAAGTCACTGAAGCAAAGATTATATTTTTTTAAATGGTGCTTGGACAATTGAGTAGTAGGCTGGAAAGGGATACAATTAGTGTAAATTTCTACATATATTTTTATCTGTTTCTGGTCTTTCTATCCCACTAATGCACCAGTATCACGCTTTTTAAAAGTATTGAGGCTTTAAAGTATTTTGACGTGTGGTACATCTTGTTCCATATGCAAAATCATGGAAGCATTGTTTGCAACTGCAAAATATTGGAAACAATCTAATTGCCCATACGCTGAAGAGTGCTTGAATAAAGTATGGTACATCCACACAATGGAATACTATGCAATTGTAAAAATAAATGAGGAAGATCTCTACGAACTAACATGGAATGATTTCCAGAATATGTTACATGGAGAAAACCGAAGTACAAAAAAGTATCTATAGTATGCTGCCTTTTGTCTCACAAAGAAGGAGATATAAGAACATATACAGGCATCAGTTCACTTGTGTGAAAAGAAACTCAAGGAGGGTAATTAAAAACAGACTAGTTGCCTAAAGGTTACTGATAGGGGATGGAAAATGAAAGGGTTGTGTGACACTTCTCTGAGTATACACTTTTTGCATAGATCTGATTTTAGAATAAGGTTATGTTTCACATAGGCAAATAAACAAAAAGTTATAAAAAAAATCAATAACGATAAGATTTTAAAAACCCAAATTGAAATACAAACAGACAAAAAGAAACTTAATTACATTTCAAATGAATAACATAACACACCAAAGGGGGAAAAAATCTAATCTGAGTAACTTTAAACACAGTATTTTGACTATATACCTTCAGGCTAAAGACAAAAAAAAAATAATATATATATATATATATATATATGTATATATATATATATATATGCTCATATATATATATATACACATACACCTACACACACACACACACACACACAAGTACTAAAATTCCATTGTATAGGTTTGTTTTCTACAGTGTTACAGGATAGCAATAATGAAACAACTTATTGCTTGTTCTAGGACTCAATAAAATAAATATACTGTGGATAATGAAAGGTAAATTTCTCACTGTCAGTGAAGGGTGTTACCAATATGAAAAGGGGGAAGGCTAGAATGAACACTGTGGAGTTGGACTGGAATGGAAGATATCACCATCAACTCATGCCTGTGTACAGATACAGAAACAGATATAAATGTACTTGTCTGTGTGAGTGTGTACCTGTTGCGTATATACATATGAAATGTTTATGTATATGTCAGTATATGGTGTATACATATATGTATGTATGTATGTATATGTGTACATGTATATATATAGTAAAGGGAGAGACAAATATACATATATGTATTTCCTAACTCTCTCTGCTGAAAAAGTCTAGAAGCGATGAAATCCCCATAACAACGAGCATATCCACACCCAAATCTTGGTTTCTAAATACCACTCTCCACTAAAAGTAACCAGTTCTTCTTGAAGATATAGCTGATTTCAGGCTTGAGGCAGGGAAAAGGCAAGATTAATCTGGGACATTTCACCAAGCCAGAAAATAAGGAAGTTCTCAAAGAATAATGGTGATATTTTACTTTTAAAGAATTAACCAAAATATAAAATATATGTAGGTATAAATTGGCAAAAGATGTATAAGACCTGTACACTGAATCTAGACAACAATACTGAGAGAAATTAAAAAGACCTAAACATATGTATAGATATATTGTGTCAAGGACCAGAAAACACAATGTCATTAAGATGTCGATTTTTTCTCAAATATACATAGATTGAATGCAATCCCAATTAAAATTCTAGCAGGTTTTTTAATTAATAAACTGATTCTAAAATTTATGTGGAAATGCAAAGAACCTAGAACAGTGATAACACTCTGAAGAATAAAGTTGGAAAATTTATACTACCTAATATCAAGACTTGTTATAAAGCTATAGGAATCAAGATATTGTGGTATTAGCATAAATATAAACAAATAGATCAATGGAACAGAAATAAACTTACACAATATGCTAAACTAGTTTTTTACAATGGTGCCAATACAATTCAATGGACAAAAGCTAACCTCAGAAAAAAGAGTGCTGAAAGAACCAGATAGTTAAAGAAAAACAAAAACAAAAAAACTTTAACCCTTCCTGATACCATATATAAAAAGTAACTCAAAATGGACCCTATGTCTAAATATAAAGACCTTTTAACCTTTAAAAGAAAACACAGGATAAAAATTTAGTAATTGGCAAAGATTTCTTAAATACAACACACACAAAAATGAACTATAAAAGAATCGATTGTTCTTCATTAAAATAAAAATGTTTGCTCTTCAAAAGACATTGACAAGAAATAAAAAGACAAGCCACAGACTAAAGGAAAATATCTGTGAAACATAAATCTGATAAATGACTTATATCTATAATATATACTCTTATAAAATGCAATAATAATAATATAAAAAGTCCCATGTAAAGAACAGGCAAGAGATATGAAAAGACACTTCACCAAAGAAAACTAAGTGGATGACAAGTATATCAAACGATGCATCATTAATCATTAGGAAAATACAAATTAAAACACGACATACCACAACACACCTTCCTTGATTCAATGGCTAAAATTAAAAAGTCCAAACATATCAAATGTTGGTGAGGATGTGGAGCAACTAGAACTCTCATGCAGTGCTGATAGGAATATAAAATGGTGCAACCACTTTGGAAAACAGTTTGGGACTTTCTTCAAAAGGTAAATATACACCTACCCAGCCATTTTGCTCTTAGGTATTTACCCCAGAAAATAAATGCATTAAGTTCACACAACTTGTACATAAATGTTTTTAGCAGCTTTCTTTAAAATAGCCAAGAACTGGAAACAACCAAAATATCCATAAGAGATGAGGTATAAATTGTGTCTATTGAGAGCAATGGAATACTATTCAATAACAAAGAAGGAATGTGTTACTGATACAAGCAACAACAGATGAATACAAGCAACAACTCAAAATAACTATGCAGAGTGAAAGAAGCCATACAAGAGTATATATATACCACATGATTCTTTTGATATAAAATTCTCAAAAATGCAAATTAATGTATAATGACAAAAAGTAGATGAGTGGTTGCTTGGGAACAAGATTGGGAGGGAGCGATTACAAAAGGGCATGAGAAGGTTTGGGGGGTAATGGATAGGTTAATTATCTCAATTATGGTAATGGTTTCACGGATATATACATGTCAAAACTTACACAAGTTAAATTTGTGCAACTTACTGTATGTCATTTAAGAACAAAAAAGCTATGGCAAGATAAAAAAGAGCTAATTGGCTAATATGTGACAATTGATTATAAAAATAAATATGATGGTAATGTATTATAATCCATGGGATAAGGGATTCATAAATTCATACTGACAGAAATAAATAATAAATAAATAGATAGATAGATAGATAGATAGATAGATAGATAGATAGATAGATAAGAAGAGAATGTTCACCTTACACCAAAATGCCAACTCGCAAATATAGAGAGAATGGTGGGATTAGAAAATCATTATTTGGCAACCCTCCTATGGTAATAAACCATTCAGGTAAGAATCAATGGATGATAAAACTACTGTGTGAAAGTTTAATGACAAACAAGATGTTTAATATCTCAAAGTACTTCTCTGGAAGACACTTATTAATTACAAAGTGAAAAATATTTACTTTACAGAGTGAAAAACATGGTGAACACCAAATGAACCAAGTGACCAAAGACAGCATTATCAAGAATGGGACAAATAGATACCGTGTGCCCCTTGATACATGGCACTGAGGACCCAACATCACTTCTATGGTATTCCTGCCAAAAATGGGGAACCTCAGACAAACCCTAATTTAAAATCATTCTGCAAAATAAATGCTCTGAAAAATAATTTTCAAAAAAATTTCGAAATTTTTCATAAAAGTGAAAGGTATAAAAAATAAAGACTAAGAAACTGTTCGAGGTTGAAAGGAATGAAAGAGGCACAAGTAAATGTAGTGAACAATGGCACAGTGAAATGGAATTCCAACAGTGCCTACGATGACTAATTTTCAAGTTAAGAGTTCGCTTATCTAACTAGTGGTTTCTAAATCCCTTAGTTATCTATCACCAGTCTGAAATGTGTTTGTGCCATACCAAGTGAAAAATCAAGCTTGTGTTTACCTTAAGTTCTGCTTTACAAATGTATTTGGTATTCAAAGGAGGAAATATAACTCAATCAATTCAGCAATTAAGAGATCAATGCTAAAACAGAGAATAAAAGATTGTGGATTACAAAACCTGAAATAAAATTTTGGTAAATTATCAGTTACGATACAGGTCAGTAGCTATTATAACTATGATATCTTCCTTGCTATCACCTATAATTCTATAAAATACCTTTTAAATTGGTAATAACATTCGTGACAACAATCATTTTACCATTAGAAGTCAACTGTTTTTAAACTAGTTTATATTTTTATGATTGTTTCCCAATTTAGAAATGCCCACATGCCTGTTGTGTGTATGTTTAAGTGGTTCTGTATACTGTGAAGAAGTTGACATTGATGCTGTACCACCCTTGCCAAAGGAATCAGCGTATCTTTATGCACGATTCAACAAAATTAAAAAGCTGACTGCCAAAGATTTTGCAGAAATACGTAAGTTAGTTTAAAATAAGATATTAATATTAACTCATGTTAGTATTAAATTCAAATAAACAGAAGATTCTAGGCATTTGTGCCTATTACATCTAAAACAGTCACTGCTGGAATATTTAAATATCTACCACATTTCACAAAAATCCACTGTTTCATTGGTGAATCTCCTTTCCATTCAGACCTCCACTGTCATCTTTCTTTACCAGTGACTTTGGTGTCTATGTTGACAGCCCATCTTACATATAGGCAAATTATGTCTTCTCAACCCCAATATTTCAAGATTTATTTGCCTTAGCCAGTCAGCAGCACCAGTATAACCAGGATGCTTCTCCAATCACAATGCTTTATTTGCTACATTCACAATAAAAGCATAGAAACTGCTTTCCTTACTCATGGTTCTTAAATCCGGCTACATGATTTAAAATATCTGGGGAAGCATTTTAAAAATACTGATACCAGGTCCTAGTCCCCAGAAGTTCTCATTTAGGTGTGGCGAGAGGCCCAGGCATCATCATTAACCAAAATCCTCAGATGATTCTAACATGGAACTATTAAAAACAGCGCTATTTAACTCCTTCTCAGGTCATGAATAATCTTGGACTTCTGACATCCTCTCAAATCTTACAACTGTTTGCCACTTAGGGCACTACCATAAGCACT